>NC_041382.1:19210390-19222665 GCF_002162155.2 Triticum dicoccoides
AGAGAGAGAGAGAGAGAGAGAGAGAGGAGATGAACCCACCACTCTCGAAGCTTCAGAAGGGAGGCTGCGATGAGAAGACTGCGGGGTGGAGGTTGCCGACAAGCTCCGATCAGTTCGGCCTCAAACTGAGACGCCGCCCACACAACGGCAGGTAGCCATTGAAAGATGGAACAACATGGACGAGGGATCTAGGCCGCCTCTACCAGGCCTACTTGTTCAGCTTTGAGGACAGATATGGGCCACCGCGGTGGCCGCCGTTGGGATGATTTGGTTCGTGCGCTGCCTCAGCCCAGTGGATTGGGTTTGAATGACGAGGGAGGGGAACCAAATTAGATTGCAGGGAGGGACTTTTTTGCAAACTTTGTGGACATGTCGACCCACCCAAATCTGAGCCATCAATCTCCCATCCAATGGTACAGATCCATTTTTTCTATTTTTTGTATCCTAAGCTCGGATTCTATACTAGTCGCTCCCTATATCGAGCAAATAAAAGATCTAGGGAGCTTAGAGTCTGTAATGAAGTGATGCACCAAAGGCAACCCATCTTAATAAAAAAAATGTAATGAACTAGAGGCAGGTGCAGTAGGGTTTGCACTAGGAACATTGGATGTTGATAATTCTTATGAGAAACAATATGGCACAGAATGATGAAGGTATAATTTCTAACCATGTTGTTCCCATTCATATCCATGATAAAAATTGTCCTCGCATAAAAGAGGAAACACACTTGCTGATTCTAAAGCTATATTAAGGTTGTCTTGACACAAGTAGAATCTAGAGGGGATTGTGAAGGAAATATGCCCTTGAGGCAATAATAAAGTTATTATTTATTTCCTTATATCATGACAAATGTTTATTATTCATGCTAGAATTGTATTAACCGGAAACATAATACATGTGTGAATACATAGACAAACAGAGAGTCACTAGTATGCCTCTACTTGACTAGCTCGATGATCAAAGATGGTTATGTTTCCTAGCCATAGACATGAGTTGTCATTTGATTAACGGGATCACATCATTAGGAGAATGATGTGATTGACATGACCCATTCCGTTAGCTTAGCACCCGATCGTTTAGTATGTTGCTATTGCTTTCTTCATGACTTATACATGTTCCTATGACTATGAGATTATGCAACTCCCGTTTACCAGAGGAATACTTTGTGTGCTACCAAACGTCACAACGTAACTGGGTGATTATAAAGGTGCTCTACAGGTGTCTCCGAAGGTACTTGTTGGGTTGGCGTATTTCGAGATTAGGATTTGTCACTCCGATTGTCGGAAAGGTATCTCTGGGCCCACTCGGTAATGCACATCATTTAAGCCTTGCAAGCATTGCAACTAATGAGTTAGTTGCGAGATGATGTATTACGGAACGAGTAAAGGGACTTGCCGGTAACGAGATTGAACTAGGTATTGAGATACCGACGATCGAATCTCGGGCAAGTAATATACCGATGACAAATGGAACAACGTATGTTGTTATGCGGTTTGACCGATAAAGATCTTCGTAGAATATGTGGGAGCCAATATGAGCATCCAGGTTCCGCTATTGGTTATTGACCGGAGACGTGTCTCGGTCATGTCTACATAGTTCTCGAACCCATAGGGTCCGCACGCTTAAAGTTTCGATGATGTACCGAAGGTAGTTCGGAGTCCCGGATGAGATCAGGGACATAACGAGGAGTCTCGAAATGGTCGAGATGTAAAGATCGATATATTGGACGACTATATTCGGACATCGGAAAGGTTCCGAGTGATTCAGGTATTTTTCGGAGTACCGGGGAGTTACGGGAATACGGGAAAGAAGTATTGGGCCTTAATGGGCCTTAGTGGGAAGGAGAGACAGCAGCCAGGAGGTGGCGCGCACCCCTCCCAAGCCCAATCCGAATTGGACAAAGGGTTTGGGGCGCGGCCCCCCTCCCTTCTTTCTCCTCTTCCCCCCCTTTCCCCCTTCTCCTAGTTGGACTAGGAAAGGAGGAAACCTACTCCAACTAGGAGTAGGAATCCTACTCCTTCGGCGCGCCCCTCCTAGGGCCGACCTCCTCCTCCCTTGCTCCTTTATATACGGGGGCAGGGGGCACCCCATAGACACAACAATTGATCAGTTGATCTTTTAGCCGTGTGCGGTGCCCCCCTCCACCATAGTCCACCTCGATAATACTGTAGCGGTGCTTAGGCGAAGCCCTGCGTCGGTAGAACATCAACATCGTCACCACGCCATCGTGCTGACGAAACTCTCCCTCAAAACTAGGCTGGATCGGAGTTCGACGGACGTCATCGGGCTGAACGTGTGCTGAACTCGGAGGTGCCGTGCGTTCGGTACTTGATCGGTCGGATCGTGAAGACGTACGACTACATCAACCACGTTGTGCTAACGCTTCCGCTTTGGTCTATGAGGGTACGTGGACACACTCTCCCCTCTCGTTGCTATGCATCACCATGATCTTGCGTGTGCGTAGGAATTTTTTTGAAATTACTACATTGCCCAATAGTGGCATCCGAGCCAGGTTTTATGCGTTGATGTTATATGCATGAGTAGAACACAAGTGAGTTGTGGGCGATATAAGTCATACTGGTTACCAGCATGTCATACTTTGGTTCGGCGGTATTGTTGGATGAAACGGCCCGGACCGACATTATGCGTACGCTTACGCGAGACTGGTTCTACCGATGTGCTTTGCACATAGGTGGCTGGTGGGTGTCAGTTTCTCCAACTTTAGTTGAACCGAGTGTGGCTACGCCGGTCCTTGCGAAGGTTAAAACAACACCAACTTGACAAACTATCATTGTGGTTTTTGAAGCGTAGGTAAGAACGATTCTTGCTAAGCCCGTAGCAGCCACATAAAACTTGCAACAACAAAGTAGAGAACGTCTAACTTGTTTTTGCAGGGCATGTTGTGATGTGATATGGTCAAGACATGATGCTAAATTTTATTGTATGAGATGATCATATTTTATAACCGAGTTATTGGCAACTGGCAGGAGCCATATGGTTGTCGCTTTATTGTATGCAATGCAATCGCCCTGTAATGATTTACTTTATCACTAAGCGGTAGCGATAGTCGTAGAAGCATAAGATTGGCGAGACGACAACGATGCTACGATGGAGATCAAGGTGTCGCGCCGGTGACGATGGTGATCATGGAGGTGCTTCGGAGATGGAGATCACAAGCACAAGATGATGATGGCCATATCATATCACTTATATTGATTGCATGTGATGTTTATCTTTAATGCATCTTATTTTGCTTTGATTGACGGTAGCATTATAAGATGATCTCTCACTAAATTTCAAGATAAAAGTGTTCTCCCTGAGTATGCACCGTTGCCAAAGTTCGTCGTGCCCAGACACCACGTGATGATCGGGTGTGATAAGCTCTACGTCCATCTACAACGGGTGCAAGCCAGTTTTGCACACACAGAATACTCAGGTTAAACTTGACGAGCCTAGCATATGCAGATATGGCCTCGGAACACTGAGACCGAAAGGTCGAGCTTGAATCATATAGTAGATATGATCAACATAGTGATGTTCACAATTGAAAACTACTCCATTTCACGTGATGATCGGTTATGGTTTAGTTGATTTGGATCACATGATCACTTAGATGATTAGAGGGATGTCTATCTAAGTGGGAGTTCTTAAGTAATATGATTAATTGAACTTTAATTTATCATGAACTTAGTCCTGGTAGTATTAGCATATCTATGTTGTAAATCAATTGCTCGCGTTTAGCTCTCCTATTTTATTTTTGATATGTTCCTAGAGAAAACTAAGTTGAAAGATGTTAGTAGCAATGATGCGAATTGGATCTGTGATCTGAGGTTTATCCTCATTGCTGCACAGAAGAATTATGTCCTTGATGCACCGCTAGGTGACAGACCTATTGCAAGAACAGATGCAGACGTTATGAACGTTTGGCTAGCTAGCTCAATATGATGACTACTTGATAGTTTAGTGCACCATGCTAAACGGCTTAGAATCGGGACTTCAAAAACGTGTTGAACGTCATGGACCATATGAGATGTTCCAGGAGTTGAAGTTAATGTTTCAAGGAAATACCCGAGTTGTGAGATATGAAGTCTCCAACAAGTTCTATAGCTAAAAGATGGAGGAGAATAGCTCAAGCAGTGAGCATGTGCTCAGATTGTCTGGGTACTACAATCGCTTGAATCAAGTGGG
The DNA here is from genome assembly GCF_002162155.2 of Triticum dicoccoides. Lineage (NCBI taxonomy): Eukaryota > Viridiplantae > Streptophyta > Magnoliopsida > Poales > Poaceae > Triticum > Triticum dicoccoides. The sequence goes on from NC_041382.1 coordinate 19,214,579, forward strand.
AGTTAATCTTCCAGATAAGATAGTGATTGACAGAGTTCTCTAGTCACTATCACCAAGTTACTAGAACTTCGTGATGAACTATAATATGCAAGGGATAAACGGAAATGATTCCCAAGCTCTTCGTGATGCTGAAATCGACGAAGGTAGAAATCAAGAAAAGCATCAAGTATTGATGATTGACAAGACCACTAGTTAAAACAATGTGAAATAGTTTCACTACTCACGCCACCTGGAACACCACAGTATAATGGTGTGTTCGAACGTCATAACCGTACTTTATTAGATATGATGCAATCTATGATGTCTCTTACCGATCTACCACTATCGTTTGGGGTTATGCATTAGAGACAACTGCATTCATGTTAAATAGTGCATCATCTAAATCCGTTGAGACGACACCGTATGAACTATGGTTTGGCAAGAAACCTAAGTTGTCGTTTCTTAAAGTTTGAGGTTGCAATGCTTATGTGAAAAAGTTTCAACCTGATAAGCTCAAACCCAAATCGGAGAAGTGCGTCTTCATAGGATACCCAAAAGAAAATGTTGGGTACTCCTTCTATCACAGATCCGAAGGCAAGATATTCGTTGCTGAGAATGGATCCTTTCTAGAGAAGGAGTTTCTCTCGAAAGAAGTGAGTGGGAGGAAAGTAGAACTTGATGAGGTAACTGTACCCGCTCCCTAATTGGAAAGTAATTCATCGCAGAAACCGGTTTCTGTGACGCCTACACCAATTAGTGAGGAAGTTGTTACTGAACCTCGTATAGAGATAGATCAAAACGCTTGATATGTTTTTTCAATGAGTACATACCTTGACAAGATTTTGAAGTAGTTCAAAATGGAACAATCAAAGAAAGAGTTCTTGCCTGTGTTACAAGGTGTGAAATTGAGTAAGGCTCAAAGCCCGCCCACGGCAGAAGATAGAAAGAGAATGAAAATCATTCCCTATGCCTCAGCCATAGGTTCTATAAAGTATGCCATGCTATGTACGAGATCTATTGTATACCCTACACTGATTTTGGCAAGGGAGTACAATAGTGATCTAGGAGTAGATCACTGGACAACGGTCAAAATTATCCTTAGTGGAATAAGGATATGTTTCTCGATTATGGAGGTGACAAAAGGTTCGTCGTAAAAAGGGTTACGTCGATACAAGTTTTGGCACTGATCCAGATGACTCTAAGTCTTCATCTGGATATATATTAAAAGTGGGAGCAATTAGCTAAAGTAGCTTCGTGCAGAGCATTGTAGACATAGAAATTTGCAAAATACATACGGATCTGAATATGACAGACCCGTTGACTAAACTTCTCTCACAAGCAAAACATGATCACACCTTAGTACTCTTTGGGTGTTAATCACATAGCGATGTGAACTAGATTATTGACTCTAGTAAACCCTTTGGGTGTTGGTCACATGACGATGTGAACTATGGGTGTTAATCACATGATGATGTGAACTATTGATGTTAAATCACATGGCGATGTGATCTAGATTATTGACTCTAGTGCAAGTGGGAGACTGAAGGAAATATGCCCTAGAGGCAATAATAAAGTTATTATTTATTTCCTTATATCATGATAAATGTTTATTATTCATGCTAGAATTGTATTAACCGGAAACATAATACATGTGTGAATACATAGACAAACAGAGTGTCACTAGTATGCCTCTACTTGACTAGCTCGTTGATCAAAGATGGTTATGTTTCCTAGCCATAGACATGAGTTGTCATTTGATTAACGGGATCACATCATTAGGAGAATGATGTGATTGACATGACCCATTCCATCATCTTAGCACCCGATCGTTTAGTATGTTGCTATTGCTTTCTTCATTACTTATACATGTTCCTATGACTATCAGATTATGCAACTCCCGTTTACCAGAGGAACACTTTGTGTGCTACCAAACGTCAAAACGTAACTGGGTGATTATAAAGGTGCTCTACAAGTGTCTCCGAAGGTACTTGTTGGGTTGACGTATTTCGAGATTAGGATTTGTCACTCCGATTGTCGGAGAGGTATCTCTGGGCCCACTCGGTAATGCACATCATTTAAGCCTTGCAAGCATTGCAACTAATGAGTTAGTTGCGAGATGATGTATTACGGAACGAGTAAAGGGACTTGCCGGTAACGAGATTGAACTAGGTATTGAGATACCGACGATCGAATCTCGGGCAAGTAACATACCGATGACAAATGGAACAACGTATGTTGTTATGCGGTTTGACTGATAAAGATCTTCGTAGAACATGTGGGAGCCAATATGAGCATCCAAGTTCCTCTATTGGTTATTGACCGGAGACGTGTCTCGGTCATGTCTACATAGTTCTCGAACCCGTAGGGTCCGCACGCTTAAAGTTTCGATGACGGTTATATTATGAGTTTATGAGTTTTGATGTACCGAAGGTAATTCGGAGTCCCGGATGAGATCGGGGACATGACGAGGAGTCTCGAAATGGTCGAGACGTAAAGATCGATATATTGGACGACTATATTCGGACATCGGAAATGTTCCGAGTGATTTGGGTATTTTTCGAAGTACCGGGGAGTTACGGGAATACGGGAAAGAAGTATTGGGCCTTAATGGGCCTTAGTGGGAAGGAGAGGCAGCAGCCAGGAGGTGGCGTGCGCCCCTCCCAAGCCCAGTCTGAATTGGACAACCTCTTCCCCCCTTTCCCCCTTCTCCTAGTTGGACTAGGAAAGGAGGAAACCTACTCCAACTACGAGTAGGAATCCTACTCATTTGGCGCGCCCCTCCTAGGGCCGGCCTCCTCCTCCCTTGCTCCTTTATATACGGGGGCAGGGGGGCACCCCATAGACACAACAATTGATCAGTTGATCTTTTAGCCGTGTGCGGTGCCCCCCTCCACCATAGTCCACCTCGATAATACTGTAGCGGTGCTTAGGCGAAGCCTTGCGTCGGTAGAACATCAACATCGTCACCACGCCGTCGTGCTGACGAAACTCTCCCTCAACACTCGGCTGGATCGGAGTTCGAGGGACGTCATCGGGCTGAACGTGTGCTGAACTCGGAGGTGCCGTGCGTTCGGTACTTGATCGGTCGGATCATGAAGACGTACGACTACATCAACCACGTTGTGCTAACACTTCCGCTTTCGGTCTACGAGGGTACGTGGACACACTCTCCCCTCTCGTTGCTATGCATCACCATGATCTTGCGTGTGCGTAGGAATTTTTTTGAAATTACTACGTTTCCCAACAGATTGGTCTTTGAACACAAAGTATAGTGACACGGTGACATCTTGTGCTAGATGTTTCGATGAAGATCATTGTCCATGGAGGATACAAACTCCAAGTTGAAGGGTCATAATACTTTCATGGTATGGAGTTAACTTTGTATCACAATTTATGTGAGTTGTGTTGAACTACTATGTGATGTTATGTTGAACTATTATGTCGTTGTTATTGTTTTAAAATGTTGTCAAAACCCTGCTGAAATGGGAGGAAATGTGAAAGAACATCTAGGGTCTAATGTACATGTTTAATGTATAAAAATGTTTAGCCTGACATGTGATGATTGCCAAACATCACCCACAAAAAGCAAAGAAATGGCTTCACTGAATATATTTACTTCTCTTCTATTTTAGTGATCTTGTGAAGCTATTTCCGAGTCTTAGGGAAAGACACACTATTGAAGGGGATGTTGAAGGTGGAAGAGAATATGCTCAGTGCTCCATTCCATCCTCTTGTCGTCCAAGGCCAAAAAGATTGAGCCTATAGCCTATCATTCTTCTTCTTTGATTTATTGTCTCTCTTGTAGTTGAGATCGCTGGCACTTTTGCCCCGGAGTCTCTCGATGTACATCTTGTCCCAGAGCATCGAGAGTTTGCTCTGAACATTTCTATGGTGAAGTCACTACTTCCATCCTGGAATATCAGGGCTTCGAGGTGACGCCCAAACACTGTCTGGTGCTTCCTCGGGTTGAAGTGGATATTACCCAATATTGGGCTTCAAGCAGGATGACCTGAATTCAGAATTAGGAGAAAACCGAGGTGGTTTTCTCAAGAATGTGTTGCACCCCCCACGTGCCCTCTATCATCCTTCTGAGTGACATTCGTCCCACCTAAACCACTCGCAAGCTGACTCAGGGTGTCATGCTTGCAATGTGGACTAAAATGAGCACAATTCATGAGTTTTTTTGCGAGAAAAGGCTAAAATGTCATATATTAAGTAGCCCAAACCATTACAAAAACACCCTATAGAAACTTAAAATAATACATCCAAATCTTTGGGGGTGTCGAAGTTTCCTACCTCCTGCATCCATTGACGACCCACCATGAGGAAAACTCGTTGTCGTCTCTCCAGGCCTCTGTCTTAACATAGCAAACTTGTTTGAACTCATCCTATTTGCCACCACCGGGCGGCAAATTGTCGATGCAATGCCCGCACTGGAGCCAGTTGGGCCGACATCTTTTCTCGCTGCATCTTCTTTCTTCTGTAGGGATTTGCTTATGGTTTTCTCAGTGTTTTTAGTGGTTTCATTTCGTTTTTGTTTTGATTCCTTTTTCTTTGTTGTTTTTATTTTTTAATTTTTGTTTTTTCTTCTCTTTTTTGTGTATTATACAAAAAGTTCACCATGTATTACAAAAATGTTCATCATATATTAAGAAAATCTTCACCCAATATTATAAAAAGGTTCACCGTCCATTATAAAGAAAATGTTCATCGTGTATAAAAAATTCAACGTATATCACAAAAATGTTCAATCTATATCAAAAAATTGTTTGATATACAAAAAGTTCACCATATTAAAAAAATGTTTATCGTATATTACAAAAAGTTTAGCATGCATTATTAAATTATTCATTGTATATTAGGAAAAGTTGAATCTTTGTTTCAAGAAGTTTGAAATAAAAAACAGGTTGAAAACCAGGTTTGATACACTAAACCGGTTGCTACAGTGAAACAGGGTGCTACATTATTCAATTGCTACAGTCCATTTCTGTTTGCTGCATCCGATTGGGTCGGCCTAGTTGGCATGCACTCTATGTGAGTCCATCTCAAATGGATGAGGGCATCCATTTGTGGTGGACTCACATAGTGGCTACAACTAGTGGCTCAAGAATGTGTTTCGTTGCTGATGTAGACGAGACGGCACCAGTGGCTACGATCTCCTTAGCAATCGTCGCCCAAAAAAGAAAACGCCGGAGAGGGTCTATTGAACGCCACAGTTCTGGTCTAAGAATCAATGTTTCTCAAGGTCTTGTACCGGCAGTGCATTTTGCTCGTTTCTTAGGTGGGATACTCACCATCGTAATCTTTAGAGGTTCTAAGTAGAATTTATTCTTTTTTTTGTGAAAAGTAGAATTACTCTTACTCTTACTTTTATTTCTACACTGATTGATTTTTTTTCTACAAAAATACACTGATTGATAATAATCATTCATTTATTGTAACTACATGCAGGCACTCCATCTTGCAACATACATATATGGATTTTACTCAGATATTTTAGAGGCACGGTTTTTTTTTTACGGAAGCAGCCAAGGGACTACTAAAAAATTAATAAAAAAATGGTGAACTTTTTGGCGGAAAGGGCGGGGAGCTCCCGCATTGCATTATAGAAAGGGAAAGAGAGTTGATCCAGTTAATAAGAGATACCGGACCCAAAAACGAAACAAACCCGAATAATTAAGAAAACCGGTGAAGACCACACATATATAATGGTGAACTTATGGATGAATTTTACAGATAAAATTTCCAGACCTCTCTGCACCACCCTAACCTCCCCAATCCCTTTCTAAACACAAACTGTAATGTCAGCCTGTAAAACTAATGCATAAAAACCATCAGCAATCCGTAGCATTGCCGTTAAATTAATGGTCGAAAGCAGTTACATAAAAAGTGAGCCTGAAACACGTAGGCTTCAGACACATTACACGTGGACCTTAAAAGCTAGGAGTAGTGAATATTTCTGAACCGCACATGAAGCAAACTTACATAACATACAAATATGTTTCCAGACACCCACTAGGACGTATACATATAAATGCAATACATAAACATATGCATACATGTGCATGACCAAACGCATACATAGAAATTAAATAAACTCCAAACGACTCAGGGTAGTACGCAGCATCTCCAGACGGCCCGAAGAAGCCACCGACCGACCAAATTGAGTAGAAGCAGAACATCTTCATCCGCACCGCTCGATAGATTGCCTCACTTGTTGGCCACCTCGCCGTCCTCGAAGATCTCGTCGCCGTCGCAGTCGCGGATGTCGTCGACGTGCTCCACGATGACGACGTGGACGCCGGGGTCCCTGACGGCGCAGCTGCCGGCGAGGAGCACCGAGTTGTTCACCGCCTGGTAGTTGCTGTTGGTGTAGGCGGCCAGCTGCACCTCCTCCTCCTCCTCGCCCTCCTCCCCCTCGCCGCCGGCCTCCGCGACGACGAGGTCCTCCGCGTCCATGGCCGCGCCGTCGTTCTCCCCCGCGAGCGTGATGACGGTGGTCTTGCCCTCGTCGCCGGTGCCGAGGGCGGTGGCGAGGTGGTCGTTGAGGTCGGTGATGGCGTTGCTCACCTCGGAGGCCGCGTTGGTGTTGTTGGAAGCCATGGCAACGGCGGCGGCGGCGGTTGTTAAGCTAGGTGGAGAGAAATGGGGTGGCTGGCTAGCAATGGAGGCTGATGGATCGGTGGATGGATTGATTGGTGGGATGCATATATAGCAGAGGAGAGGAGCAGAGGAGGGTAGCTTGCGTGCGTGGGGAGGGGAGGAATGGAATGGCAGGAGTTGCAAGCGATTCGAGGCTTGAGGACGCGGGCAAAGGATCCATGGATTGTTTTCTCGGTCGATCAGGTGAGTTCAGATCGATGGACATGCCGCCACTCGTCGTCAAGTGACTTGGGATCAAAGCAAAGGATTGTTCTCTCTGCTTCCGCCGCTGCTTGATCTGGGCTTCAGTTGAGCCCAGCCTGCTTAATTAGTACAGTAAGTAGTAGCCCAGCCCAGCTCTGTTTGACTGGGCTTCGTGGGATCTGCTCAGGCGGGCGCTGTCGGGCGCCGCGGCGACTATTTGTCGCTTTAAGCGAGGCGAGAGGGGAACTCTCGCTGAGTTTTTCCTCCACCTGCGTCATATTGGACCGGCCCATTGGTGCGCGCGTAGGGATTAAAAATATAGGAGAGAAAATGGCCGCGATCGGGTGCTGCTAGCAACTCCGCCTAGGATCCAAACGCATATATGGGATTGGCTGTGCCTGTCATAGCTGAGTGTTCCCTCTTGGCACTGGATTTTGCTAGTATCACCTTTGATCATTGCAGCAGAGAGGCCAATGCGGTGGCGGATGCATTAGCTAAACACTGGATTAATTCTAGCAAGTCTGAAGTGCAGGAAATCATCCCTGGCTTTATTCTTCATCAATATGTAAACGATCTGGCTATCATTTGATGAATAAAGTTATTATGTTACAAAAAACTCCACCTAGGATCCTTCTAGTGGTAAGTTGTAGGGCGCATCCTACTTGAGGCTATTTGATCCAGTTTTTTTTCTGATTTCTTTTCTTTTTTAATTTTTTCTTCTCCATTTTTTCATTATTTCTTGCATTTTATTTCTTCATTTTTCTTGCATTTTGTTTTCTTTCCACTTTTTGTTTGGTTTCTTTTTCTTCTCCTTTTTTTCTTATGTTTGTTTTCGTTTCCACTCTACATTTTCGTGTGTGTCAAAAACATTTTTTTAATAAGTGATCAATAGTTTCTGTATACACGTTTAACATTGTCTGAATGCTTATTCAATATTTTTACAAATGCTTGTTCAAAATTTTAGTACTTATTCAACATTTTTCAAATACCCATTCAACATTTTCAACGTTCAACATCTTTTAATAATTATTCAACATTTTTTTCAAATACTTACTCAACATTTTCAAGTATTTCTTCAACATTTTTCATATACCCATTCAATTTTTAATACTTATTCAACATTTTCAAATACTTGTTCGCCATTTTCAATACTTTTTCAACATTTTTTTAATTATTGTCAACATTTTTCAAATGCTTTATTAACATTTTTATATACATGATCAATATATTTCATCATTTTTTAATACATAGTAAACATTTTT
>NC_041382.1:19223136-19268503 GCF_002162155.2 Triticum dicoccoides
TGTATATATATATATATATATAGAAAGCCTATTAATAACCCAGGGTGAAGAATAAGTAATTCTTCACCCTGGTCGATCGACCGAGCCAACCAAGCCACCGTTCGTTTGATGGAGGCAAAAGCCCACCGTACGTCCCCTCACCCTAAAATTACAATGGGATGGAGGTTTTTTTTACGTTTGATGACTTGACTGGACTCGATGCCTGCCCTCCTCCTCGTCCTTTTTTGCTTAAAAAAAACTCCTCGTCTTTTCCCCACATCTCCGTCTTTCCCTAATCTACTGCATACGGTTTCGGGCGAACGATGGCGTTGTGCTCGGCGGCGATTTGGCTTGGAGTGAAGCCATTGTTTGGCATGCTGGCGGGAAGGCATGCTGCTCGATCGGCATGGTCTCGGTGTTGGGTGGTCGCTGGACAATTGGGGCGGCGTGGTGTGTGGTGTCTGCATAGGTCTGGGGCCCCGCTGTGCACGGAGATGTGGATGGTGATCCCGCCGGAGCTGTGGCAGGTGATCACGGCAGCGCATTAGGCGTCCGTGCATGGGCTACTACATGACAGCATTGCCTCTCTTTGGATTGAAGTTTGGTTGGGCTTTCAGTGCATGGGAGGAGGTGAGCAGCCCCTATTTTAGTAATTTCCGTTCCCAAATTCCAATTAGCTTCCACTTACATTTCCCTTTGTCATGTTCTTCCCAAATTGATATCCGTGCACCTGGGTGCTCCTGATCTGCTTGCTCCGGCGCCCCTCGAGGTCCTGATTTGATTTGACTACCAGCCGGTGGATGTGGGTTCTCCCGGTGGTGGAGTTGAAGGGGCCCTAGTGGCTAAGGACTTGACCAGCAAGCTGGAGGCCACCACAACCAGCGTCCTGGAGCTCTGACACTAATCATTCATCTACTCAAGTTGGTTATGTGGGTATATGTAGCCATCTTTGCTTGCTTCAATAATTTTCAGTTGTTTCAGTTCCCAGTCTGGTTCGTAGTAGACGTGCGGGTAGTAGAATCTTCCCTCCTGGTTGGTCGGCTGGTCACAGCGACAGTTTAGGTGATATTCGCGGCGGCACTGGTTCGGCCGCGACCACTTTGTGCTCTCCTCCAGCTCTGACCTACAGCTGCTTGCAGGTTGGTAATCTTCTTCCATCTTCCATAAACAGAGGTGTCAATTTTATTGCATCTAACGAGTAATGACTCGTCAGGCCGTATGGTGTATTTCTTTCTAGCTATTGTGATCCATCAAATGTTAATTATTAGATTAAGCAACAAGAGATAATTACTGTATTCATTATTAGATATTTGTGGTTTCTGGTCCTCTCAGTCGTACTGATAGAATTAAGCAATAAAATGTTGACTATACGGTAAATGGGTATGAACTGATTTTGGGATTTATATTAGCTTGCGGACAACATTTTAGCCAAAAGAAAATGTACAAACATTATAGCTAGTACTGAGATGACAGGCATTGGAGCATATTCATTAGCTTGAAGAGAACAGTTGGCTATAAGATAATTGGGTTAATGTACTGATTTTGGGACTTATATTAACTTGAAGAGATGAGAAGTATCTCGGCTCTGTAGCTGCAGAATCAGAATGGATTATAATGTGCCTTAGCTATATTTTCTTATTGATGCCGACTAACCTCTATGATATTTTTCTTAGCAAAACCTATGACTAGCTATGCAGCTTTCCATGTAAAATAATGGAAAGCAATGGCTTACTTTCTGCATGAAATCAAAGCATGAATTCTGATTCATCGTAGAATGATTTTTCTTATTTTATCACATGAAATATTTGTTGCTACCAAAATAGTACACATACATCAACTATTTGTTACTAAAACAAGAATATTAATTATCAACTTCCTACTTTCTACTAGAGCTTATAGATTTAGCGTATGTTTAGGTACATTTTATTGAAGTGAATATAATTTTTGTTTATTGCTCAACCATTGACTTTACGGAATATCCATATCACCATTTTTTTCCTTCAGATACTTATATAGACCGAACAGCATTGATTTTAGTCTTCTTTCACATGGACGAGGATTTGGAGCACTTGGGTGCTCCGCACCCCTATACGAACAATTCATTCAAGAAAATACCGAGAAATTTGAAAAAAATCTGGTATTTGGAGATATCAAACATGGGTTCCCGAGCTACTCCTGTGTGAAATTTCGTGAAAAAATACCAGGAAACGTATTCGTGGCAAAAAAGACAAAAAATTTCTATGTATAGAAAAATCTGTTTGGGTAGATTTTTGTTCCGACAGTATTTCCTTCGCCACGGATATGTTTTTGGGAATTTTTTCACGAAATTTCACACAGGAGTAGATTGGGAACCCAGTTTTGATATCCTCAAACTTCAGATTTTTTTGATTTTTTGGGTATTTTTTACGATTATTTTTCGTATAGGGGTGTGGAGCACCCAGGAGCTCATGTGTATTTTTTCTCTTTCACATATCTTTTTGTCTTCCAGAGCTATCCATTCAAATATTAGTATTCCTCATAGTCTCTTGTGAAGTAATGTTCAGCACCATAGTTTTCTGAGTAAATCCAACGTTCCCAATAAACTAGTTTTTGTTTCCATGGTTCTTTCTTTGTTAGATAGAATCTAAGTTCGAAATTTTCTGTTTTCAATATGTCTTATTCATATTCTTGGATACTGTAAATTCTTCAAGTAGGTTAATACCTAGAACGGTAGAAGCATGGTATCACCACAACAATGAAAGGATGTCACTGTAATTTACATTTTTTTATGTATTAATTATGATTGCATGTGCACCATGCATCACTCTTATACTCTGTGTTCAGCATTAAAAAATCAATATGTAAAAGTCACTTCATCTTTGATTTTCTCTGCATCTGGCAGATACTGTTGTTGCTCCCGTGATCAGCTTGATTAGAAAATTTAGGATGCAACACTACGGCACAGACAAAGTTGGACGGCTAGCGTTTCATGAGGAGGATCTGCATGGAAAATAGTATGATGCTCAATATTCTTTAAGAGAGCCCTCTAAATGGCAAATGTACTACAGCTCAAACATCATTTTCTGGTTGGTTATGTTGGATTGACAGCAAGAATCTCTGATGTACCACTGGTCTCTGGAAGGTGGAAGGGGCTGATGTAAACTATAAATAGGAAACATATTGTTCACTTCATAGCATGTAAGATAGCTTCATATTTTTGTTTTGCGCACTGCGTCTTTCAGGTGGCGTTCAGGCTAGAAATGTCCGTGCTTTTGTGATAATTCTCTCAAAAATATCTAGCTCGCAACTTGTGATAATTCTCTCTCAAAAATCTCTTACTGGCAACTTGGCAACTGGCTGATTCAAAAGTATTTGCAGGCTGGAAATGCTCAGGTTTTCAGCATGGCTGAATTTGATGTGACGGTCAGAAAGTACAGGTGTTGTGCAAAGGAAATATTCACATAAAAATGCCTTGGTCAAACTAATTAAACTCAGCATATTACACAACTGTGGTAGAGCTTGTCCAGATAATTAGTACGAGTTGCATGGTTATAATTTACAGGCTAGTCTCTCGGCCGTAACTATGCTGGTAGTGTGTCATAAATTTACGTGGCAAGACTTGTCCTTCCTGCGATGTTACATTTGCGCGTGGCAAAAGGTCCTCAACTCCACGCCGTAACTTTACCTCAGGTGGTCCTCACTCCATGCCGTAACTTTACCTCAGGTACCCAACATAAATTTTAGGATGATGAATAGTGCGACCTTATATATATATATATAGAATATTTAAGTGCAAGTACAACTAAAACTGGGATAAAAACATAAAAGAAAAGGAGGCAGTGTACCTACTGCGAACTGGCCGGGCCATATCGGCATGCGCGTCAGCGAGTCAGATGACTTGACTCGCTTAATGCAAGGTATAGCGGTGCCCATCCAGCGAGGCTGCTTTAGGATGCAAAAACGGCCGAATCAACAGTTGTTATGTACCAGATGACATGCTCACTATAAAGGTGGTTGCTTGTACTGATAGTCAAAATAGAAAGTTTCCGTGTAGCTCAGACTACATGGAACCTCTTATTATCAACCCTTAAGCCTTGCTTTGAGATCCGTATTCTCCAACTAACTTATAACAAGAAGATTTTTTTTTGTTTCTCTCAAAATGAAACAACATATGAACTTCAAACTTTGCAGATCGAACAAACATTAGAGCATCAATGTGTGAAAAAACTTTCAGATTTTTTAGTCTGATATAAATATACAAATTAAGATTTTGTTTGACTAAAAATATTATTTTAAGTATTTAAAATGCATGAAAAAATCTGAAAGTTTTTTCTCACATTGTAGTTAGAGTGTATTGTTGTTCTGCAAAATTTGAAGTTTATATGTTGTGTCATTTGAGAGAAGCAAAAAAAATGTGTTTGCACGGATCGCGATGCAGAAATGGATGGCAAAGATATGTGTATCATGTAGCTAGTCAAAATGGTATTCCTATTGACAAACTTGCTAGCTTCATTCAGTCGGAGTTTGATCAGCGCAGTGAGGTTCCAAACCCGTCTTTTGCTGCCTGCGAGCTCCGTGTTAGTCATAGATCGATTCTATGGAGTACAACATCCTAATTCATCTGGACTCGGTTGAGGATTTCTCCTCTGTGCAAAATGACCCTCCTTTCACCGCTTGGACAACGACAATTTTGACTGAGGACTCCCCAAGATCGCCTACTTCGCCCTCCAGCCTGTAGTGTTTCCCTTTTCATTTGCGAGGGGGATTGCAGATGGTTCCAGATATGGCAGGACAATACATCTAGATCATGTAGTTCTCATAGAAACCTCGCAGATGATCATTCATGGCGTCTTCCTGCAATGACATGAAAACCTAGAGGTTCTAAGGTTGAAGATGACTCTTGGGGTCAGGGCATCTCCAAGACGGACCCACAAACCCTCCGCATTCCTTTAGACCGCGCTATCTGGACCGCGTAATCCATCCAACGCAGACCTCTATCGGCCCGCAACGCGGTCTGGACATGATTTCTCCCACAAATATGAGACAAAAGAGCTTTGCGGGAGTCTGGATCGATCCCAATCCCTCTTCCGACCGTCCTGGCCCACCAAACACTCCCCCCCTCCCACGCGCGCATCCCCCCTTGGCGTCAGCTACCCGCATTCATGCCGCTATAGAGCGTGCCTCTCAACATTGAAGACAGCTCAGGGCTGGCACGACCTCTCATTGCCTCCGCCATTGAAGCGGCGTGACGGCCAAGGGCCTCGCCCGTTGCACGCTCGGCTGAACACGTCTCCTCGCCGCATTCATACGCCTCCATTAACTCCGCATGCAAGCCAAGAAACCTACTCCAACCACACGTTCGTTCATGAGCGGCCCGGCATTAAACGCAACACCGACCGAACTTCTCCCGTACGCCCTCTGTTTAAATGAGGCCAGACGCCGGGCAAGAACCACCCCCACCCGCCGCCGCTCCCCCATCTCCTCCTTCACCACTACTCCAATGTCTTTCGAAGAGCAGTTCTCCGGCATACAAGCCGGCTGGGTGGCCCGTCGAGCCCACCGGATACGAGCGAGGCAGTTCGCTGCTCCAGCTCCCGCACCTGACCCGACGGAGCAAGTTGCCGCCCCAAGCCGCCGTGTGGTTCAGCAACTCGCCACTCCAGGCCAACTCAATGAGGAGTGACGAGTTGCTCCATCCTGACACGACAGGGAGCATGCGGCACGGGCATCGCCGTGTCCAGTGCCTGCGACAGCGCCATCCACCGTCGACACATGCGCAGAGAAAGAAGCCAGCTGCGCGGATGTGGACAAGGTGGCGGCTAGCATGTTCGAGCCCTCCACCATCATCGAGGAGAAGTAGAACATAGGAGGCCTCCGCCGCTTGGGTCCTAGGAAGGGCACCGCTGAAAGTGCGTTATATCGACTAGAGGGGGGGTGAATAGGCGATTTTTATGAAAGTCTTCAAAACTTAGAAGTTTCGAAGACAAACGATAGAAATAAACCTATTATCATGCAGCGGAAGGTAGACTACACTAGGCAAACCATAGTCAAGTATTGAATGAAGTGAAAGCACAATGACTAATAGCAGCTAGGTAGTAAGGATCAGGTAGAAAGATATTATGAAGCCAAACAGAACACGCAGTCACTCAGTGAAGACAAAAGATAGTGCAATCATACAATGACTTCACAAGGACCAACAGTAAATAAAGGAAAGGGAAGGATGAAACCAGTGACTCGTTGAAGACAATGATTTGTTAGACCAGTTCCAGTTGCTGTGACAACTGTACGTCTGGTTAGGGCGGCTAGGTATTTAAACCTGAGGACACATAGTCCCGGACACCCAGTCCTGAACACGCAGCTCAGGACACCCAGTCCTCACCGTATTCCCCTTGAGCTAAGGTCACACAGACCTCGCCCAATCACTCTGGTAAGTCTTCAAGGTAGACTCTCAAACCTTCACAGACTTCGTTCACCGGCGATCCACAATGACTCTTGGATGCTCAGAACGCTACGCCTAACCGGCTGGAGGATTCACAATCCTCAAGTGTAATAAGTCTTCAGATCACATAGACAGGAAGACTTAAGTGATGCCTAACACTCTTTGGCTCTGGGTGGTTAGGGCTTTATCCTTGCAAGTAATTCTCTCTTAAAGGCTTCGAGGTGGGTTGCTCTCAAACGACAAAAGCCATACTTTAACTCTGAGCAGCCAACCGTTTATGGTTGTAGGGGTGGGCTATTTATAGCCACTAGGCAACCCGACCTGATTTGTCCGAAATGACCCTGGGTCACTAAGGAACTGACACGTGTTCCAATGGTCAGATTTCAAACACACACGGCAACTTTACTTGGGCTACAAGCAAAGCTGACTTGTTCGACTCTGGACAAGATTCGCTCTCATAGTCTTCACTCGAAGACATAGGTTTTGGTTAAGCATCACTTCAGTCATTCTGACTGGTTCTCTTGGACCCCACTTAACAGTACGGTGGTTCCTATGACTCAATAAAGAAGGAAAAGAACTACGAAAGATCTGAGTCTTCGAGCTCCATAGGATTCATGCGATGTCTTCTCTTGTCATAGTCTTCAATGTGAATATCTTCACATACCACCTTTGACATCAATGTCTTCATACATTTTTAGGGGTCATCTCTGGTAGGAAAACCGAATCAATGAGGGACTTCTACCTGTGTTATCCTGCAATTCTCACAAACACATTAGTCCCTCAACTAGGTTTGTCGTCAATACTCCAAAACCAACTAGGGATGGAACTAGATGCACTTACAATCTTCCCCTTTTTGGTGATTGATGACAAACTAGTTGAAGTTTTCAACGGGGAATATAATATGTGAAATTGTAAAGAATAAGGAATTGTCTTCATAAGTTGCAAGGGCTCCCCCTGAAGATGTGCATATAAGTAATTTGCTTTTGGAATGCAAATGCACATGGCAGGTTGTACTCGTGGAGATCCTCTTCAACTTATGATGACAATTCATTATGCATGTGAAGGTATGTGAAGATAGTGACATGCATAATGAAAAATGGACGTCTGCAAAATGATCTAAGTGCGGAATTTATCGTCGCACATGCAGAATTTATCATCGCATCACAAAGTAGCAAATAAGTAGCAGACGACCATCGAGTTTAAGTGTTACAACTCAAAGAACCAAATGTATCAAAACGAGAGTTGTAAACACTAGGCAAAATATAAAGCAACCGCCCATGTGGACCCACTTGAAGACTATCAAACTCATATGCCTCTCCCCCTTTTGTCAGTAAGGACCAAAAAGGTTTGAAGACATAGAGCAGCTACTCGTTCCCAAGATGAGTAGGTGAAGCAGCAGGGTCGTCGGTGGTGTTCGGCGGTGCAGAAGAACTTGGAGCAGTGTCGAAGCGTGCTGAAGGAGGGGGCGGTGAAGTAGCATTGTCTTCGTCCTCGATCACTCTGGCATTCACAGTTGCCGCAGAGGAAGAGAACTCAGAGTCTTCAAGAGATGGAGTTCGTCGCAGCACAACCCTTCGAGGAGGTGTGGAGTCAAACTTGAAGTGTTCAGAGAAGCCATCCTCTTGAAGATCATCTTCAGAGCACATAAGCGTCAGCCCTTTCCATGTGCGTCGAGAGGTTTCATGGGCAACAAAGGCATTCTTGGTGGCAAGATTGCGAATGCGGTTGACATCCACCAAGAGGCTTTGCATTTGGCGCTTCAGCCAGCCATGATGCCTATCCTGTTTCTGATGAAGAGCCACCAGAAGCTCTCGGTCATTGAGAACACGAGATCGCTTCTTGGGTCGTTGAGCAATAGTGCTTTCGATGGCTTCAGTAAGGGCACGATGAGGTGCACGTGTAGTTCCAGCCAAAGGATAAACACGAGTGACTGCTTCAACTCCTTCAATGTTCTGAGAGAAACTTTGATGCTCCGCATTCTGAAGACTAAGAGGCTCCTTGGCAGGCTCATGATAAATGGTTCAATGGACATATCCACATCAGGCAAAAAGATCCGATGATTGCGAGCAGATGGCTGATATGAGATAGCGGAGTGGAGTTTAATCAGCCGCATTATCCATGGAGCGTAGAACTTCAAGCCAAAGAGATCAGAGCCTGATGCAGCAAGTTGGCGGATGAAAAAGTCTTGTGCATTGAAGCATTTGCCATGAAGAATATAGAAGACCAAAGTCTTCATTGCACCTTCCAGCTTGGCATGTGGAGAATGTCCTTTGATGGGCCAGAGAGTTCGCCTTATGATGTGATAGATAGTCCTTGGCAGATACTCAAGGTCTTCAACAAAGAACTCCTTAGGGTATGCGGCATCTTGTGGCAAGGGCTTCATCATACTTAGCATCTGACTCATGTTCGGTTCAGGCTTTTGAAAGATGTTCTCCATAGCTTCACTGTGAAGCTGACAGCCAGGTTCATAGAGATCGCCAGGAGTGGGCAGACCAGTGAGCTCAATGATATCAAAGGCTTTGGCTTCGTGATGAACATTTCCTGTCATCCACTCCAGGACCCAAGTCTTTGGATCTCTGTTGTACCTATGGATGTGAAGTGTGGCATAGAATTGGAGCAGCAACCCTTCATTCCAGTGCTCTTGGTCGGTGACAAACGGCAACAATCCAACCTCTTTGAAGCAATGCAGAGTTTCTTCCAGACAGGGCAGACCAGCTATTGCTTCGGTGTCAAGACGCTTATGTGGGAAGATGCGACCTTGATTGTACAGAATGCAGGAGTAATAGCTTCGCTGCGGATAGCTCCAGAACTGATCAGAAGATATTTTTTCCCTTGAGTAGGGGTTCTTGGAGCTATTGAAGAAAGTGTTGTCTGCTTTGAAGCCGTTGACATTGAAGGATCCAGGTGCTGATGCAGGACCTGGAAACCTGGGCAACCTTGGAATTGGCTTCTGTACCTGAGGCCTGTGCTCAACATGATTGTCGAACTGAGGACCAGTAGCGGGTGCAAGAACAGGAGCAGTAGCATCATTTGCTTCACTAACTTCTAGTTCTTGGGTTGGTGTAGGCTCCACATTTGCTTCAGCCATGACAACGTCAGTGGCTTCATTTGTTTTGGTGGTGGCAGCCTCAAGATTCTCAACCTCCACTTGATGAGCTGGAGGGTCGGTCACAGTCATGTTCTCCTCGAGAACAGCTTCTTGGTGAGACGGGGGTGTAGCAACTCTTGGGGTTTCTTCTTCATCGGCTGATGCAGCCGGAATATCTTCAGCAGCTTTAGCTTCAGACTCGAAGACTGGAGGCCTTGTTCCTTTGTGAAGCCTGCGTAACGCTGGTGACGCCTGTGGAGTTGGAGTTGACTGGGCCTCAAAATCATTTTCCTCTTGTGCTTGTGGGTGATCAGCCCATGATGCATCCTGAGCAATTGGCGTCAGAGGACGACCAATGCTGATGAGTTCGCTGTGCGTAAGCACATGCGATGATACCTGTTGGTGCTCGATATGAGCAAGAACTGCATGATCTTCAACATGGTCATGGTGACCAATGTCTTCAGTAGCGGTGGGATCAGCTGCTGGAAAGTCTTCAGCTTCATGAGCCTCTGTGGAAGCAGGCTTCTGGACAGTCAGTTGGCGCTCTTGATGTTCAGCGTCAGGGCGAACCATGGAGATGGGTTCAACAATTAAGGGCTCTGTGGGAGCAGCCCATTCCTTCTTGGTCTTCCTCTTCTTCTTGGAGGGAGCAGCATCAGAGGCTTCAGAATGTTTCCTCTTTCTGGCTTCAGCCTCAGCAGTCCTCGTCTTCTTCAGTTCTGAAGCGGTAGATCTGGCTTTTGGCCTTGAGCCAGTCATGCTGGTTGGGAAGACAATGGGATCTTCTTCCTGCCTTGGTGCGTTGGGTTCGGCCATAGTGGGCTTCTTCTTCTGCTTAGCAGCCATCCTGGGATCAATGCCCGGATGCCCAAGGGCCTTGCGCTTCTCAGCCTCGTTGTAGCCTTGCACACACTTGTCAGCCAGACTCTTCATGCGCTCACGTGAACCCTGAGCTTCTGCACGTTTCTTGAGAAAGGCTTCTTTGAGCTCGTGCAGCATAATCTTGAAGTTTTTCACCTCTTGCACGCTGAGCTTGGCCATATGCCTCTTGAACTGAGCTTTCTCAAAGTCAATCTTTTGCTTCAGTTCGACGATGCGCTGAGCTAGAGTTAGCTCTGAAGCAATGGCGCCATGGAAGGCGACACTGAGGCCAATTGGAAGTTGCAGATCTTCGAAGCTAAGATTGGGCGTGTCAAACCACTCATCAATGAAGTTGTGGATGATTGCCACGTCAAAGAGAGGCAGATCATTGAAGATTTCTGCTTCTCCTTTGCTCTTGATCAGTTGCTCAAGAGCGTCATGTGCAAGATCTTCATCACTGGACAAATCGATGGCATCGTTGCGCAGAATAGCACCCGCTGTCAGTTCTTGGCCGGTGTGTGGCAGAGGCATCTTGACTTTCTGGGGCTTGGAGATGCGGGGACAAATCTTCAGACTGCACACTGTCTTCAGGAGGTGCAGTAGCCAGTGGCTTCTCCCGTGAGATTTTTGGTGCAGAGGCAGGCTTTGAAGCTTTAGGCTACTTCAACTTCTTTGGCTTCGGCGCTGCAGGCGCTTCATCTGATTCAGCGTCATCTGCAGGCTCATTCACGGCTATCCCTTGAACCACGATATGAGTGATGAGACCTTCCAAGTTGTAGAAGGGCCCAAGAAGATTGGGTTCAGCTTCGCGGGTGCCATCGGCACGGGGAGCAGAGGGACCAGGGTTGAAGTCTAATCCCAAAGACTTCTTGTTCTGCTTTGCCGAATTCTGGGCAAACTGGAAGTTGCGCTTGAACAGATTGTCGTCACAACACCATAGCAGTGATGATGGGTCAGCATCCGCAGGCTGTGGTCCACGGACCATGCAAGGATAGAAGTCTTGTTCAATGGCTTCATCTCTGGACCTGGGTTGAAGATTTTTGTAGAGGATGTCTCCCCATGGTCGCTTGATGGCATTCTTTTCAGCATATTCCTTTGTCACAAATCTGTACTTGAACCACTGTTCTGCCCAATATCATCGAATCCATTGGATTCGTGTCTTGCGCTGATTGTAATCCTCTTCAGGATCTGTCTTGTACAGCTCTGAGAGGTCATCGGGCAGATCTCTTGATGTTTCTCCTCGACGTTTTCTGCCACCCTTCCTTGCTGATTTCTTTGCAGCCATGAACTTTAAACTGAATGGCTTCAGTACGTTCAAAGGCTTCAAAGGATTTCGCTTGCTGGACAAACAGGAACTGGCTTCGGGAGAATTTATGTGATACTGTAAGAATTCTGCAAATGAATGCAGACTATGAGAATCAAGGGATTCTCCCACGGACATGTACCTGTGACAGCATTAAGGTGCGAGGGAAGGGGAAGAGGTAATATGCATTCTTAGAAGATTTTGAAGATAAATTAGTTTAGAAGACATTGACCTCATCGTGCGAAGACATTCACTCATAGATAAGGAGTTGGTTCCAGATTTGTACGAATCCACGGATTAGTACAAGTGAGGAATCTAACTACTTTGTGAAGCATAAGTGAATATACTAGGCATATTATGAGATGCAGTATGAAATAGATCCAACTTGTGTGAACAGAAACTGCTTGTGGTAGAAAGTGACGAATCTATAGGATCAAAGGGGCCGTAAAAAGGAAGTTTTATTTACCACACGAAGAACTGCTAGACGGAGTAGAAGAGGAGGCCGAGCAGTCCGATCGTCCGTGCCCTAACTTGGCGACGAAGGACACCTACGGCGACGGTGGAGAAGACGATGTCCGCGGTCAGCGTGAAGACGGCGTCGGAGAGGTTGCGGCAGCTAAGCGCTTCGTCGCTGGCGTCGTCGAGGGCTAGCGGTGGTGCTAGGGTTCGTGCGAGAGTGGAAGAAGAGATAATGACTGTGGTGTGGCGCGTATTTATAGGGACAGGGGTGGCTCAGTGTTATTACACAAGTGCCCCTGGCGATTCACATCTGAGGAACACGTGGCCATCATGCGGCATATCGGAGGTTGTTCCACGTCCCACGCACGCCTGGATTGTCGGGTGGTCGTTCCCACTTCTCCGGGTTTCAGGTGAAGGAATTAGCATTGAAAGCGGACTTAATGTTTGTCTCTGTATCTTCTGCTGGCAAGGACGCAGAGAAGACATTTGACAGGTTCAAAAGAATGCATATGATTTGGAGAGATAGAGTTTGAGATAGAAAGCATAGAGAGGTTAGGGTCCGATCACATTCACTTAGTTCAAAAGATTCAACAAGAAGACATAGCTATAAGTGAATGCTGTAGAGGACAGAACACTAGTATATATATATAATCAACATAGCGAAGATAATCATGAAGACATGTTGAGATTGAAGCCAAACCAAATGTGAAGACATAACAAATGTAATGCCATGAGTGAAACAGTTAGAACATTTGGTGGTGGTGTTACCCACCGTATAGGAAGTATTAGACCCAGACACGGCGCACAATTATCGTGGCGCTCCAAAGTCAAATTCCTCATTAATGTATTCACACTTAGAATGCATGTCTTCATTGATTGAAGATATACTTCACTTCGTTTGTTGCACATCTAAGTCATCAATATGCATAAGTGTTAGGATGTGTGCCTGATCACAGGACATTTGAGGATTCCAAGATATTTAGCTCACACCGTAACTTGCAAAATCTCTTCTCATCCAAGGGCTTGGTGAAGATATCTGCCAATTGCTCTTCAGTGTTGACGTGTATGATATCAATGTCTTCCTTCACAACATGATCTCTGAGAAAGTGATGATGAATCTCAATGTGCTTTGTCTTCGAGTGCTGAACTGGGTTGTTGGCAATCTTGATGGCGCTTTCATTGTCGCAGTAGAGTGGCACTTGCTTCAGATGAATGCCATAGTCTTTGAGTGTTTGCTTCATCCACAGAAGCTGAGCGCAGCAAGATCCAGCAGCAATGTATTTAGATTCAGCAGTGGAGAGAGATACATAGTTCTGCTTCTTTGAAGACCAACATAGAAGTGATCGTCCCAGAAAATGACATGTGCCTGATGTAGACTTGCGATCCACCTTGTCACCAGCATAATCAGCATCCGAGAATCCAACTAGATCAAACTCTGAGCCCTTTGGATACCATAATCCTAGAGTTGGGGTGTGAGCCAAATATCGAAGAATTCGCTTCACAGCTAAGTGATGCAATTCCTTTGGTGCCGCTTGGAATCGAGCACACATGCAAACACTAAGCATAATATCTGGCCTAGATGCACATAGATAAAGTAAAGAACCAATCATGGAGCGGTATACCTTTTGATCGAACTCTTTACCATTGTCGTCGGGACCCAGATGATGTTTGGCTGGCATTGGCATCGTGAAGCCTTTGCAGTCTTGCATACCAAACTTCTTCAGGCAATCTTTGAGATACTTCTCTTGAGATATGAAGATGGCGTTGCGTTGCTGTCGTATTTGAAGACCGAGGAAGAACTTCAGCTCTCCCATCATGGACATCTGATATTGCTCTTGTATCATATATCCAAACTCTTCACTGTATTTCTGATTGGTGCAGCCAAAGATAATGTCATCCACATATATTTGGCACACAAACAGTTCACCATCATATGTCTTCGTGAAGAGAGTGGGGTCGAGGGAACCAGGTGTGAAGCCTTTGCTCTTCAGGAAGTATTTGAGTGTGTCATACCAAGCCCGAGGGGCTTGTTTGAGGCCATACAGTGCCTTGTTGAGTCTGTATACCATGTCAGGATGCTTTGGATCTTCAAAACCAGGCAGTTGTGCAACATACACTTCTTCTTCAATCTTGCCATTGAGAAAAGCACTCTTCACATCCATTTGATATAGAAGTATGTTATGATGATTTGCATAGGCCAGCAGTATGCGTATGGCTTCAAGTCGAGCCACAGGAGCAAATGTTTCATCGAAGTCAATCCCTTCAACTTGAGTATATCCTTGAGCAACGAGACGAGCTTTGTTTCTGACAACTTGACCATGCTCATCTTGCTTGTTGCGGTATATCCATTTGGTGCCTATTATATTGTGCTTTCGAGGATCAGGATGCTTAACCAGTTCCCATACATTATTCAGCTCAAACTATTGAAGCTCTTCTTGCATAGCTTGAATCCATTCAGCTTCCATGAAGGCTTCTTCAACTTTCTTGGGTTCTGTTATTGAGACGAATGCGAAGTGCCCACAGAAATTTGCTAGTTGTGTTGCCCTTGAATGAGTGAGCGGACCGGGTGCATTGATGCTATCAATTATTCACTCAATTTGCACTTTATTGGCAACACGAGGATGTACATGGCGAAGATTTTGCTCTTGCTGATCATTGTCATTGTTAGAGGGATTGTCTTCACGCTGAGCATTGTCTTCAGGTTGATTAGGTGCGGAGATGATAAGTTCCTCTTCAGGTTGAGCTTCAGAGGGTATGATTTCTCCAGTTCCCATAAGTTTGATTGATTCACTGGATGGAACTTCATCTAGCACATTTGGCAGGTGCTCTCTTTGTGAACCGTTAGTCTCATCGAACCGCACATCCACTGTTTCAACCACTTTATAATGAAAGAGATTGAAGACTCTGAAGGAGTGCGAATCCTTTCCATATCCAAGCATAAAACCCTCATGTGCTTTTGGTGCAAATTTTGAAGTGTGATGTGGATCCTTGATCCAGCACCTGGCGCCAAATACTTTGAAGTAACTGACATTTGGCTTCTTGCCAGTAAGGAGCTCATAAGATTCTTGTTTAGAAGCTTGTGAAGATAAACACGATTGATTGTATGACATGAAGTATCAATGGCTTCAGGCCATAATTTTCTTGGAGTCTTGTATTCATCAAGCATCGTTCGGGCCATCTCAATGAGTGTTCTGTTCTTGCGTTCGACGACGCCATTCTGCTGTGGCGTGTACGGAGCTGAGAATTCATGTGTGATGCCCAAAGTATCAAGATATGTATCAAGGCCAGTGTTCTTGAATTCAGTGCCATTGTCACTTCTGATGTGTTTTATCTTGGCGGCATAGTTGTTCATTGCTCGATTGACGAAGCGTCTGAAGACATCCTGCACTTCAGTCTTGTAGAGGATTATGTGCACCCAAGTATATCTAGAATAATCATCGACAATGAAAAAGCCATAGAGACAAGCAGTAGTAGTAAGAGTTGAGTAATGAGTGGGACCGAAAAGATCCATGTGGAGCAGTTCGAAGGGTCGAGTTGTTGTCATGATTGTCTTCGAGGGATGCTTGGCCCTCGTCATCTTTCCTGCTTCACAGGCACTGCATAAGTGATCTTTCTGACGCCCTCGATGCCTATGACATGCTTCTTCTTTGCAAGGGTGTGGAGGTTCCTCATGCCAGCATGCCCTAGCCTCCGATGCCAGAGCCAGCATTTTGAAGCTTTTGCCAGAAGACATATGGCAAGTTGTGGTCCTGCTGAGAAATCTACCACGTACAGATCATCTTTCCTATACCCTTCAAACACTAGAGACTTGTCAGATTCCATTAGAACAAGGCAATGATATTTTCCAAACATCACGATCATATTTAAATCGCAAAGCATTGAGACAGACATTAAGTTGAAGCCAAGGGATTCAACAAGCATGACTTTATCCATGTGTTGATCCTTTGAGATTGCAACTCTACCTAGACCCAATACCTTACTTTTACCAGTGTCAGCAAATGTGATGTGACTCTTGTCGGATGGACGTAAGGTTGAGTCCATAAGAAGGCTTCTCTTGCTAGTCATGTGATTGGTACACCCACTATCAACAATCCATTCTGAAGCTGCTGGTGTCGTACCCTACAGTGCAGTTAGGGGGATAGGCTTCACGAAGAGAATTGTGAAGCAAAAACATTTGACGAACCAGTGGGTTATGAAAGCTTAGATCGAGATTTGGACTGATAGGGCGAGTAGCAAGCGATTCAGGAACGAAGTACATAATAAGACCATTTGGGCATTTGATATTGCGCCCTACAAGATTTTTAAGGTCCCCGGCAATAGCGTCAGACGATTTTGGTTTTCTGCTGGAGACCCTTCCCTGCGAAAGAGAGTTAAGCTTTCTTAGCCACCCACATCTTCAAGGGTGGCTTAGAAGCAATAAGTCTAAGTGCAGCATCTGAGAACTTTGGCTTTGGAGCCCTAGCAAAAAGTCTTGCAGGTGGACAATAGTATTCATAAGAATAAGCAGAATAGTTCTTGGTCTTATGAACATGGCGGTTTGATGAACCGCGCTCATATTCATAGGCATGAGTATGGCTTCCCTGCAAAACATTTGCGTTAGTTTGACTCCAGTGAGTCCTTTGTCTGTATGAAGCCTTTGAACCGTATGAAGCCTGTGGTCTAGGGTTTGTCTTCTTCACTTGTGGTGTCATGATGACATTCACAGGAAGATTCTCCAAACACCTTTTCGACACCCAGATCTTCTTCATAGGCGGTCCATTCCTGCAGTTAGTACCAATATACCTGGCAAACACTTCACCATTCTGATTCTTAAACAATTTATTGTTTGCATCAAAGGATTCATCAATAACAATGGGGTTAGCACAAGTGAAACCAGATAGAGTGGGTGGATCTGCTAAAGGTTCCTTTGTAGCAACCCATGTGGTTTTGGGGGTACTGCTCAGGTTTCCAGTAAGAGCCATCGGCATTCATTTTCCTTTCAAACCCAACACCCTCTTTCCTAGGGTTTCGGTTCAGGATCTGCCTTTTGAGGACATCACATAGTGTCTGATGCCCTTTGAGACTTTTGTACATCCCTGTTTCAAGCAATGTCTTCAACCTAGCATTCTCATCAGCAATAGCAGTAGTATCCTCAGCAGAGGGGTTAGTTCCCACATCAACAGTTGAAGATATTGCAACAGTAGCAGCAGTAGAACATTCAGCAACAGAAGTAGCATTATCACGCTCAATGCATTTAAGACATGGTGGTTCAAATCCTTCCTGAGCTGAACTGATCTGTTTGGCTCCAAGCGACTCGTTTTCTTTTTGAAGATCTTCATGAGCCACTCTCAATTTCTCAAGATCTTGCTTCCTTTGAAGATAATCATAGGAAAGCCTTTCATGAGCTGTTGAGAGCGTTTCATGACGACTTTCAAGTTCCTCATACTTAATGTGAAGATTTTTTATGTCTTCAATTAAGGACTGAGATCGAGTCATTTCAGCGTCTAACAGATCATCGCTTTTGTCTAACAGTTTTTGAATGTGTTCCATGGTTTTCTGTTGTTCAGTTGCAATTTTAGCGAGTGTTTTGTAGCTGGGTTTGGAACCACAGTCAGAGTCATCGTCACTAGATGTTTGATAGTGAGTAGTGCGTGTGTTTACCTTGGCACCGCGTGCCATGAAGCAGTAGGTAGGAGCGGAGTAGTCCTTGTCATTTGCATCGGTGTCGGTGATGGAGTCATTGTCTTCAGTGTTGAAGATGGACTTGGCAACGTATGTTGTAGCCAGACTCGCAACGCGAGAATCAGACTCCTCCTCAGACTCCACCTCTGCCTCCTCACAAACGGACTCCTCCTCTGAATCCATTTCCTTGCCAACAAACGCACGTGCCTTGCCAGATGAGCTCTTCTTGTGTGATGAAGACTTGGAGGAAGACTTGGAAGAAGACTTTGAGTATTTCTTCTTCTTCTTGTCGTCGGAGTCATACTCCTTGCTCTTCTTCTTCTTGTTCTCATTGTCCCACTGCGGACACTCAGAGATGTAGTGGCCGGGTTTCTTGCACTTGTGGCATGATCTTTTCTTGTAGTCATGAGCAGAAGCTTCATCATTCCTTGAGCTTGATCGTGAAGACTTTCTTCTTGGTGAATTTTTGGAACTTCTTCACAAGCATAGCAAGCTCCTTTCCAATGTCTCCAGGATCATCAGAACTACTGTCAGATTCTTCTTCAGATGTGGAGACAACTTTTGCCTTCAAGGCACGAGTTCGCCCATAGTTGGGACTGTAGATGTCTTTTTTCTCAAAAAGCTGAAACTCATGTGTGTTGAGCCTCTCGAGTATGTCAGACGGATCGAGTGTCTTGAAATCAGGACGTTCTTGAATCATCAGGGCTAGGGTGTCAAACAAACTGTCAAGTGATCTCAGGAGTGTCTTGACGACTTCATGCTTGGTGATCTTAGTAGCGCCGAGGGCTTGAAGCTCATTTGTGATGTTAGTGAGTCGATCAAACGTGAGCTGGACATTCTCATTGTCATTTCTCTTGAAGCGGTTGAAGAGGTTGCGAAGGACACTGATTCTCTGATCTCTCTGGGTTGAGACGCCTTCATTGACCTTGGAGAGCCAGTCCCAGACTAGCTTAGATGTTTCCAAAGCGCTCACGCGGCCATACTGTCCTTTGGTCAGATGACCACAGATGATATTCTTGGCAGTAGAGTCCAGTTGAACGAACTTCTTGACGTCAGCAGCAGTGACACCTTCTCCAGCCTTGGGAACGCCGTTCTTGACGACATACCATAGGTCGACGTCAATGGCTTCAAGATGCATGCGCATCTTATTCTTCCAGTAGGGATATTCAGTTCCATCGAAGACAGGGCACGCAACGGAGACTTTAATTATCCCTGCAGTCGACATAGCTAAAACTCCAGGTGATTAAACCGAATCACACAGAACAAGAGAGTACCTTGCTCTGATACCAATCGAAAGTGCGTTATATCGACTAGAGGGGGGGGGGGGGTGAATAGGCGATTTTTATGAAAGTCTTCAAAACTTAGAAGTTTTGAAGAAAAATGATAGAAATAAACCTATTACCATGCAGCGGAAGGTAGACTACACTAGGCAGACCATAGTCAAGTATTGAATGAAGTGAAAGCACAATGACTAATAGAAGCTAGGTAGTAAGGATTAGGTAGGAAGATATTATGAAGCCAAACAGAACACGCAGTCACTCGGTGAAGACAAAAGATAGTGCAATCATACAATGACTTCACAAGGACCAACAGTAAATAAAGGGAAGGGAAGGATGAAACCAGTGACTCGTTGAAGACAATGATTTGTTAGACCAGTTCCAGTTGCTGTGACAACTGTACGTTTGGTTAGGGCGGCTAGGTATTTAAATCTGAGGACACACAGTCCCGGACACCTAGTCCTGAACACGCAGCTCAGGACACCCAGTCCTCACCGTATTCCCCTTGAGCTAAGGTCACACAGACCTCGCCCAATCACTCTGGTAAGTCTTCAAGGTAGACTCCCAAACCTTCACAGACTTCGTTCACCGGCGATCCACAATGACTCTTGGATGCTCAGAACACTACGCCTAACCGGCTGGAGGATTCACAGTCCTCAAGTGTAATAAGTCTTCAGATCACACAGACAGGAAGACTTAAGTGATGCCTAACACTCTTTGGCTCTGGGTGGTTAGGGCTTTATCCTCGCAAGGAATTCTCTCTCAAAGGCTTCGAGGTGGGTTGCTCTCAAACGACAAAAGCCGTACTTTAACTCTGAGCAGCCAACCGTTTATGGTTGTAGGGGTGGGCTATTTATAGCCACTAGGCAACCCGACCTGATTTGTCCGAAATGACCCTGGGTCACTAAGGAACTGACACGTGTTCCAACGGTCAGATTTCAAACACACACGACAACTTTACTTGGGCTACAAGCAAAGCTGACTTGTTCGACTCTGGACAAGATTCGCTCTCATAGTCTTCACTCGAAGACATAGGTTTTGGTTAAGCATCACTTCAGTCATTCTGACTGGTTCTCTTGGACCCCACTTAACAGTACGGTGGTTCCTATGATTCAATAAAGAAGGAAAAGAACTACGAAAGATTTGAGTCTTCGAGCTCCATAGGCTTCATGCGATGTCTTCTCTTGTCATAGTCTTCAATGTGAATATCTTCACATACCACCTTTGACATCAATGTCTTCATACATTTTTAGGGGTCATCTCTGGTAGGAAAACTGAATCAATGGGGGACTTCTACCTGTGTTATCCTGCAATTCTCACAAACACATTAGTCCCTCAACTAGGTTT
The DNA here is from genome assembly GCF_002162155.2 of Triticum dicoccoides. NCBI lineage: Eukaryota > Viridiplantae > Streptophyta > Magnoliopsida > Poales > Poaceae > Triticum > Triticum dicoccoides. The sequence goes on from NC_041382.1 coordinate 19,243,530, forward strand.
GTCGTCAATACTCCAAAACCAACCAGGGGTGGCACTAGATGCACTTACAACCGCCAGTTACCCGACCAGTTCTCCTTTATCTCAGACCATCATGGGCACCTGCCTAAGCTCCACAGAAGCACCCTTCCCCTCTGGCTAAATCTCCCTCTTTGCCGCGCTGATGAGCGGTGCAGCCGGACATAGGGAAGATACGGGGAAGAACATGCCTCTGGGGCTCCCGGCAGTCCGGTTATTCCGGGCTGCCGGACATGGGGAAGACAAGTCGCGCCCGTCCATAGACTAGTGTAGTGTATCCGTGCCGTGGGAGTGGAGCTTCATGCGACCGTATGTGCACATAGTTTTACCTTTTTAGTTGAAAATATGTTCAAGATGTATCCATTATTGTCCAGCTTGTATGAAATCCGTCATGTTTATATGAAATCAGCGTTGTTTACACGAATTTATCTAGTTTGTTAAAAAAGAGTTTGAAATGTATGCGGCTATGGTTGGATGGCGTCCTCCCCAGCCATGTCCATAGACTGATCGATGCGGAAGGACATTTGCGGGTTATCGTTGGAGATGCCCTTATACCAGTTTAACTGCTAATTATGCGGAAGGTCACATCAAGATGACTCCTCGGGTTAGCACAGTTACTTTACACTCCTCAATGGTTGGCTTAGGGCATGCAAGGTGTTCATTGCTCCCCTCCCCGAGCCCTGACATGGTTGTTTCTTCAGTCATGGACCTTTATTGGTTCCTAGTACAGGCTGATGCGGTGATGAAGTTGGATTTCTCTCGGACTAATCTTGACTAGAAGGGCACTGTGCGCTTTGCTGCGCCGCTTATGTTCTTAGGGTTGTACATGTTTTGTTTTATGTGATAATTTTTTTAAGTTATGAAAATTATGTACTTGCTAGTTGGTTTGGCGTGTGGGGGAAATAATGGAGTGTTTTTTTTATCAGAGATGCTACACCTATGGACAGACTTGGAATCATGGTTACAGATGAATGTGTCAATTTATGATTGAAAACTAGAGAAAGAGTGGCCCAACGGTGAAAACTTGAGAAGTGATTGGTGGGAGAGCGTTTGCTATGACCAATCCATAGTGAATCGTCCGTGAGTGTATCATTTTTCATTTTTTGTTGTTGTGGTGTTTGGGTGGTCTTTTTGACCGTATTACTGGAGGGCGTCTTTTAATTAATACAAATATATTAGAAAATTACCTATATTGTTGGTTGCATGTGTTGTGCTGATGCTAAACCTGTCATAGTCGACATTTGTTTTTGTCAACGAAGGCCCACATCACCTAAGCACTTACATCCCTTTTTGAAAAAAAACCCTAAGCACTTACCAAGGGACCCATTCATCGAGAGATCCCACCATAAAGCTAAGGTCAATGACACAATTAATTGTCTATCCAATCCAAATTGAAGACCTCAGTTGAATGAGGGGCTTTAAAATTAGGGAGCTTAATGAAGTTAGATATTTCATTGGCCACAACTAAGGATTAACCGAGTCAAGTCAAGGATTAAAATTGTATACCTCAGTCGAATGGGAGAGCTCAAAAATTAGGAAGCATGGTGTATCAAAAAATTAAATGAGAGCTCCTTGTGAATTTGTTGACCTGGTCAAAATTGAATGACCAATTCCAAATTGGAGACCTCAATTGATTATGAGGCCTTTAAAACTAAAAAGCTTAGTGTTATAGAGGATTTGTAAACTAATAGTATAAGATTGTTTAGATCTCTAAAGTAATGATCTAAACGATATTATATCAGTGTACAGGGCAGTATTCAACATGCGGGGATGTATTAACTGCCCACGACTGACGAGTTCGTGGAAGGTACGTGCTCGCTCCACCCTAGTGAAAAAGCTTTATTAGTAGTAGTGAAATAGCAACGAGATCATGCCATCAGCTGAAAACTGACCATGCCCATGAGGCCATGACGAGGACCTTGTTCAACCCGTCCCAGGCACGACTCGCTAATACTGGAATGCGACGCTATATAGTGGCTAGAACTCCATTAAACTCTCGTCTTGACATCATGGCATGTGCCTTCTTTTCTGAAAATGATAGCTAATTAAGTTGCTACATCGAGATGGCAGCGGCGGCGACGGCGGCAGCTGTAGCGGCATCGAGATGGCAGGGCACCGGGAGGATTGCAAGCGGCGGCGGGATATATAGCGGAGCTCTTGAAGGCGACGGCCTACAGGCACAGTCAGGAGGGCTGAGATCCGGGGTTGGCGACTGCAGGCTGCGTCCGGTGATTATTGCCGGCGTTGGGCTGGCTGATATTGGGGACGGTGGCCTGCAGAGGCATCGGCTGTGATTAATTAGACGAAACATATTTTAATTAATTAGATGAATCGTTATTGTTGAACCTGGGAATGGACAACTCTATCCCTATAGAAAATCTGATGGACTTATGTTGATCGTTGGATTAACTTAATACTACCCATTATAACGAGTAGTATGATGCACCGTAAAAAGTCTCATTATGTCCTCCCCTCTTGTGCTATATATTGTACCATTTGTCTCTTGTGACAATCACCACACGGTTAATTCACTTTTAGATTTCCAATGGGATTTACTGTTCTCTGCCCAAGACAGGAGCAAAGCAGAGAGCACACGATACCGCATGACATATTTTGTACACCATGACACATGCTACTGAATCCTCTTTAAGATCTGTTATGGCATATTGAAGAGAACTGTCGAAATGAAATTATGTGATAACCAGCAGCCGATAATGTGATAGACATGCCAGGCAAAGCCTTTTGTTGTAGGGAGAAACGCAGTTGAGAAGCAGGAGGCAGTTGGGAGAATGCAGCTGAGAAGGAGAAATACAGTTTGAAAGGGAGAAACACAACTGCGAATGTTCCCTTGGCACTTGCCAAATGATCTTTGGATGGCATTTCATTGGGCACTGCATAGAAAGCTTAGCAGACGGCAGGGGGTCGGAGTAAATTGCCAAAAACCACCACATTTGAAGTTCTCATCCGGAATTGCCATCACATTCCTTGCGTGCCCCCAAAATCAAGCTATTTCCTTGCCCCAAAAATCAGCCTATTTCCTTACTAATTTTCTCAATAAAAATTGATGATCGATCTGGGGCAAATTAATCCATTATCGATCTGGGGCAAATTAATCTGATTTTCGACATATCGGGCCTGCTAGTAAAGTCCACGTGTCACTACATGGTCAACATAAAAGACATTGACTGTTAACTTGAAGGAGGGCCCACCTGCCAGGATTTTATCCATCCTTTGTCCACCTTCTCTTATCCCCTCCGCACCTCTCCTGCCCGCACGCACCCGCCACCATGGGTTGCCGCTGTCGCTGCTTGCCACTGACGCATACTCTCCTGCCGCTTCTCGTTGGCCACTTGCTCCCTGAGCCGTCGAGAAGGCGCAATCACCCCTTTGAGAAGTGCGGCCCGAGCTGCTCCGCGCCATGGCTGCAACCCGAGCGCCTGCTCCGCACTGGCACCCGTGTCGTGCTTATCACCTTCCATCAATGTGACTCCTGGCGCTGCCATCGGGTTCCAGGGCGGCGAGGGATACGTGGCCACCGCCCGTGTTGTGCTCGTCACCTTCCATCGATGCGACTCCTGGCGCTGCCATCGGGTTCCAGGGCAGCGAGGGATACGCAGCCGCCTCCTGTGTCGTGCTCGTCACCTTCCATCGATGCGACTCCTGGCACTGCCATCGGGTTCCATGGCAGCAAGGGATACACGGCCGCCGCCGCGTCCAGCCACTAGAACAACCCAAGCACACAACGACAGCTCCAGCGCCACGGAGATGGCCGATTTCCGGAGTGGCGAGAAGGAAGGGGCAATGGTGCTAACGGTGGTCCAACTCGTCATTGGGGATCATGGAGGTGAGCATGCAGTTGCCGTCCTCCTTGCGCATAGCCTCCATGAACCGCACCTTCACCCTCGGACGTGGTGGTGCCGAACGAGGATCAGTAGGGCGGTGCAGGTGATAGTCAAGCCCGTCGGAGCACCGTGTACGGTAATCAGGTAATCATTGTCGCGCTCCTAGTGCCATGGCCTGCTGCTCCGGCGGCGCACTGCACATACACATAAGGTGCTTGAGGAAATGTCACATACTGGTAGGTCCCATGTCTAATTTGATGGTCAACAAACAGTGTTGACTCTTGACTCTTTTATGCCATGTCAGTGGTTATAGGCGGGCCCTAGCTGTCAGAAATCAGATCAATTTGCCCTAGATCAATCATGGGTGTTTATTGAATTTTTTTGCAAGAAAAGAGATAGATTTTGGGGGCGCACAAGAAATGTGGTGGCAATTCCGGATGAGAACTTCAAATATGGTAGTTGTTTGCAATTCACTCCAAGGAGTTGGGACGGGCAGCGGAGAGCGCGGAGCGGTGTTGGGAAGGTGAGCTAGGGTGGTGCAGCAGTGTTGGGTAGAGGAGCTCGAGTTGGCGGCATTAGGGCAACTATAATAGGGTCCAGTCAGCTAGCTATAAGGCTTTCCACATCATCAAAATCATAGTTGGAGGAGAGAGAAGACAAGAAAGAGAAGGAAGCGGGCGCTTCATCAATCGCCGGCTCCAACACAGGAACCAAGAAAAGAAACCTGCATGCAGGTGTGTGACCTCCTTTCCATCAATCACGTGTATCTCTTTCCCTTCCTCCACATGCAAGCTTTAAATACCATTAGTTATTTTAGAGCCAATCTATCATACTAATGGGCTTTTATGTAGACTTTAGGTGACATGACATTGACATATAGCCAGCAGTAGGCTATCTTATTAACCATGCTCTTAGGCGGGAGATCGCTCTGGTTGACGAGGGAGATCGGCAGCAGTGCGGGGGCTGTAGAGACGAGTTGAGCAACAAAACAATGGGTGCACATGATTGGAATTAGCACACAAATGCACTTGTGGTTAACTGAAAACTGCAGCGGAAACAAGTAATCTCAGCACCACATCATGTACTAATTCAAGAATCGTTGCTTAGCATGGAAGGAAACATATTCAGCAGCATATATGGAGGCATAAAATGTTAATCAACAGGCAAGACACTCCTCAGGCTAGTGTCTTGTGGTAGGAGTAAGTTTCTGGACAGCACCAAGCATCAATAAAGAGACACCGGATTTTTACGTGGAGAACCCCTCAACTTGAGGGGAAAAACCACGGGCCGAAACCACCCAAATCCTCTTCCACTATTATCAAATGTGGGATACAACAAGTTCTTCTCTAGACATCACTAGAGAATCTCATACATCAAGATTTCTGATTCTTGGATGAACACAACAAGATTTGGGGCTCAAGAACTAGGGATTGGAACAATCTCATCAAAGATGGTGGAACTGAAGCTTGAAGGAGACAAGGTAGTGGATCTGGACCATCACAACCTTGGGGAGGAGCTCCCTTGCTTCTTCCTTCAATCTTCCTCTTCTTCCCTTGCTCTCTTGGTTTTCTCTCTTCTTCTCTCTTGGAGGATGAACTGATTTTCGTCACACTTGGTGGTGGCTGCTGGATAGAGGGTAAAGCATCCCCATCCACACATGTGCAAAGTCCAAAATGACCCTAGGTCATAACCCTAATGGGTAGTGGGCTTATGCACCTCTTTGGGCCGCCTAAAAGGCCTCAAATGGTCATCTCCTCACATCCCACATGAGGAGGATATCCCAACAAATCTCCCCCTCCGACTCATGAGGGGGGCACCGCCATGCCCGCTACCTTGCAACATGCTTGTAGCTTCTCATTTGGCAATATCTTGGTCATCATATCTGAACAATTATCGTCGGTATGGATCTTCTCAAGTTTCAGCAACTTGGAACTCACGACATCTCGAATCCAATGGTACCTCACGTCAATGTGCTTGGTTCGAGAGTGATAGCTTGAATTCTTGGCAAGATGTATAGCACTCTGACTGTCACAAAACAGAACATACTTCTCTTGTTTCATGCCGAGCTCTCGCAAGTTCTTCATCCACAAAACTTCCTTGCTGGCATCAACTGTTGCAATGTACTCAGCTTCTATAGTTGATGTAGAAACACATTTCTACAATCTTGATTGCCATGACAATGCTCCCCCTGCATAAGTCATCAGGTATCTAGATGTGGACTTCCTACGATCCTTGTCACCTGCGTAATCTGCATCTGTATAGCCCTGCAATACAGGATCACCATTTTCAAAGCATATACAAGATGTAGAAGTACCCTTGAGATACCTGAGTGTTGGAAATATGCCCTAGAGGCAATAATAAATTGGTTATTATTATATTTCCTTGTTCATGATAATCGTTTTTTATCCATGCTAGAATTGTATTGATAGGAAACTCAGATACATGTGTGGATACATAGACAACACCATGTCCCTAGTAAGCCTCTAGTTGACTAGCTCGTTGATCAATAGATGGTTACGGTTTCCTGACCATGGACATTGGATGTCGTTGATAACGGGATCACATCATTAGGAGAATGATGTGATGGACAAGACCCAATCCTAAGCCTAGCACAAGATCGTGTAGTTCGTTTGTTAAAGCTTTTCTAATGTCAAGTATCATTTCCTTAGACCATGAGATTGTGCAACTCCCGGATACTGTAGGAGTGCTTTGGGTGTACCAAACGTCACAAGTAACTGGGTGGCTATAAAGGTACACTACAGGTATCTCCGAAAGTGTCTGTTGGGTTGGCACGAACCGAGACTGGGATTTGTCACTCCATGTAAACGGAGAGGTATCTCTGGGCCCACTCGGTAGGACATCATCATAATGTGCACAATGTGACCAAGGAGTTGATCACGGGATGATGTGTTACGGAACGAGTAAAGAGACTTGCCGGTAACGAGATTGAACAAGGTATCGGGATACCAACGATAGAATCTCGGGCATGTACAATACCGATGGACAAAGGGAATTGAATACGGATTGATTGAATCCTCGACATCGTGGTTCATCCGATGAGATCATCGTGGACCATGTGGGAGCCAACATGGGTATCCAGATCCCGTTGTTGATTATTGACCGGAGAGTTGTCTCGGCCATGTCTGCATGACTCCCGAACCCGTAGGGTCTACACACTTAAGGTTCGATGACGCTAGGGTTATAGGGAAAGTATGTACGCGGTTACCGAATGTTGTTCGGAGTCCCGGATGAGATCCCGGACGTCAGGAGGAGTTCCGGAATGGTCCGGAGGTAAAGATTGGTATATAGGAAGTATGGTTTTGGCCACCGGAAGTGTTCTGGGCATCACCGGTAGTGTACCGGGACCACCGGAGGGGTCCGGGGGTCCACCGGGAGGGGCCACGGCCCCCGGAGGCATACATGGGCCAAGTGTGAGAAGGGACCATCCCCTAGGTGGGCTGGGGCGCCTTCCCACCAAGGCCCATGCGCCTAAGGGGAAGAGGGGGCAAACCCTAAGGGCAGATGGGCCCTAAGGCCCATGCCTGGTGCGCCTCCCTCTCCCCCCCACTTGGCCGCCACCCCAGATGGGAATTGGGGCTGCCGCCACCCCTAGGGTGGAAACCCTAGGTGGGGGCGCAGCCCTCCCTCTCCCCCTATATATAGTGGAGGCAAAGGGGCAGCCCAACACATGAAGTTCCTTCCTTGTTGGCGCAGCCCTACCCCTCTCCCTCCTCGTCTCTCGTAGTGCTTGGCGAAGCCCTGCTGGAGTCCCGCGCTCCTCCACCACCACCACGCCGTTGTGCTGCTACTGGATGGAGTCTTCCTGAACCTCTCCTTCTCCCCTTGCTGGATCAAGGCGTAGGAGATGTCACCGGGCTGTACGTGTGTTGAACGCAGAAGTGCCGTCCGTTCGGCACTAGGATCATCGGTGATTTGGATCACGACGAGTACGACTCCATCAACCCCATTCACTTGATCACTTCCGCTTAGCGATCTACAAGGGTATGTAGATGCACTCTCCTTCCCCTCGTTGCTAGATTACTCCATAGATTGATCTTGGTGATGCGTAGAAAATTTTGAATTTATGCTACGATCCCCAACAGTGGCATCATGAGCTAGATCTATGCGTAGTTTCTATGCACGACTAGAACACAAGTTGTTGTGGGCGTCGATTTTGTCAATTTGCTTGCCGTTACTAGTCTTATCTTGATTCAGCGGCATCGTGGGATGAAGCGGCCCGGACCGACCTTACACGTATTCTTACGTGAGACTGGTTCCACCGACTGACATGCACTAGTTGCATAAGGTGGCTAGTGGGTGTCTGTCTCTCTCACTTTAGTCGGATCAGATTCGATGAAAAGGGTCCTTATGAAGGGTAAATAGAAATTGGCATATCACGTTGTGGTTTTCGCGTAAGTAAGAAACGTTCTTGCTAGAAACCTATAGCAGCCACGTAAAAACTTGCAACAACAATTAGAGGACGTCTAACTTGTTTTTGCAGCATGTGCCGTGTGATGTGATACGGCCAAAAGGATGTGATGAATGATATATGTGATGTATGAGATTGATCATGTTCTTGTAATAGGAATCACGACTTGCATGTCGATGAGTATGACAACCGGTAGGAGCCATAGGAGTTGTCTTAATTTATTTATGACCTGCGTGTCAACTTAAACGTCATGTAATTACTTTACTTTATTGCTAAAGCGTTAGCCATAGTAGTAGAAGTAATAGATGACGAGACAACTTCAAGAAGACACGATGATGGAGATCATGGTGTCATGCCGGTGACAACGATGATCATGGAGCCCCGAAGATGGAGATCAAAAGGAGCAAAATGATATTGGCCATATCATGTCACTATTTGATTGCATGTGATGTTTATCATGTTTTACATCTTATTTCCTTAGAACGACGGTAGCTTAAATAAGATGATCCCTCACTAAAATTTCAAGAAAGGTGTTCCCCCTAACTGTGCACCGTTGCGAAGGATCGTTGTTTCGAAGCACCACGTGATGATCGGGTGTGATAGATTCTAACGTTCGAATACAACGGGTGTAAGCCAGATTTACACACGCAATACACTTAGGTTGACTTGACGAGCCTAGCATGTACAGACATGGCCTCGGAACACGGAAGACTAAAAGGTCGAGCATGAGTCTTATAGAAGATATGATCAACATGAAGATGTTCACCGATGTTGACTAGTCCGTCTCACGTGATGATCGGACACGGCCTAGTTGACTCGGATCATGTTTCACTTAGATGACTAGAGGGATGTCTATCTGAGTGGGAGTTCATTAAAAAATTTGATTAGATGAACTCAATTATCATGAACATAGTCTAAATTGTCTTTGCAAATATGTTGTAGATAAATAGCTCACGTTGTAGCTCCCTATTTCAATACGTTCCTAGAGAAAGATTAAGTTGAAAGATATTGTAAGCAATGATGCGGACTAGGTCCGTAGTCCGAGGAGTGTCCTCACTGCTGCACAGAAGGCTTACGTCTTTGATGCACCGCTCGATGTACAAACCCCTACAACGTCGTCTGTGGATGTTGTGAACACCTGACAGACACATCCTGATGACTACTTGATAGTTTAGTGCACCATACTTTACGGCTTAGAATCGGGATTTCAATGACGTTTTGAATGCCATAGAACATATGAGATGTTCCAAGAGCTGAAATTTGGATTTCAGGCTCATGCCCGTGTTGATAGGTGTGAGACCTCTGACAAGTTCTTTTGCCAACAAGATGGAGGAGAATAACTCAACTAGTGAGCATGTGCTCAGAATGTCCGGGTGCTACAATCACTTAAATCAAGTGGCAGTTAAACTTCCAGATAAGATAGTGATTGATAGAGTTCTCTAGACACTATCACTAAGCTACTGGATCTTCATGATGAACTACGACATGCAAGGGATGGAGTTGATCCCGGAGCTGTTCGCGGTGCTTAAGACCGCAAAAGGTAGAAATCAAGAAGGAGCATCAAGTGTTGATGGTTTGACAAGACCACTGGTTTCAAGAAGGGCAAGGGCTAGAAGGGAAACTTCATGGATGGCAAACCAGTTGCCGCTCCAGTGAAGGAACCCAAGGTTGAACCCAAACCCGAGATTGAGTGCTTCTATTGTAAGGGGAACGGTCACTGGTAGCGGAATTACCCCAAATGCATGGTAGATAAGAAGGCTGGAAACTTCAACAAAGTATATAAGTGTTATTAATGTGTACCTCACTAGTACTCCTGGTAGCACCTGGGTATTGGATACCGGTTCAGTTGCTATTATTGGTGACTTGAAACAAAACCTACGGACTAAACGGAGACTGGCTAAGGGGGAGGTGACGATGTGTGTTGGAAGTGTTTCCAAAGTTGATGAGATCACCATCGCACGCTCCATCTGCCTTCGGGATTAGTATTGAACCTAGATAAATGTTATCAGGTGTCTACGTTGAGCATGAATATGATTAGATCATGTCCATTGCAATACAGTCATTCATTTAAGTTAGAGAATAATGGTTATTCTGTTTACATGAATCATACCTTTCATGGTCATGCACCCTATGTGAATGGTATATTGAATCTCGGTCGTGGTAATACACATGTGTTGGGGAACGTTGCAGAAAACAAAAATTTTCCTACGGTTTCACCAAGATCCATCTAGGAGTTCATCTAGCAACGAGTAATCGGATTGCATCTACATACCTTTGTAGATCACGCGCAGAAGCGTTCAAAGAACGGGGATGAGGAAGGCGTACTCGATGTGATCCAAATCACCGGAGATCCTAGCGCCGAACGGACGGCACCTCCGTGTTCAACACACGTACGGTCAGCGTGACGTCTCCTTCTTCTTGATCCAGCAAGAGGGAAGGAGAGGTTGAGGAAGATGGCTCCAGCAGCAGCACGACGGCGTGGTGGTGGTGGAGCTGCAGTACTCCGGCAGGGCTTCGCCAAGCACTATGGAGGAGGAGGATGTGTTGGAGAGGGAGAGGGAGGCACCAAAGATCAAGGTAAGAAGTCCTCCATCTCCCCACTATATATAGGAGGGCCAAGGGGGGGGGGCACCGGCCCTAGGAGATCTAATCTCCTAGGGGGGTGCGGCCAAGGGGAGGAATCCCTCCTCCCCAAGGCACCTAGGAGGTGCCTTCCCCTCCTAGGACTCTTCCCTCCTTGAAACCCTAGGCGCATGGGCGTCTTGGGGCTGGTGCCCCTGGCCCATGTAGGCCAAGGCACACCCCCTACAGCCCATGTGGCCCCCCGGGACAGGTGGCCCCGCCCGGTGGACCCCCGGGACCCTTCCGGTGGTCCCGGTACAATACCGGTGACCCCGAAACTTGTCCCGATGCCCGAAAAAGCACTTCCTATATATAATTCTTTACCTCTGGACCATTCCGGAACTCCTCATGACGTCCGGGATCTCATCCGGGACTCCGAACAACATTCGGGTTACTGCATATACATATCCCTACAACCCTAGCGTCACCGAACCTTAAGTGTGTAGACCCTACGGGTTCGGGAGACATGTAGACATGACCGAGATTGCTCTCCGGTCAATAACCAACAGCGGGATCTGGATACCCATGTTGGCTCCCACATGCTCCTCGACGATCTCATCGGATGAACCACGATGTCGAGGATTCAAGCAACCCCGTATACAATTCCCTTTGTCAATCGATATGTTACTTGCCCGAGATTCGATCATTGGTATCCCAATACCTCGTTCAATCTCGTTACCGGCAAGTCACTTTACTCGTACCGTAATGCATGATTCCGTGACCAGACACTTGGTCACTTTGAGCTCATTATGATGATGCATTACCGAGTGGGCCCAGTGATACCTCTCCGTCATACGGAGTGACAAATCCCAGTCTTGATCCGTGTCAACCCAACAGACACTTTCGGAGATACCCGTAGTATACCTTTATAGTCACCCAGTTACGTTGTGACGTTTGGTACACCCAAAGCACTCCTACGGTATCTGGGAGTTACACGATCTCATGGTCTAAGGAAAGGATACTTGACATTGGAAAAACCCTAGCAAACGAACTATACGATCTTGTGCTATGTTTAGGATTGGGTCTTGTCCATCACATCATTCTCCTAATGATGTGATCTTGTTATCAATGACATCCAATGTCCATAGTCAGGAAACCATGACTATCTGTTGATCAACGAGCTAGTCAACTAGAGGCTTACTAGGGACATGTTGGTGTCTATTATTCACACATGTATTACGATTTCCGGATAACACAATTATAGCATGAATAAAGACAATTATCATGAACAAGGAAATATAATAATAATGCTTTTATTATTGCCTCTAGGGCATATTTCCAACAGTCTCCCACTTGCACTAGAGTCAATAATCTAGTTACATTGTGATGAATCGAACACCCATGGAATTCTGGTGTTGATCATGTTTTGCTCTAGGGAGAGGTTTAGTCAACGGATCTGCTACATTCAGGTCCGTGTGTACTTTACAAATATCTATGTCTCCATCTTGAACATTTTCACGAATGGAGTTGAAGCGACGCTTGATGTGCCTTGTCTTCTTGTGAAACCTGGGCTCCTTGGCAAGAGCAATAGCTCCAGTGTTGTCACAGAAGAGCTTGATCGGCCCCGACGCATTGGGTATGACTCCTAGGTCGGTGATGAACTCCTTCACCCAAATTGCTTCATGTGCTACCTCCGAGGATGCCATGTACTCCGCTTCACATGTAGATCCCGCCACGACGCTCTGCTTGCAACTGCACCAGCTTACTGCCCCACCATTCAAAATATACACGTATCCAGTTTGTGACTTAGAGTCATCCAGATCTGTGTCGAAGCTAGCGTCGACGTAACCCTTTACGACGAGCTCTTCGTCAGCTCCATAGACGAGAAACATTTCCTTAGTCCTTTTCAGGTACTTCAGGATATTCTTGACCGCTGTCCAGTGTTCCTTGCCGGGATTACTTTGGTACCTTCCTACCAAGCTTACGGCAAGGTTTACATCAGGTCTGGTACACAGCATGGCATACATAATAGAACCTATGGCTGAGGCATAGGGGATGACACTCATCTCTTCTATATCTTCTGCCGTGGTCGGACATTGAGCTGAGCTCAATTTCACACCTTGTAACACAGGCAAGAACCCCATCTTAGACTGATCCATATTGAACTTCTTCAATATCTTATCAAGGTATGTGCTTTGCGAAAGACCTATGAGGCGTCTTGATCTGTCTCTATAGATCTTGATGCCTAATATATAAGCAGCTTCTCCAAGGTCCTTCATTGAAAAACTCTTATTCAAGTAGGCCTTGATGCTGTCCAAGAGTTCTATATCATTTCCCATCAAAAGTATGTCATCTACATATAATATTAGGAATGCTACAGAGCTCCCACTCACTTTCTTATAAACGCAGACTTCTCCATAAGTCTGTGTAAACCCAAACGCTTTGACCATCTCATCAAAGCGAATGTTCCAACTCCGAGATGCTTGCACCAGCCCATAAATCGAGCGTTGGAGCTTGCACACCTTGTCAGCATTCTTAGGATCGACAAAACCTTCCGGCTGCATCATATACAATTCTTCCTTAAGGAAACCATTAAGGAATGCCATTTTGACGTCCATTTGCCATATCTCATAATCATAGAATGCGGCAATCGCTAACATGATTCGGACGGACTTCAGCTTCGCTACCGGTGAGAAAGTCTCATCGTAGTCAACCCCTTGAACTTGTCGATAACCCTTAGCGACAAGCCGAGCTTTATAGATGGTCACATTACCATCCGCGTCTGTCTTCTTCTTAAAGATCCATTTATTTTCTATGGCTCGCCGCTCAACAGGCAAGTCAGTCAAACTCCATACTTCATTTTCATACATGGATCCTATCTCGGATTTCATGGCTTCTAGCCATTTTTCAGAATCCGGGCCCGCCATCGCTTCTTCATAGTTCGAAGGTTCACCGTTGTCTAACAACATGATTTCCAAGACAGGGTTGCCGTACCACTCTGGTGCGGAACGTGTCCTTGTGGACCTTCGAACTTCAGTTGGAGCTTGATCAGAAGTATCTTGATCATCATCATTAACTTCCTCTCTAGTCGGTGCACGCACCTCAGGAACATTTTCTTGAGTTGCGCCATTTTCCGGTTCAAGAGGTAATACTTCATCAAGTTCTACTTTCCTCCCACTTACTTCTTTCGAGAGAAACTCCTTCTCTAGAAAGGATCCATTCTTGGCAACAAAGATCTTGCCTTCGGATCTGAGGTAGAAGGTATACCCAATAGTTTCTTTAGGGTATCCTATGAAGACGCATTTTTCCTACTTGGGTTCGAGCTTTTCAGGTTGAAGTTTCCTAACATAAGCATCGCATCCCCAAACTTTTAGAAACGATAGCTTAGGTTTCTTCCCAAACCATAATTCAAACGGTGTCGTCTCAACGGATTTCGACGGAGCCCTATTTAAGGTGAATGTAGCAGTCTCTAAAGCATAGCCCCAAAAAGATAGCGGTAAATTGGTAAGAGACATCATAGATCGCACCATATCTAATAGAGTGCGATTACGACGTTCGGACACACCATTACGCTGAGGTGTTCCAGGCGGCGTGAGTTGTGAAACTATTCCACATTTTCTTAAGTGTGTGCCAAACTCGTGACTCAAGTATTCTCCTCCACGATCTGATCGCAGGAACTTGATTTTCCTATCACGTTGATTCTAAACCTCACTCTGAAATTCCTTGAACTTTTCAAAGGTTTCAGACTTGTGTTTCATTCAGTAGACATACCCATATCTAATCAAGTCATCAGTGAGGGTGAGAACATAACGATAGCCCCCGCGAGCCTCAACACTCATTGGACCGCACACATCAGTATGTATGATTTCCAATAAGTTGGTTGCTCGCTCCATTGTTCCTGAGAACGGAGTCTTGGTCATTTTACCCATGATGCATGGTTCGCACGTGTCAAATGATTCGTAATCAAGAGACTCTAAAAGTCCATCAGCATGGAGCTTCTTCATGCATTTGGCACCTATGTGACCAAGGCGGCAGTGCCACAAGTATGTGGGACTATCATTATCAATCTTACATCTCTTGGTATTCACACTATGAATATGTGTAGCATTACGCTCGAGATTCATTAAGAATAAACCATTCACCATCGGAGCATGACCATAAAACATATCTCTCATATAAATAGAACAACCATTATTCTCGGATTTAAATGAGTAGCCATCTCGTATTAGACGAGATCCTGATACAATGTTCATGCTCAAACTTGGCACTAAATAACAATTATTGAGATTCAAAACTAATCCCGTAGGTAAATGTAGAGGTAGCGTGCCGACGGCGATCACATCGGCCTTGGAACCATTCCCGACGCGCATCGTCACCTCGTCCTTCGCCAGTCTCCGCTTATTCCGTAGCTCCTGCTTTGAGTTACAAATGTGAGCAACTGCACCGGTATCAAATACCCAGGAGCTACTACGAGTACTGGTAAGGTACACACAATTACATGTATATCACAGATACCTTTTGTTTTGCCGGCCTTCTTGTCCGCTAAGTATTTGGGGCAGTTCCGCTTCCAGTGACCACTTTCCTTGCAATAAAAGCACTCAGTCTCGGGCTTGGGTCCATTCTTTGGCTTCTTCCCGGCAGCTTGCTTGCCGGGCGCGGCAACTCCCTTGCCGTCTTTCTTGAAGGCTTTCTTACCCTTGCCCTTCTTGAACTTAGTGGTTTTATTCACCATCAACACTTGATGTTCCTTTTTGACTTCTACCTCTGCTGATTTCAGCATTGCAAATACTTCAGGAATGGTCTTTTCCATCCCCTGCATATTGAAGTTCATCACAAAGCTCTTGTAGCTCGGTGGAAGCGACTGAAGGATTCTGTCAATGACCGCGTCATCCGGGAGACTAACTCCCAGCTGAGTCAAGCGGTTATGTAACCCAGACATTGTGAGTATGTGCTCACTGACAGAACTATTTTCCTCCATCTTACAGCTGAAGAATTTGTCGGAGACTTCATATCTCTCGACCCGGGCATGAGCTTGAAAACCATTTTCAGCTCTTCGAACATCTCATATGCTCCGTGTCTCTCAAAACGCTTTTGGAGCCCCGGCTCTAAACTGTAAAGCATGCCGCACTGAACAAGGGAGTAGTCATCGGTACGTGCCTGCCAAGCGTTCATAACGTCTTGTTCTGCAGGGAGAACAGGTGCGTCACCTAGCGGTGCTTGTAGGACATAATCTTTCTTGGCAGCTATGAGGATGATCCTCAGGTTCCGGACCCAGTCCGTGTAGTTGCTGCCATCGTCTTCCAGCTTGGTTTTCTCTAGGAACGCGTTGAAGTTGAGGACTACGTTGGCCATTTGATCTACAAGACATATTGTAAAGATTTTAGACTAAGTTCATGATAATTAAGTTCATCTAATCAAATTATTCTATGAACTCCCACTTAGATAGACATCCCTCCAGTCATCTAAGTATAACATGATCCGAGTTAACCAGGCCGTGTCCGATCATCACGTGAGACGGACTAGTCAACGTCGGTGAACATCTTCATGTTGATCGTATCTTCTATACGACTCATGCTCGACCTTTCGGTCTTCTGTGTTCCGAGGCCATGTCTGTACATGCTAGGCTCGTCAAGTCAACCTAAGTGTTTTGCATGTGTAAATCTGTCTTACACCCGTTGTATGTGAATGTTAGAATCTATTACACCCGATCATCACGTGGTGCTTCGAAACAACGAACTGTCGCAACAATGCACAGTTAGGGGGAACACTTTCTTGAAATTATTATGAGGGATCATCTTATTTACTACCGTCATTCTAAGCAAACAAGATGAAAAACATGATAAACATCACATGCAATCAAATAATAATAGTGACATGATATGGCCAATATCACATAGCTCCTTTGATCTCCATCTTGGGGCTCCATGATCATCTTGTCACCAGCATGACACCATGATCTCCATCATAATGATCTCCATCATCGTGTCTCCATGAAGTTGCTCGCCAACTATTACTTCTACTACTATGGCTAACGCGTTTAGCAATAAAGTAAAGTAATTTACATGGCATTTCTCAATGACATGCAGGTCATTCAAAAAATAAAGACAACTCCTATGGCTCCTGCCGGTTGTCATACTCATCGACATGCAAGTCGTGATTCCTATTACAATAGCATGAACATCTCATACATCACATATAGATCATTCATCATTCATCACAACTTTGGCCATATCATATCACAAAGCACTTGCTGCAAAAACAAGTTAGACGTCCTCTAATTGTTGTTGCAAGTTTTACGTGGCTGAAGTAGGGTTCTAGCAAGAACGTTTTCTTACCTACATGAAAGCCACAACGTGATTTGTCAACTTCTATTTACCCTTCATAAGGACCATTTTCATCGAATCTGCTCCAACTAAAGTAGGAGAGACAGACACCCGCCAGCCACCTTATGCAACTTGTGCATGTTAGTCGGTGGAACCGATCTCACGTAAGCGTACGTGTAAGGTTGGTCCGGGCCGCTTCATCCCACAATACCGTTGAAGCAAGATAAGACTAGTAGCGGCAAAAAAGTTGACAACATCAACACCCACAACAAATTGTGTTCTACTCGTGCAAGAGAACTACGCATAGACCTAGCTCATGATGCCACTGTTGGGGAACGTTGCGGAAAACAAAAATTTTCCTACGGTTTCACCAAGATCCATCTAGGAGTTCATCTAGCAACGAGTAATCGGATTGCATCTACATACCTTTGTAGATCACGCGCGGAAGCGTTCAAAGAACGGGGATGAGGAAGGCGTACTCGACGTGATCCAAATCACCGGAGATCCTAGCGCCGAACGGACGGCACCTCCGTGTTCAACACACGTACGGTCAGCGTGACGTCTCCTTCTTCTTGATCCAGCAAGAGGGAAGGAGAGGTTGAGGAAGATGGCTCCAGCAGCAGCACGACGGCGTGGTGGTGGTGGAGCTGCAGTACTCCGGCAGGGCTTCGCCAAGCACTATGGAGGAGGAGGATGTGTTGGAGAGGGAGAGGGAGGCACCAAAGATCAAGGTAAGAAGTCCTCCATCTCCCCACTATATATAGGAGGACCAAGGGGGGGGGGGGCGCCGGCCCTAGGAGATCTAATCTCCTAGGGGGTGCGGCCAAGGGGAGGAATCCCTCCTCCCCAAGGCACCTAGGAGGTGCCTTCCCTCCTAGGACTCTTCCCTCCTTGAAACCCTAGGTGCATGGGCCTCTTGGGGCTGGTGCCCTTGGCCCATGTAGGCCAAGGCGCACCCCCTACAGCCCATGTGCCCCCCCGGGACATGTGGCCCCACCCGGTGGACCCCCGGGACCCTTCCGGTGGTCCCGGAACAATACCGGTGACCCCGAAACTTGTCCCGATGCCCGAAACAGCACTTCCTATATATAATTCTTTACCTCCGGACCATTCCAGAAATCCTCGTGATGTCCGGGATCTCATCCGGGACTCCGAACAACATTCGGGTTACCGCATATACATATCCCTACAACCCTAGCATCACCGAACCTTAAGTGTGTAGACCCTACGGGTTCGGGAGACATGTAGACATGACCGAGATCGCTCTCCGGTCAATAACCAACAGCGGGATCTGGATACCCATGTTGGCTCCCACATGCTCCTCGATGATCTCATCGGATGAACCACGATGTCGAGGATTCAAGCAACCCCGTATACAATTCCCTTTGTCAATCGATATGTTACTTGCCCGAGATTCGATCGTTGGTATCACAATACCTCGTTCAATCTCGTTACCGGCAAGTCACTTTACTCGTACCGTAATGCATGATCCCGTGACACGACACTTGGTCACTTTGAGCTCATTATGATGATGCATTACCGAGTGGGCCCAGTGATACCTCTCCGTCATACGGAGTGACAAATCCCAGTCTTGATCCGTGTCAACCCAACAGACACTTTCGGAGATACCCGTAGTATACCTTTATAGTCACCCAGTTACGTTGTGACGTTTGGTACACCCAAAGCACTCCTACGGTATCTGGGAGTTACACGATCTCATGGTCTAAGGAAAGGATACTTGACATTGGAAAAACCCTAGCAAACGAACTATACGATCTTGTGCTATGTTTAGGATTAGGTCTTGTCCATCACATCATTCTCCTAATGACGTGATCTTGTTATCAATGATATCCAATGTGCATAGTCAGGAAACCATGACTATCTGTTGATCAACGAGCTAGTCAACTAGAGGCTTACTAGGGACATGTTGGTGTCTATTATTCACACATGTATTACGATTTCCGGATAACACAATTATAGCATGAATAAAGACAATTATCATGAACAAGGAAATATAATAATAATGCTTTTATTATTGCCTCTAGGGCATATTTCCAACAGTCTCCCACTTGCACTAGAGTCAATAATCTAGTTACATTGTGATGAATCGAACACCCATGGAATTCTGGTGTTGATCATGTTTTGCTCTAGGGAGAGGTTTAGTCAACGGATCTGCTACATTCAGGTCCATGTGTACTTTACAAATATCTATGTCTCCATCTTGAACATTTTCACGAATGGAGTTGAAGCGACGCTTGATGTGCCTTGTCTTCTTGTGAAACCTGGGCTCCTTGGCAAGAGCAATAGCTCCAGTGTTGTCACAGAAGAGCTTGATCGGCCCCGACGCATTGGGTATGACTCCTAGGTCGGTGATGAACTCCTTCACCCAAATTGCTTCATGTGCTGCCTCCGAGGCTGCCATGTACTCCGCTTCACATGTAGATCCCGCCACGACGCTCTGCTTGCAACTGCACCAGCTTACTGCCCCACCATTAGAAATATACACATATCCGGTTTGTGACTTAGAGTCATCCAGATCTGTGTCGAAGCTAGCATCGACGTAACCCTTTACGACGAGCTCTTCGTCACCTCCATAGACGAGAAACATTTCCTTAGTCCTTTTCAGGTACTTCAGGATATTCTTGACCGCTGTCCAGTGTTCCTTGCCGGGATTACTTTGGTACCTTCCTACCAAGCTTACGGCAAGGTTTACATCAGGTCTGGTACACAGCATGGCATACATAATAGAACCTATGGCTGAGGCATAGGGGATGACACTCATCTCTTCTATATCTTCTGCCGTGATCGGACATTGAGCCGAGCTCAATTTCACACCTTGTAACACAGGCAAGAACCCCATCTTAGACTGATCCATATTGAACTTCTTCAATATCTTATCAAGGTATGTGCTTTGCGAAAGACCTATGAGGCGTCTTGATCTGTCTCTATAGATCTTGATGCCTAATATATAAGCAGCTTCTCCAAGGTCCTTCATTGAAAAACTCTTATTCAAGTAGGCCTTGATGCTGTCCAAGAGTTCTATATCATTTCCCATCAAAAGTATGTCATCTACATATAATATTAGGAATGCTACAGAGCTCCCACTCACTTTCTTGTAAATGCAGACTTCTCCATAAGTCTGTGTAAACCCAAACGCTTTGATCATCTCATCAAAGCGAATGTTCCAATTCCGAGATGCTTGCACCAGCCCATAAATCAAGTGTTGGAGCTTGCACACCTTGTTAGCATTCTTAGGATCGACAAAACCTTCCGGCTGCATCATATACAATTCTTCCTTAAGGAAAACATTAAGGAATGCCGTTTTGACGTCCATTTGCCATATCTCATAATCATAGAATGCGGCAATCGCTAACATGATTCGGACGGACTTCAGCTTTGCTACCGGTGAGAAAGTCTCATCGTAGTCAACCCCTTGAACTTGTCGATAACCCTTAGCGACAAGCCGAGCTTTATAGATGGTCACATTACCATCCGCGTCTGTCTTCTTCTTAAAGATCCATTTATTTTCTATGGCTCGCCGCTCAATGGGCAAGTCAGTCAAACTCCATACTTCGTTTTCATACATGGATCCTATCTCGGATTTCAGGGCTTCTAGCCATTTGTCAGAATCCGGGCCCGCCATCGCTTCTTCATAGTTCGAAGGTTCACCGTTGTCTAACAACATGATTTCCAAGACAGGGTTGCCGTACCACTCTGGTGCGGAACGTGTCCTTGTGGACCTTCGAATTTCAGTAGGAGCTTGATCAGAAGTATCTTGATCATCATCATTAACTTCCTCTCTAGTCGGTGCAGGCACCTCAGGAACATTTTCTTGAGTTGCGCCATTTTCTGGTTCAAGAGGTAATACTTCATCAAGTTCTACTTTCCTCCCACTTACTTCTTTCGAGAGAAACTCCTTCTGTAGAAAGGATCCATTCTTGGCAACAAAGATCTTGCCTTCGGATCTGAGGTAGAAGGTATACCCAACAGTTTCTTTAGGGTATCCTATGAAGACGCATTTTTCCGACTTGGGTTCGAGCTTTTCAGGTTGAAGTTTCCTGACATAAGCATCGCATCCCCAAACTTTTAGAAACGATAGCTTAGGTTTCTTCCCAAACCATAATTCAAACAGTGTCGTCTCAACGGATTTCGACGGAGCCCTATTTAAAGTGAATGCGGTAGTCTCTAAAGCATAGCCCCAAAAAGATAGCGGTAAATCGGTAAGAGACATCATAGATCGCACCATATCTAATAGAGTGCGATTACGACGTTCGGACACACTATTACGCTGAGGTGTTCCAGGCGGCGTGAGTTGTGAAACTATTCCACATTTTCTTAAGTGTGTGCCAAACTCGTGACTCAAGTATTCTCCTCAACGATCTGATCGCAGGAACTTGATTTTCCTGTCACGTTGATTCTCAACCTCACTCTGAAATTCCTTGAACTTTTCAAAGGTTTTAGACTTTTGTTTCATTAAGTAGACATACCCATATCTACTCAAGTCATCAGTGAGGGTGAGAACATAACGATAGCCCCCGCGAGCCTCAACACTCATTGGACCGCACACATCAGTATGTATGATTTCCAATAAGTTGGTTGCTCGCTCCATTGTTCCTGAGAACGGAGTCTTGGTCATTTTACCCACGAGGCATGGTTCGCATGTGTCAAATGATTCGTAATCAAGAGAATCTGAAAGTCCATCAGCATGGAGCTTCTTCATGCGTTTGACACCTATGTGACCAAGGCGGCAGTGCCACAAGTATGTGGGACTATCATTATCAATCTTACATCTTTTGGTATTCACACTATGAATATGTGTAGCATTACGCTCGAGATTCATTAAGAATAAACCATTCACCATCGGAGCATGAGCATAAAACATATCTCTCATATAAATAGAACAACCATTATTCTCGGATTTAAATGAGTAGCCATCTCGTATTAGACGAGATCCTGATACAATGTTCATGCTCAAACTTGGCACTAAATAACAATTATTGAGGTTCAAAACTAATCCCGTAGGTAAACGTAGAGGTAGTGTGCCGACGGCGATCACATCGACCTTGGAACCATTCCCGACGTGCATCGTCACCTCGTCCTTCGCCAGTCTCCGCTTATTCCGCAGCTCCTGCTTTGAGTTACAAATGTGAGCAACTTCACCGGTATCAAATACCCAGGAGCTACTACGAGTACTGGTAAGGTACACATCAATTACATGTATATCACATATACCTTTTGTTTTGCCGGCCTTCTTGTCCGCTAAGTATTTGGGGCAGTTCCGCTTCCAGCGACCACTTTCCTTGCAATAAAAGCACTCAGTCTCGGGCTTGGGTCCATTCTTTGGCTTCTTCCCGGCAGCTTGCTTGCCGGGCGCGGAAACTCCCTTGCCGTCTTTCTTGAAGGCTTTCTTACCCTTGCCCTTCTTGAACTTAGTGGTTTTATTCACCATCAACACTTGATGTTCCTTTTTGACTTCTACCTCTGCTGATTTCAGCATTGCAAATACTTCAGGAATGGTCTTTTCCATCCCCTGCATATTGAAGTTCATCACAAAGCTCTTGTAGCTCGGTGGAAGCGACTGAAGGATTCTGTCAATGACCGCGTCATCCGGGAGACTAACTCCCAGCTGAGTCAAGCGGTTATGTAACCCAGACATTGTGAGTATGTGCTCACTGACAGAAGTATTTTCCTCATCCTTATAGCTGAAGAATTTGTCGGAGACTTCATATCTCTCGACCCGGGCATGAGCTTGAAAACCATTTTCAGCTCTTCGAACATCTCATATGCTCCGTGTCTCTCAAAACGCTTTTGGAGCCCCGGCTCGAAACTGTAAAGCATGCCGCACTGAACGAGGGAGTAGTCATCGGTACGTGCCTGCCAAGCGTTCATAACGTCTTGTTCTGCAGGGAGAACAGGTGCGTCACCTAGCGGTGCTTGTAGGACATAATCTTTCTTGGCAGCTATGAGGATGATCCTCAGGTTCCGGACCCAGTCCGTGTAGTTGCTGCCATCATCTTCCAGCTTGGTTTTCTCTAGGAACGCGTTGAAGTTGAGGACTACGTTGGCCATTTGATCTACAAGACATATTGTAAAGATTTTAGACTAAGTTCATGATAATTAAGTTCATCTAATCAAATTATTCTATGAACTCCCACTTAGATAGACATCCCTCCAGTCATCTAAGTATAACATGATCTGAGTTAACCAGGCCGTGTCTGATCATCACGTGAGACGGACTAGTCAACGTCGGTGAACATCTTCATGTTGATCGTATCTTCTATATGACTCATGCTCGACCTTTTGGTCTTCTGTGTTCCGAGGCCATGTCTGTACATGCTAGGCTCGTCAAGTCAACCTAAGTGTTTTGCATGTGTAAATCTGTCTTACACCCGTTGTATGTGAATGTTAGAATCTATTACACTCGATCATCACGTGGTGCTTCGAAACAACGAACTGTCGCAACAGTGCACAGTTAGGGGGAACACTTTCTTGAAATTATTATGAGGGATCATCTTATTTACTACCGTCATTCTAAGCAAACAAGATGAAAAACATGATAAACATCACATGCAATCAAATAATAATAGTGACATGATATGGCCAATATCACATAGCTCCTTTGATCTCCATCTTGGGGCTCCATGATCATCTTGTCACCGGCATGACACCATGATCTCCATCATCATGATCTCCATCATCGTGTCTCCATGAAGTTGCTCGCCAACTATTACTTCTACTACTATGGCTAACGCGCTTAGCAATAAAGTAAAGTAATTTACATGGAGTTTCTCAATGACACGCAGGTCATTCAAAAAATAAAGACAACTCCTATGGCTCCTGTCGGTTGTCATACTCATCGACATGCAAGTCGCGATTCCTATTACAATAGCATGAACATCTCATACATCACATATAGATCATTCATCATTCATCACAACTTTGGCCATATCATATCACAAAGCACTTGCTGCAAAAACAAGTTAGACGTCCTCTAATTGTTGTTGCAAGTTTTACGTGGCTGAAGTAGGGTTCTAGCAAGAACGTTTTCTTACCTACGTGAAAGCCACAACGTGATTTTTCAACTTCTATTTACCCTTCATAAGGACCCTTTTCATCGAATCCGCTCCAACTAAAGTAGGAGAGATAGACACCCGCCAGCCACCTTATGCAACTTGTGCATGTTAGTCGGTGGAACCGGTCTCACGTAAGCGTACGTGTAAGGTTGGTCCGGGCCGCTTCATCCCACAATACTGTTGAATCAAGATAAGACTAGTAGCGGCAAGAAACTTGACAACATCAACGCCCACAACAAATTGTGTTCTACTCGTGCAAGAGAACTACGCATAGACCTAGCTCATGATGCCACTGTTGGGGAACGTTGCAGAAAACAAAAATTTTCCTACGGTTTCACCAAGATCCATCTAGGAGTTCATCTAGCAACGAGTAATCGGATTGCATCTACATACCTTTGTAGATCACGTGCGGAAGCGTTCAAAGAACGGGGATGAGGAAGGCGTACTCGACGTGATCCAAATCACCGGAGATCCTAGCGCCGAACGGACGGCACCTCCGTGTTCAACACACGTACGGTCAGCGTGACGTCTCCTTCTTCTTGATCCAGCAAGAGGGAAGGAGAGGTTGAGGAAGATGGCTCCAGCAGCAGCACAACGGCGTGGTGGTGGTGGAGCTGCAGTACTCTGGCAGGGCTTCGCCAAGCACTATGGAGGAGGAGGATGTGTTGGAGAGGGAGAGGGAGGCACCAAAGATCAAGGTAAGAAGTCCTCCATCTCCCCACTATATATA
>NC_041382.1:19268666-19306472 GCF_002162155.2 Triticum dicoccoides
GGGGGGGGGGGGCGGCCCTAGGAGGTCTAATCTCCTAGGGGGGTGCGGCCAAGGGGAGGAATCCCTCCTCCCCAAGGCACCTAGGAGGTGCCTTCCCCTCCTAGGACTCTTCCCTCCTTGAAACCCTAGGCGCATGGGCCTCTTGGGGCTGGTTCCCTTGGCCCATGTAGGCCAAGGCGCACCCCCTACAGCCCATGTGGCCCCCCGGGACAGGTGGCCCCACCCGGTGGACCCCCGGGACCCTTCCGGTGGTCCCGGTACAATACCGGTGACCCCGAAACTTGTCCCGATGCCTGAAACAGCACTTCCTATATATAATTCTTTACCTCCGGACCATTCCGGAACTCCTCGTGACGTCCGGGATCTCATCCGGGACTCCGAACAACATTCGGGTTACTGCATATACATATCCCTACAACCCTAGCGTCACCGAACCTTAAGTGTGTAGACCCTACGGGTTCGGGAGACATGTAGACATGACCGAGATCGCTCTCCGGTCAATAACCAACAGCGGGATCTGGATACCCATGTTGGCTCCCACATGCTCCTCGATGATCTCATCGGATGAACCACGATGCCGAGGATTCAAGCAACCCCGTATACAATTCCCTTTGTCAATCGATATGTTACTTGCCCGAAATTCGATCGTTGGTTTCCCAATACCTCGTTCAATCTCGTTACCGGCAAGTCACTTTACTCGTACCGTAATGCATGATCCCGTGACCAGACACTTGGTCACTTTGAGCTCATTATGATGATGCATTACCGAGTGGGCCCAGTGATACCTCTCCGTCATACGGAGTGACAAATCCCAGTCTTGATCCGTGTCAACCCAACAGACACTTTCGGAGATACCCGTAGTATACCTTTATAGTCACCCAGTTACGTTGTGACGTTTGGTACACCCAAAGCACTCCTACGGTATCCGGGAGTTACACGATCTCATGGTCTAAGGAAAGGATACTTGACATTGGAAAAACCCTAGCAAACAAACTATACGATCTTGTGCTATATTTAGGATTGGGTCTTGTCCATCACATCATTCTCCTAATGATGTGATCTCGTTATCAATGACATCCAATGTCCATAGTCAGGAAACCATGACTATATGTTGATCAATGAGCTAGTCAACTAGAGGCTTACTAGGGACATGTTGGTGTCTATTATTCACACATGTATTACGATTTTCGGATAACACAATTATAGCATGAATAAAGACAATTATCATGAACAAGGAAATATAATAATAATGCTTTTATTATTGCCTCTAGGGCATATTTCCAACAGTCTCCCACTTGCACTAGAGTCAATAATCTAGTTACATTGTGATGAATCGAACATCCATGGAATTCTGGTGTTGATCATGTTTTGCTCTAGGGAAAGGTTTAGTCAACGGATCTGCTACATTCAGGTCCGTGTGTACTTTACAAATATCTATGTCTCCATCTTGAACATTTTCATGAATGGAGTTGAAGCGACGCTTGATGTGCCTTGTCTTCTTGTGAAACCTGGGCTCCTTGGCAAGAGCAATAGCTCCAGTGTTGTCACAGAAGAGCTTGATCGGCCCCGACGCATTGGGTATGACTCCTAGGTCGGTGATGAACTCCTTCACCCAAATTGCTTCATGTGCTGCCTCCGAGGCTGCCATGTACTCCGCTTCACATGTAGATCCCGCCACGACGCTCTGCTTGCAACTGCACCAGCTTACTGCCCCACCATTCAAAATATACACGTATCCGGTTTGTGACTTAGAGTCATCCAGATCTGTGTCGAAGCTAGCGTCGACGTAACCCTTTACGACGAGCTATTCGTCATCTCCATAGACGAGAAACAGTTCCTTAGTCCTTTTTAGGTACTTCAGGATATTCTTGACTGCTGTCCAGTGTTCCTTGGCGGGATTACTTTGGTACCTTCCTACCAAACTTACGGCAAGGTTTACATCAGGTCTGGTACACAGCATGGCATACATAATAGAACCTATGGCTGAGGCATAGGGGATGACACTCATCTCTTCTATATCTTCTGCCGTGGTTGGATATTGAGCCGAGTTCAATTTCACACCTTGTAACACAGGCAAGAACCCCATCTTAGACTGATCCATATTGAACTTCTTCAATATCTTATCAAGGTATGTGCTTTGCGAAAGACCTATGAGGCGTCTTGATCTGTCTCTATAGATCTTGATGCCTAATATATAAGCAGCCTCTCCAAGGTCCTTCATTGAAAAACTCTTATTCAAGTAGGCCTTGATGCTGTCCAAGAGTTCTATATCATTTCCCATCAAAAGTATGTCATCTACATATAATATTAGGAATGCTACAGAGCTCCCACTCACTTTCTTGTAAACGCAGACTTCTCCATAAGTCTGTGTAAACCCAAACGCTTTGATCATCTCATCAAAGCGAATGTTCCAACTCCGAGATGCTTGCACCAGCCCATAAATCGAGCGTTGGAGCTTGCACACCTTGTCAGCATTCTTAGGATCGACAAAACCTTCCGGCTGCATCATATACAATTCTTCCTTAAGGAAACCATTAAGGAATCCCGTTTTGACGTCCATTTGCCATATCTCATAATCATAGAATGCGGCAATAGCTAACATGATTCGGACGGACTTCAGCTTTGCTACCGGTGAGAAAGTCTCATCGTAGTCAACCCCTTGAACTTGTCGATAACCCTTAGCGACAAGCCGAGCTTTATAGATGGTCACATTACCATCCGCGTCTGTCTTCTTCTTAAAGATCCATTTATTTTCTATGGCTCGCCGCTCAACGGGCAAGTCAGTCAAACTCCATACTTCGTTTTCATACATGGATCCTATCTAGGATTTCATGGCTTCTAGCCATTTGTCAGAATCTGGGCCCGCTATCGCTTCTTCATAGTTCGAAGGTTCACCGTTGTCTAACAACATGATTTCCAAGACAGGGTTGCCGTACCACTCTGGTGCGGAACGTGTCCTTGTGGACCTTCGAATTTCAGTAGGAGCTTGATCAGAAGTATCTTGATCATCATCATTAACTTCCTCTCTAGTCGGTGCAGGCACCTCAGGAACATTTTCTTGAGTTGCGCCATTTTCTGGTTCAAGAGGTAATACTTCATCA
The DNA here is from genome assembly GCF_002162155.2 of Triticum dicoccoides. Lineage (NCBI taxonomy): Eukaryota > Viridiplantae > Streptophyta > Magnoliopsida > Poales > Poaceae > Triticum > Triticum dicoccoides. Next base: position 19,271,768 of record NC_041382.1, read on the forward strand.
AGTTCTACTTTCCTCCCACTTACTTCTTTCGAGAGAAACTCCTTCTGTAGAAAGGATCCATTCTTGGCAACAAAGATCTTGCCTTCGGATCTGAGGTAGAAGGTATACCCAATAGTTTCTTTAGGGTCTCCTATGAAGACGCATTTTTCCGACTTGGGTTCGAGCTTTTCAGGTTGAAGTTTCCTGACATAAGCATCGCATCCCCAAACTTTTAGAAACGATAGCTTAGGTTTCTTCCCAAACCATAATTCAAACGGTGTCGTCTCAACGGATTTCGACGGAGCCCTATTCAAAGTGAATGCGGCAGTCTCTAAAGCATAGCCCCAAAAAGATAGCGGTAAATCGGTAAGAGACATCATAGATCGCACCATATCTAATAGAGTGCGATTACGACGTTCGGACACACCATTACGCTGAGGTGTTCCAGGCGGCGTGAGTTGTGAAACTATTCCACATTTTCTTAAGTGTGTGCCAAACTCGTGACTCAAGTATTCTCCTCCATGATCTGATCGCAGGAACTTGATTTTCCTGTCACGTTGATTCTCAACCTCACTCTGAAATTCCTTGAACTTTTCAAAGGTTTCAGACTTGTGTTTCATTAAGTAGACATACCCATATCTACTCAAGTCATCAGTGAGGGTGAGAACATAACGATAGCCCCCGCGAGCCTCAACACTCATTGGACCGCACACATCAGTATGTATGATTTCCAATAAGTTGGTTGCTCGCTCCATTGTTCCTGAGAACGGAGTCTTGGTCATTTTACCCACGAGGCATGGTTCGCACGTGTCAAATGATTCGTAATCAAGAGACTCTAAAAGTCCATCAGCATGGAGCTTCTTCATGCGTTTGACACCTATGTGACCAAGGCGGCAGTGCCACAAGTATGTGGGACTATCATTATCAATCTTACATCTTTTGGTATTCACACTATGAATATGTGTAGCATTACGCTCGAGATTCATTAAGAATAAACCATTCACCATCGGAGCATGACCATAAAACATATCTCTCATATAAATAGAACAACCATTATTCTCGGATTTAAATGAGTAGCCATCTCATATTAGACGAGATCCTGATACAATGTTCATGCTCAAACTTGGCACTAAATAACAATTATTGAGGTTCAAAACTAATCCCATAGGTAAACGTAGAGGTAGCGTGCCGACGGCGATCACATCGACCTTCGAACCATTCCCGACGCGCATCGTCACCTCGTCCTTCGCCAGTCTCCGCTTATTCCGCAGCTCCCGCTTTGAGTTACAAATGTGAGCAACTTCACCGGTATCAAATACCCAGGAGCTACTACGAGTACTGGTAAGGTACACATCAATTACATGTATATCACATATACCTTTTGTTTTGCCGGCCTTCTTGTCCACTAAGTATTTGGGGCAGTTCCGCTTCCAGCGACCACTTTCCTTGCAATAAAAGCACTCAGTCTCGGGCTTGGGTCCACTCTTTGGCTTCTTCCCGGCAGCTTGCTTGCCGGGCGCGGCAACTCCCTTGCCGTCTTTCTTGAAGGCTTTCTTACCCTTGACCTTCTTGAACTTAGTGGTTTTATTCACCATCAACACTTGATGTTCCTTTTTGACTTCTACCTCTGCTGATTTCAGCATTGCAAGTACTTCAGGAATGGTCTTTTCCATCCCCTGCATATTGAAGTTCATCACAAAGCTCTTGTAGCTCGGTGGAAGCGACTGGAGGATTCTATCAATGACCGCGTCATCGAGGAGATTAACTCCCAGCTGAGTCAAGCGGTTATGTAACCCAGACATTGTGAGTATGTGCTCACTGACAGAACTATTTTCCTCCATCTTACAGCTGAAGAATTTGTCGGAGACTTCATATGTCTTGACCCGGGCATGAGCTTGGAAAACCATTTTCAGCTCTTCGAACATCTCATATGCTCCGTGTCTCTCAAAACGCTTTTGGAGCCCCGGCTCTAAACTGTAAAGCATGCCGCACTGAACAAGGGAGTAGTCATCGGTACGTGCGTGCCAAGCGTTCATAACGTCTTGTTCTGCAGGGAGAACAGGTGCGTCACCTAGCGGTTCTTGTAGGACATAATCTTTCTTGGCAGCTATGAGGATGATCCTCAGGTTCCGGACCCAGTCCGTGTAGATGCTGCCATCGTCTTCCAGCTTGGTTTTCTCTAGGAACGCGTTGAAGTTGAGGACTACGTTGGCCATTTGATCTACAAGACATATTGTAAAGATTTTAGACTAAGTTCATGATAATTAAGTTCATCTAATCAAATTATTCTATGAACTCCCACTTAGATAGACATCCCTCCAGTCATCTAAGTATAACATGATCCGAGTTAACCAGGCCGTGTCTGATCATCACGTGAGACGGACTAGTCAACGTTGGTGAACATCTTCATGTTGATCGTATCTTCTATATGACTCATGCTCGACCTTTCGGTCTTCTGTGTTCCGAGGCCATGTCTGTACATGCTAGGCTCGTCAAGTCAACCTAAGTGTTTTGCATGTGTAAATCTGTCTTACACCCATTGTATGTGAATGTTAGAATCTATTACACCCGATCATCACGTGGTGCTTCGAAACAACGAACTGTCGCAACAGTGCACAGTTAGGGGGAACACTTTCTTGAAATTATTATGAGGGATCATCTTATTTACTACCGTCGTTCTAAGCAAACAAGATGAAAAACATGATAAACATCACATGCAATCAAATAATAATAGTGACATGATATGGCCAATATCACATAGCTCCTTTGATCTCCATCTTGGGGCTCCATGATCATCTTGTCACCGGCATGACACCATGATCTCCATCATCATGATCTCCATCATTGTGTCTCCATGAAGTTGCTCGCCAACTATTAATTCTACTACTATGGCTAACGCGTTTAGCAATAAAGTAAAGTAATTTACATGGCGTTTCTCAATGACACGCAGGTCATTCAAAAAATAAAGACAACTCCTATGGCTCCTGCCGGTTGTCATACTCATCGACATGCAAGTCGTGATTCCTATTACAATAGCATGAACATCTCATACATCACATATAGATCATTCATCATTCATCACAACTTTGGCCATATCATATCATAAAGCACTTGCTGCAAAAACAAGTTAGACGTCCTCTAATTGTTGTTGCAAGTTTTACGTGGCTGAAGTAGGGTTCTAGCAAGAACGTTTTCTTACCTACGTGAAAGCCACAACGTGATTTGTCAACTTCTATTTACCCTTCATAAGGACCCTTTTCATTGAATCCGCTCCAACTAAAGTAGGAGAGACAGACACCCGCCAGCCACCTTATGCAACTTGTGCATGTTAGTCGGTGGAACCGGTCTCACGTAAGCGTACGTGTAAGGTTGGTCCGGGCCGCTTCATCCCACAATACCGTTGAAGCAAGATAAGACTAGTAGCGGCAAGAAAGTTGACAACATCAACGCCCACAAAAAATTGTGTTCTACTCGTGCAAGAGAACTACGCATAGACTTAACTCATGATGCCACTGTTGGGGAACGTTGCAGAAAACAAAAATTTTCCTACGGTTTCACCAAGATGCATCTAGGAGTTCATCTAGCAACGAGTAATCGGATTGCATCTACATACTTTTGTAGATCACGTGCGGAAGCGTTCAAAGAATGGGGATGAGGAAGGCATACTCGACGTGATCCAAATCACCGGAGATCCTAGCGCCGAACGGACGGCACCTCCGTGTTCAACACACGTACGGTCAGCGTGACGTCTCCTTCTTCTTGATCCAGCAAGAGGGAAGGAAAGGTTGAGGAAGATGGCTCCATCAGCAGCACGACGGCGTGGTGGTGGTGGAGCTGCAGTACTCTGGCAGGGCTTCGCCAAGCACTATGGAGGAGGAGGATGTGTTGGAGAGGGAGAGGGAGGCACCAAAGATCAAGGTAAGAGTCCTCCATCTCCCCACTATATATAGGAGGACCAAGGGGGGGGGGGCGCCGGCCCTAGGAGATCTAATCTCCTAGGGGGGTGCGGCCAAGGGGAGGAATCCCTCCTCCCCAAGGCACCTAGGAGGTGCCTTCCCCTCCTAGGACTCTTCCCTCCTTGAAACCCTAGGCGCATGGGCCTCTTGGGGCTGGTTCCCTTGGCCCATGTAGGCCAAGGCGCACCCCCTACAGCCCATGTGGCCCCCGGAACAGGTGGCCCCACCCGGTGGACCCCCGGGACCCTTCCGGTGGTCCCGGTACAATACCGGTGACCCCGAAACTTGTCCCGATGCCCGAAACAGCACTTCCTATATATAATTCTTTACCTCCGGACCATTCCGGAACTCCTCGTGACGTCTGGGATCTCATCCGGGACTCCGAACAACATTCGGGTTACTGCATATACATATCCCTACAACCCTAGCGTCACCAAACCTTAAGTGTGTAGACCCTACGGGTTCGGGAGACATGTAGACATGACCGAGATCGCTCTCCGGTCAATAACCAACAGAGGGATCTGGATACCCATGTTGGCTCCCACATGCTCCTCGACGATCTCATCGGATGAACCACGATGTCGAGGATTCAAGCAACCCCGTATACAATTCCCTTTGTCAATCGATATGTTACTTGCCCGAGATTCGATCGTTGGTATCCCAATACCTCGTTCAATCTCGTTACCGGCAAGTCACTTTACTCGTACCGTAATGCATGATCCCGTGACCAGACACTTGGTCACTTTGATCTCATTATGATGATGCATTACCGAGTGGGCCCAGTGATACCTCTCCGTCATACGGAGTGACAAATCCCAGTCTTGATCCGTGTCAACCCAACAGACACTTTCGGAGATACCCGTAGTATACCTTTATAGTCACCCAGTTATGTTGTGACGTTTGGTACACCCAAAGCACTCCTACGGTATCCGGGAGTTACACGATCTCATGGTCTAAGGAAAGGATACTTGACATTGGAAAAACCCTAGCAAACGAACTATACGATCTTGTGCTATGTTTAGGATTGGGTCTTGTCCATCACATCATTCTCCTAATGATGTGATCTCGTTATCAATGACATCCAATGTCCATAATCAGGAAACCATGACTATCTGTTGATCAACGAGCTAGTCAACTAGAGGCTTACTAGGGACATGTTGGTGTCTATTATTCACACATGTATTACGATTTCCGGATAACACAATTATAGCATGAATAAAGACAATTATCATGAACAAGGAAATATAATAATAATGCTTTTATTATTGCCTCTAGGGCATATTTCCAACAGTCTCCCACTTGCACTAGAGTCAATAATCTAGTTACATTGTGATGAATCGAACACCCATGGAATTCTGGTGTTGATCATGTTTTGCTCTAGGGAGAGGTTTAGTCAACGGATCTGCTACATTCAGGTCCGTGTGTACTTTACAAATATCTATGTATCCATCTTGAACATTTTCACGAATGGAGTTGAAGCGACGCTTGATGTGCCTTGTCTTCTTGTGAAACCTGGGCTCCTTGGCAAGAGCAATAGCTCCAGTGTTGTCACAGAAGAGCTTGATCGGCCCCGACGCATTGGGTATGACTCCTAGGTCGGTGATGAACTCCTTCACCCAAATTGCTTCATGTGCTGCCTCCGAGGCTGCCATGTACTCCGCTTCACATGTAGATCCCGCCACGACGCTCTGCTTGCAACTGCACCAGCTTACTGCCCCACCATTCAAAATATACACGTATCCGGTTTGTGACTTAGAGTCATCCAGATCTGTGTCGAAGCTAGCGTCGACGTAACCCTATACGACGAGCTCTTCGTCACCTCCATAGACGAGAAACATTTCCTTAGTCCTTTTCAGGTACTTCAAGATATTCTTGACCGCTGTCCAGTGTTCCTTGCCGGGATTACTTTGGTACCTTCCTACCAAACTTACGGCAAGGTTTACATCAGGTCTGGTACACAGCATGGCATACATAATAGAACCTATGGCTGAGGCATAGGGGATGACACTCATCTCTTCTATATCTTCTGCCGTGGTCGGACATTGAGCTGAGCTCAATTTCACACCTTGTAACACAGGCAAGAACCCCATCTTAGACTGATCCATATTGAACTTCTTCAATATCTTATCAAGGTATGTGCTTTGCGAAAGACCTATGAGGCGTCTTGATCTGTGTCTATAGATCTTGATGCCTAATATATAAGCAGCTTCTCCAAGGTCCTTCATTGAAAAACTCTTATTCAAGTAGGCCTTGATGCTGTCCAAGAGTTCTATATCATTTCCCATCAAAAGTATGTCATCTACATATAATATTAGGAATGCTACAGAGCTCCCACTCACTTTCTTGTAAACGCAGACTTCTCCATAAGTCTGTGTAAACCCAAACGCTTTGATCATCTCATCAAAGCGAATGTTCCAACTCCGAGATGCTTGCACCAGCCCATAAATCGAGCGTTGGAGCTTGCACACCTTGTTAGCATTCTTAGGATCGACAAAACCTTCCGGCTGCATCATATACAATTCTTCCTTAAGGAAACCATTAAGGAATGCCGTTTTGACGTCCATTTGCCATATCTCATAATCATAGAATGCGGCAATCGCTAACATGATTCGGACGGACTTCAGCTTCGCTACCGGTGAGAAAGTCTCATCGTAGTCAACCCCTTGAACTTGTCGATAACCCTTAGCGACAAGCCGAGCTTTATAGATGGTCACATTACCATCCGCGTCTGTCTTCTTCTTAAAGATCCATTTATTTTCTATGGCTCGCCGCTCAACGGGCAAGTCAGTCAAACTCCATACTTCGTTTTCATACATGGATCCTATCTCGGATTTCATGGCTTCTAGCCATTTGTCAGAATCTGGGCCCGCCATCGCTTCTTCATAGTTCGAAGGTTCACCGTTGTCTAACAACATGATTTCCAAGACAGGGTTGCCGTACCACTCTGGTGCGGAACGTGTCCTTGTGGACCTTCGAATTTCAGTAGGAGCTTGATCAGAAGTATCTTGATCATCATCATTAACTTCCTCTCTAGTCGGTGCAGGCACCTCAGGAACATTTTCTTGAGTTGCGCCATTTTCCGGTTCAAGAGGTAATACTTCATCAAGTTCTACTTTCCTCCCACTTACTTCTTTCGAGAGAAACTCCTTCTCTAGAAAGGATCCATTCTTGGCAACAAAGATCTTGCCTTCGGATCTGAGGTAGAAGGTATACCCAATAGTTTCTTTAGGGTATCCTATGAAGACGCATTTTTCCGACTTGGGTTCGAGCTTTTCAGGTTGAAGTTTCCTGACATAAGCATCGCATCCCCAAACTTTTAGAAATGATAGCTTAGGTTTCTTCCCAAACCATAATTCAAACGGTGTCGTCTCAACGGATTTCGACGGAGCCCTATTTAAAGTGAATGCGGCAGTCTCTAAAGCATAGCCCCAAAAAGATAGCGGTAAATCGGTAAGAGAGATCATAGATCGCACCATATCTAATAGAGTGCGATTACGACGTTTGGACACACCATTACGCTGAGGTGTTCCAGGCGGCGTGAGTTGTGAAACTATTCCACATTTTCTTAAGTGTGTCCCAAACTCGTGACTCAAGTATTCTCCTCCACGATCTGATCGCAGGAACTTGATTTTCCTGTCACGTTGATTCTCAACCTCACTCTGAAATTCCTTGAACTTTTCAAAGGTTTCAGACTTGTGGTTCATTAAGTAGACATACCCATATCTACTCAAGTCATCAGTGAGGGTGAGAACATAATGATAGCCCCCGCGAGCCTCAACACTCATTGGACCGCACACATCAGTATGTATGATTTCCAATAAGTTGGTTGCTCGCTCCATTGTTCCTGAGAACAGAGTCTTGGTCATTTTACCCACGAGGCATGGTTCGCACGTGTCAAATGATTCGTAATCAAGAGACTCTAAAAGTCCATCAGCATGGAGCTTCTTCATGCGTTTGACACCTATGTGACCAAGGCGGCAGTGCCACAAGTATGTGGGACTATCATTATCAATCTTACATCTTTTGGTATTCACACTATGAATATGTGTAGCATTACGCTCGAGATTCATTAAGAATAAACCATTCACCATCGGAGCATGACCATAAAACATATCTCTCATATAAATAGAACAACCATTATTCTCGGATTTAAATGAGTAGCCATCTCGTATTAGACGAGATCCTGATACAATGTTCATGCTCAAACTTGGCACTAAATAACAATTATTGAGGTTCAAAATTAATCCCGTAGGTAAATGTAGAGGTAGCGTGCCGACGGCGATCACATCGACCTTGGAACCATTCCCGACGCGCATCGTCACCTCGTCCTTCGCCAGTCTCCGCTTATTCCGCAGCTCCTGCTTTGAGTTACAAATGTGAGCAACTTCACCGGTATCAAATACCCAGGAGCTACTACGAGTACTGGTAAGATACACATCAATTACATGTATATCACATATACCTTTTGTTTTGCCGGCCTTCTTGTCCGCTAAGTATTTGGGGCAGTTCCGCTTCCAGTGACCACTTTCCTTGCAATAAAAGCACTCAGTCTCGGGCTTGGGTCCATTCTTTGGCTTCTTCCCGGCAGCTTGCTTGCCGGGCGCGGCAACTCCCTTGCCGTCTTTCTTGAAGGCTTTCTTACCCTTGCCCTTCTTGAACTTAGTGGTTTTATTCACCATCAACACTTGATGTTCCTTTTTGACTTCTACCTCTGCTGATTTCAGCATTGCAAATACTTCAGGAATGGTCTTTTCCATCCCCTGCATATTGAAGTTCATCACAAAGCTCTTGTAGCTCGGTGGAAGCGACTGAAGGATTCTGTCAATGACCGCGTCATCCGGGAGACTAACTCCCAGCTGAGTCAAGCGGTTATGTAACCCAGACATTGTGAGTATGTGCTCACTGACAGAACTATTTTCCTCCATCTTACAGCTGAAGAATTTGTCGGAGACTTCATATCTCTCGACCCGGGCATGAGCTTGAAAACCATTTTCAGCTCTTCGAACATCTCATATGCTCCGTGTCTCTCAAAACGCTTTTGGAGCCCCGGCTCTAAACTGTAAAGCATGCCGCATTGAACGAGGGAGTAGTCATCGGTACGTGCCTGCCAAGCGTTCATAACGTCTTGTTCTGCAGGGAGAACAGGTGCGTCACCTAGCGGTGCTTGTAGGACATAATCTTTCTTGGCAGCTATGAGGATGATCCTCAGGTTCCGGACCCAGTCCGTGTAGTTGCTGCCATCGTCTTCCAGCTTGGTTTTCTCTAGGAACGCGTTGAAGTTGAGGACTACGTTGGCCATTTGATCTACAAGACATATTGTAAAGATTTTAGACTAAGTTCATGATAATTAAGTTCATCTAATCAAATTATTCTATGAACTCCCACTTAGATAGACATCCCTCCAGTCATCTAAGTATAACATGATCCGAGTTAACCAGGCCGTGTCCGATCATCACGTGAGACGGACTAGTCAACGTCGGTGAACATCTTCATGTTGATCGCATCTTCTATACGACTCATGCTCGACCTTTCGGTCTTCTGTGTTCCGAGGCCATGTTTGTACATACTAGGCTCGTCAAGTCAACCTAAGTGTTTTGCATGTGTAAATCTGTCTTACACCTGTTGTATGTGAATGTTAGAATCTATTACACTCGATCATCACGTGGTGCTTCGAAACAACGAACTGTCGCAATAGTGCACAGTTAGGGGGAACACTTTCTTGAAATTATTATGAGGGATCATCTTATTTACTACCGTCGTTCTAAGCAAACAAGATGAAAAACATGATAAACATCACATGCAATCAAATAATAATAGTGACATGATATGGCCAATATCACATAGCTCCTTTGATCTCCATCTTGGGGCTCCATGATCATCTTGTCACCGGCATGACACCATGATCTCCATCATCGTGTCTCCATGAAGTTGCTCGCCAACTATTACTTCTACTACTATGGCTAACGTGTTTAGCAATAAAGTAAAGTAATTTACATGGCGTTTCTCAATGACACGCAGGTCATAGAAAAATAAAGACAACTCCTATGGCTCCTGCCGGTTGTCATACTCATCAACATGCAAGTCGTGATTCCTATTACAATAGCATGAACATCTCATACATCACATATAGATCATTCATCATTCATCACAACTTTGGCCATATCATAGCACAAAGCACTTGCTGCAAAAACAAGTTAGACGTCCTCTAATTGTTGTTGCATGTTTTACGTGGCTGAAGTAGGGTTCTAGCAAGAACATTTTCTTACCTACGTGAAATCCACAACGTGATTTGTCAACTTCTATTTACCCTTCATAAGGACCCTTTTCATCGAATCCGCTCCAACTAAAGTAGGAGAGACAGACACCCGCCAGCCACCTTATGCAACTTGTGCATGTTAGTCGGTGGAACCGGTCTCACGTAAGCGTACGTGTAAGGTTGGTCCGGGCCGCTTCATCCCACAATACCGTTGAAGCAAGATAAGACTAGTAGCGGCAAGAAACTTGACAACATCAACGCCCACAACAAATTGTGTTCTACTCGTGCAAGAGAACTACGCATAGACCTAGCTCATGATGCCACTGTTGGGGAACGTTGCAGAAAACAAAAATTTTCCTACGGTTTCACCAAGATCCATCTAGGAGTTCATCTAGCAACGAGTAATCGGATTGCATCTACATACCTTTGTAGATCACGCGCGGAAGCGTTCAAAGAACGGGGATGAGGAAGGCGTACTCGATGTGATCCAAATCAACGGAGACCCTAACGCCGAACGGATGGCACCTCCGTTTTCAACACACGTACGGTCAGCGTGACATCTCCTTCTTCTTGATCCAGCAAGAGGGAAGGAGAGGTTGAGGAAGATGGCTCCAGCAGCAGCACGACGACGTGGTGGTGGTGGAGCTGCAGTACTCCGGCAGGGCTTCGCCAAGCACTATGGAGGAGGAGGATGTGTTGGAGAGGGAGAGGGAGGCACCAAAGATCAAGGTAAGAAGTCCTCCATCTCCCCACTATATATAGGAGGGCCAAGGGGGGGGGGGCGCCGGCCCTAGGAGATCTAATCTCCTAGGGGGGTGCGGCCAAGGGGAGGAATCCCTCCTCCCCAAGGCACCTAGGAGGTGCCTTCCCCTCCTAGGACTCTTCCCTCCTTGAAACCCTAGGCGCATGGGCCTCTTGGGGCTGGTTCCCTTGGCCCATGTAGGCCAAGGTGCACCCCCTACAGCCCATGTGGCCCCCCGGAACAGGTGGCCCCACCCGGTGGACCCCCGGGACCCTTCCGGTGGTCCCGGTACAATACCGGTGACCCCGAAACTTGTCCCGATGCCCGAAACATCACTTCCTATATATAATTCTTTACCTCCAGACCATTCCGGAACTCCTCGTGACGTCCGGGATCTCATCCGGGACTCCGAACAACATTCGGGTTACTGCATATACATATCCCTACAACCCTAGCATCACCGAATCTTAAGTGTGTAGACCCTACGGGTTCGGGAGACATGTAGACATGACCGAGATCGCTCTCCGGTCAATAACCAACAGCGGGATCTGGATACCCGTGTTGGCTCCCACATGCTCCTCGACGATCTCATCGGATGAACCATGATGTCGAGGATTCAAGCAACCCCGTATACAATTCCCTTTGTCAATCGATATGTTACTTGCTCGAGATTCGATCGTTGGTATCCCAATACCTCGTTCAATCTCGTTACCGGCAAGTCACTTTACTCATACCGTAATGCATGATCCCGTGACCAGACACTTGGTCACTTTGAGCTCATTATGATGATGCATTACCGAGTGGGCCCAGTGATACCTCTCCGTCATACGGAGTGACAAATCCCAGTCTTGATCTGTGTCAACACAACAGACACTTTTGGAGATACCCGTCGTATACCTTTATAGTCACCCAGTTACATTGTGACGTTTGGTACACCCAAAGCACTCCTACGGTATCCGGGAGTTACACGATCTCATGGTCTAAGGAAAGGATACTTGACATTGGAAAAACCCTAGCAAATGAACTATACGATCTTGTGGTATGTTTAGGATTGGGTCTTGTCCATCACATCATTCTCCTAATGATGTGATCTCGTTATCAATGACATCCAATGTCCATAGTCAGGAAACCATGACTATCTGTTGATCAACGAGCTAGTCAACTAGAGGCTTACTAGGGACATGTTGGTGTCTATTATTCACACATGTATTACGATTTCCGGATAACACAATTATAGCATGAATAAAGACAATTATCATGAACAAGGAAATATAATAATAATGCTTTTATTATTGCCTCTAGGGCATATTTCCAACAACATGTTCACGCCAAAAGATGTGGATACATAGACAACACCATGTCCCTAGTAAGCCTCTAGTTGACTAGCTCGTTGATCAATAGATGGTTACGGTTTCCTGACCATGGACATTGGATGTCGTTGATAACGGGATCACATCATTAGGAGAATGATGTGATGGACAAGATCCAATCCTAAGCCTAGCACAAGATCGTGTAGTTCGTTTGTTAAAGCTTTTCTAATGTCAAGTATCATTTCCTTAGACCATGAGATTGTGCAACTCCCGGATACCGTAGGAGTGCTTTGGGTGTACCAAACGTCACAAGTAACTGGGTGGCTATAAAGGTACACTACAGGTATCTCCGAAAGTGTCTGTTGGGTTGGCACGAATCGAGAATGGGATTTGTCACTCCATGTAAACGGAGAGGTATCTCTGGGGCCACTCGGTAGGACATCATCATAATGTGCACAATGTGACCAAGGAGTTGATCACGGGATGATGTGTTACGAAATGAGTAAAGAGACTTGCCGGTAACGAGATTGAACAAGGTATCGGGATACCGACGATCGAATCTCGGGCAAGTACAATACCGATGGACAAAGGGAATTGAATACAGGATTGATTGAATCCTCGACATCGTGGTTCATCCGATGAGATCATCGTGGAACATGTGGGAGCCAACATGGGTATCCAGATCCTGCTGTTGGTTATTGACCGGAGAGTTGTCTCGGCCATGTCTGCATGACTCCCGAACCCGTAGGGTCTACACACTTAAGGTTCGATGACGCTAGGGTTATAGGGAAAGTATGTACGCGGTTACCGAATGTTGTTCGGAGTCCCGGATGAGATCCCGGACGTCATGAGGAGTTCCGGAATGGTCCGGAGGTAAAGATTGGTATATAGGAAGTATGGTTTTGGCCATCGGAAGTGTTCCGGGCATCACCGGTAGTGTACCGGGACCACCGGAGGGGTCCGGGGGTCCACCGGGAGGGGCCACGGGCCCCGGAGGCATACATGGGCCAAGTGTGAGAAGGGACCAGCCCCTAGGTTGGCTGGGGCGCCTTCCCACCAAGGCCCATGCGCCTAAGGGGAAGAGGGGGCAAACCCTAAGGGCAGATGGGCCCTAAGGCCCATGCCTGGTGCGCCTCCCTCTCCCCCCCACTTGGCCGCCACCCCAGATGGGAATTGGGGCTGCCGCCACCCCATGGGTGGAAACCCTAGGTGGGGGCGCAGCCCTCCCTCTCCCCCTATATATAGTGGAGGCAAAGGTGCAGCCCAACACATGAAGTTCCTCCCCTGTTGGCGCAGCCCTACCCCTCTCCCTCCTCGTCTCTCGTAGTGCTTGGCGAAGCCCTGCTAGAGTCCCGCGCTCCTCCACCACCACCACGCCGTCGTGCTGCTGCTGGATGGAGTCTTCCCCAACCTCTCATTCTTCCCTTGCTGGATCAAGGCGTAGGAGACGTCACCGGGCTGTACGTGTGTTGAATGCGGAAGTGCCGTCCGTTCGGCACTAGGATCATCGGTGATTTGGATCACGACGAGTACGACTCCATCAACCCCGTTCACTTGAATGCTTCCGCTTAGCGATCTACAAGGGTATGTAGATGCACTCTCCTTCCCCTCGTTGCTAGATTACTCCATAGATTGATCTTGGTGATGCGTAGAAAATTTTAAATTTATGCTACGATCCCCAACACTGAGAATCCACTTCACTGCTTCCCAGTGAGTTTTACCTGGATTTGTCATGAACCGGCTAACAACTCCAACTGCATAGGCAATGTCAGGCCTAGTGCATACCATGGCATACATCAAACTGCCCAGAGCAGATTGGTAAGGTACTTTCCTCATTTCTTGTTTCTCCTTCTTGCTTGTAGGACATTATTTAGAATTCAGTTTGGGATGGCCTGCAAGCGGAGAGATAACAAATTTTGCATCTTTCATATTGAACCTTTCAAGTACCTTCTCAATATATCTTTCCTGTGAGAGCCAAAGCAGCTTTTTGATCTATCACGAGAGATCTTCATGCCAAGTATTTGCTTAGCAGGTCCTAAATCCTTCATGGCAAATGATTTACCCAATGCCTTCTTGAGGAAAGCAATCCTCTTTATGCCATTTCCAACAATCAGCATATCATCAACATACAATAAGAGAATAATGAAGTCTCCCTCGACGTACCTCTTCATAAAGACACAATGGTCAGGTTGTGCTTTATGGTAACCAAGCCCAGTCATAAAAGAATCAAACTTCTTGTACCACTGCCGAGGAGCTTTCTTCAAGCCATACAAGCTCTTCTTCAATTTGCAAACTAAGTGCTCCTTGCCTGCAACCATGAATCCTTCTGCCTGCTCCATGTATATCTCCTCCTCTAGGTCACCATGTAAGAATGCAGTTTTCACATCAAGTTGTTCAATTTCCAAGTCCATGGTGGCAGCCATGCCAAGCACAACTCGGATTGAAGACATCTTGACCACTGGAGAGCATATCTCACTATAATCAACGCCCTTTTTCTGACTGAATCCTTTCACAACCAATTCTGCCTTGTACCTTGGATGTGAGGTGTTTTCTTCAGTCTTCACTCTGTACACCCACTTGTTCTTGAGTGCTTTCTTGGCCTTTGGCAGTTTCACCAACTCAAAGGTATCATTATCATACAGGGAATTCATCTCATCCTGTATGGCTTCTGACCATTCTTCCTTGTTCTCATCAGACATTGCCTCCTCATAGCATGAGGGCTCACCTGCATCTATCATCAACACATATTGATGTGGTGGATATTTACAAGAAGGAATGTGACCTCTTTCACTTCTTCTTTGTTGCTGCACTGGTGGTGAATCAGGTGGATTTTCGTTGGCATCATCATTACCAACTTCATCATCATCATCACTTGATGGCTGCTCGCCACTTTGACTTGTACTGCCTTGATTAGTTGCATCTCCACTGTCTTCAGTGTCATCATCTCCCCCATGATTGTCATGCACGAGAGGAGGACGGATTGGATCCATGTCAACCTGAGGTGTGTTGGTCATTGACTTCTCTGGTTTCCCAATATCTTTTATTGTTTCATCTTCAATGAACACCACATCTCGGCTTCTCACAATCTTCCTATTTACTGGATCCCACAACCTGTAGCCAAACTCTTCACTTGGTTGGCTGAGGTAGATGCACTGCTTTGTCTTGCTATCAAGCTTGGATCTCTCGTCCCTTGGAACATGTACAAATGCCCTGCAACCAAAGACCTTCAAGTGCTTGTATGATACCTCCTTCCCTGACCAAACACTTTGAGGAATATCACCTGCAAGAGGAACTGAGGGAGATAGGTTAACCACATACATAGCATTCATCAATGCTTCAGCCCAAAATGAATTAGGTAAATGAGCATGAGAGAGCATAGCTGTGACCCTCTCTGTGAGTGTCCTGTTCATTCACTCTGCAAGACCATTGAGCTGGGGTGTCCTTGGTGGACTCTTCTCAAGCCTGATGCCAACATTTCTGCAATACCTTTCAAAAGGACCTATGTATTCACCACCATTGTCTGATCTCATGCACTTCAATTTCCTGCCAGTTTCTCTTTCAACCTTGGCATGGAACTCCTTGAAGGCTTCAAGCATCTGGTATTTGTGTTTCAGTACATACACAAAAACCTTTCTAGAATGGTCATCAATAAAAGTCACAAAGTATAATGCTCCACCATGAGATTTTTCAGTCATGGAGCAAACATTAGTGTGCACAATATCAAGAACATTTTCTGCACGATGTGGAGGGAGTGTACGAAATGCAGCCCTATGTTGTTTGCCAGCAAAACAATGTGCACAGGGTTTCAAGGATATACCTTTCAACTCAGGGAGGTACTCCATGCGAGTAAGAGCGTGCATGCCCTTCTCACTCATATGCCCAAGCCTCTTGTGCCACAATTCAACCGAAGTGTCTTTTTCAACAATGTTCAACACCTCATTGCACAACTTGGTTTTAGTCACATAGAGATTACCTTGCTTACTTCCTCGAGCCATAATCAAAGAGCTTTTGGTGAGCTTCCACTTTCCTTCACCAAAATAACTAGGATGTTTGATATCATCAAGCTTGCCCACTGACAACAAATTGAGCCTTATGTCGGGAACATGCCTCACATCATCGAGCACCAATCTGCAACCTGTGTTTGTTTCAATGAATATAGAGCCCTTGCCAATAATTGCTGATGAACCACTATTTCCCATCCTCACTTGGCCAGCAACACCACTAGTGTAAGATGTGAAATACTCCTTGTGTGATGTGATGTGGAAGGACGCACCTGAATCCACAACCCAACTCATGGCATCATCACGAACAACACTATAGCAATCTTCATCTTCAATGACTAGATAGTCCTCATCTGTTGCGGTCATGGCTGAACTGCTCTCAGTCTTTTGCTCGGTTTTCTTTGTGAGTTTCCCCTCTGCAAGCTCTCTTTTGTACTTCCTGCACTCGCTCTTTATGTGTCCTGGATTGCCACAATGAAAACAAGTAATATCTTTTCTCTGTTTTGACTTTGATCTCCCCCTGGATTTGCTTTTGCCTTGCTGAATCTTGTATTGCTGCATCCACGGTTCTCATTCTTTCCATGGGTTTCAGCCACATACGCATCAGAAGAAGAGGCATCACCCTTTTCCTTCTTTCTGGCTTCTTCATTCAGCATACTGTTCTTCATCATCTCCAAAGTCAGCTTCCCATCCGGAGCTGAATTGCTAAGTGACACAACAAGCGTGTTCCAACTATCAGGCATGGAACTCAGCAGCAACAATGCTTGCACCTCATCCTCAAAGTTGATCTTCATGGCTGAAAGTTGATTTATATGGCATTGGAAGACATTTAAGTGCTCAATCACACTTGTGCCATCTCGGTACTCAAGCTTTGCAAGTCTTTTGATCACTGAGGCTTTGTTCATTGATGTCTTCCTCTCATACATAGACTCCAACTTCTGCCACATCTTATAAGCATTTGTGTCATTTGCAACATGGTGGAAAATATTGTGGTTCATGTACAACCGAATCATACCTATTGCCTTTCTGTGCAACACTCTGCATTCTTCTTCCGTGACACCTGTGGGTATCTTGTTGGGGAACGTTGCAGAAAACAAAAAAATTTCTACGGTTTCACCAAGATCCATCTATGAGTTCATCTAGCAACGAGTGATCGGATGCATCTACATACCTTTGTAGATCGCGAGCGGAACCGTTCAAAGAACGGGGATGAGGTAGTCGAACACGACGTGATCCAAATCACCGGAGATCCTAGCGCCGAACGGACGGCACCTCCGCGTTCAACACACGTACGGTCAGCGTAACGTCTCCTTCTTCTTGATCCAGCAAGAGGGAAGGAGAGATTGAGGAAGATGGCTCCAGCAGCAGCACGACGGCATGGTGGTGATGGAGCTGTAGTACTCCGTCAGGGCTTCGCGAAGCGCTATGGAGGAGGAGGAGGTGTTGGAGAGGGAGAAGGAGGCAACCAAAGGCATGGATGAAAAGCCCTCCTTTCCCCACTATATATAGGAGGGCCAAGGGGGGTGCCGGCCCTAGGAGAACCAATCTCCTAGGGGGGCGGCGGCCAAGGGAGGTTTCCCTCCCCCCCAAGGCACCTAGGAGGTGCCTTCCACTAGTGGGACTCTTCCCTTTTGTGAACCCTAGGCGCATGGGCCTCTTGGGGCTGGTGCCCTTGGCCCATGTAGGCCAAGGCACACCCCCTACAGCCCATGTGCCCCCCTGGGGCAGGTGGACCCACCCGGTGGACCCTCGGGACCCTTCCGGTGGTCCCGGTACAATACCGATGACCCCGAAACTTGTCCCGATGGCCGAAACAGGACTTCCCATATATAAATCTTTACCTCCGGACCATTCCGGAACTCCTCGTGACATACGGGATCTCATCCGGGACTCCGAATAACATTCGGGTTACTTCATATACATATCCCTACAACCCTAGCGTCACCGAACCTTAAGTGTGTAGACCCTACGGGTTCGGGAGACATGTAGACATGACCGAGATCGCTCTCCGGTCAATAACCAACTGCGGGATCTGGATACCCATGATAGCTCCCACATGCTCCTCGATGATCTCATCGGATGAACCACGATGTCGAGGATTCAAGTAACCCCGTATACAATTCCCTTTGTCAATCGGTATGTTACTTGCCCGAGATTCGATCGTCGGTATCCCAATACCTCGTTCAATCTCGTTACCGGCAAGTCACTTTACTCGTACCGTAATGCATGATCCCGTGACCAGACACTTGGTCACTTTGAGCTCATTATGATGATACATTACCGAGCGGGCCCAGTGATACCTCTCCGTCATATGGAGTGACAAATCTCAGTCTTGATCCGTGTCAACCCAACAGACACTTTCGGAGATACCCGTAGTATACCTTTATAGTCACCCAGTTACGTTGTGACGTTTGGCACACCCAAAGCACTCCTACGGTATCCGGGAGTTACACGATCTCATGGTGTAAGGAAAAGATACTTGACATTGGAAAACTCCAGCAAACAAACTATACGATCTTATGCTATGTTTAGGATTGGGTCTTGTCCATCACGTCATTCTCCTAATGACGTGATCCCGTTATCAATGACATCCAATGTCCATAGTCAGGAAACCATGACTATCTGCTGATCAACGAGCTAGTCAACTAGAGGCTTACTAGGGACATGTTGGTGTCTATTATTCACACATGTATTACGATTTCCGGATAATACAATTATAGCATGAATAAAGACAATTATCATGAACAAAGAAATATAATAATAATGCTTTTATTATTGCCTCTAGGGCATATTTCCAATAGTCTCCCACTTGCACTAGAGTCAATAATCTAGTTACATTGTGATGAATCGAACACCCATGGAATTCTGGTGTTGATCATGTTTTGCCCTAGGGAGAGGTTTAGTCAACGGATCTGCTACATTCAGGTCCGTATGCACTTTACAAATATCTATGTCTCCATCTTGAACATTTTCACGAATGGAGTTGAAGCGACGCTTCATGTGCCTTGTCTTCTTGTGAAACCTGGGCTCCTTGGCAAGTGCAATAGCTCCAGTGTTGTCACAAAAGAGTTTGATTGGCCCCGACGCATTGGGTATGACTCCTAGGTCGGTGATGAACTCCTTCACCCATATTGCTTCATGTGCTGCCTCCGAGGCTGCCATGTACTCCGCTTCACATGTAGATCCCGCCACGACGCTCTGCTTGCAACTGCACCAGCTTACTGCCCCACCATTCAAAATATACATGTATCCGGTTTGAGACTTAGAGTCATCCAGATCTGTGTCGAAGCTAGCATCGACGTAACCCCTTACGATGAGCTCTTCGTCACCTCCATAAACGAGAAACATTTCCTTAGTCCTTTTCAGGTACTTCAGGATATTCTTGACCGCTGTCCAGTGTTCCTTGCCGGGATTACTTTGGTACCTTCCTACCAAACTAAAGGCAAGGTTTACATCAGGTCTGGTACACAGCATGGCATACATAATAGAACCTATGGCTGAGGCATAGGGGATGACACTCATCTCTTCTATATCTTCTGCCGTGGTCGGACATTGAGCTAAGCTCAATTTCATACCTTGTAACACAGGCAAGAACCCCTTCTTAGATTGATCCATATTGAACTACTTCAATATCTTATCAAGGTATGTGCTTTGTGAAAGACCTATGAGGCGTCTTGATCTATCTCTATAGATCTTGATGCCTAATATATAAGAAGCTTCACCAAGGTCCTTCATTGAAAAACTCTTATTCAAGTAGGCCTTGATGCTGTCCAAGAGTTCTATATCATTTCCCATCAAAAGTATGTCATCTACATATAATATGAGAAATGCTACAGAGCTCCCACTCACTTTCTTGTAAACGCAGGCTTCTCCATAAGTCTGCGTAAACCCAAACGCTTTGATCATCTCATCAAAGCGAATGTTCCAACTCCGAGATGCTTGCACCAGCCCATAAATCGAGCGTTGGAGCTTGCACACCTTGTCAGCATTCTTAGGATCGACAAAACCTTCCGGCTGCATCATATACAATTCTTCCTTAAGGAAACCATTAAGGAATGCCATTTTGACGTCCATTTGCCATATCTCATAATCGTAGAATGCGGCAATTGCTAACATGATTCGGACGGACTTTAGCTTCGCTACCGGTGAGAAAGTCTCATCGTAGTCAACCCCTTGAACTTGTCGATAACCCTTAGCGACAAGCCGAGCTTTATAGATGGTCACATTACCATCCGCGTCTGTCTTCTTCTTAAAGATCCATTTATTTTCTATGGCTCGCCGTTCAACGGGCTAGTCAGTCAAAGTCCATACTTCGTTTTCATACATGGATCCTATCTCGGATTTCATGGCTTCTAGCCATTTGTCGGAATCCGGGCCCGCCATCACTTCTTCATAGTTCGAAGGTTCACCGTTGTCTAACAACATGATTTCCAAGACAGGGTTGTCGTACCACTCTGGTGCGGAACGTGTCCTTGTGGACCTTTGAATTTCAGTAGGAGCTTGATCAGAAGTATCTTGATCATCATCAATAACTTCCTCTCTAGTTGGTGCAGGCACCTCAGGAACATTTTCTTGAGTTGTGCCATTTTCCGGTTCAAGAGGTAACACTTCATCAAGTTCTACTTTCCTCCCACTTACTTCTTTCGAGAGAAACTCTTTCTCTAGAAAGGACCCATTCTTGGCAACAAAGATCATGCCTTCGGATCTGAGGTAGAAGGTATACCCAACAGTTTCTTTAGGGTATCCTATGAAGACGCATTTTTCCGACTTGGGTTCGAGCTTTTCAGGTTGAAGTTTCCTGACATAAGCATCGCATCCCCAAACTTTTAGAAACGACAGCTTTGGTTTCTTCCCAAACCATAATTCAAACGGTGTCGTCTCAACGGATTTCGACGGAGCCCTATTTAAAGTGAATGCGGCAGTCTCTAAAGCATAGCCCCAAAAAGATAGCGGTAAATCGGTAAGAGACATCATAGATCGTACCATATCTAATAGAGTGCGATTATGACGTTCGGACACACCATTACACTGAGGTGTTCCAGGCGGCGTGAGTTGTGAAACTATTCCACATTTTCTTAAGTGTGTGCCAAATTCGTGACTCAAATATTCTCCTCCACGATCTGATCGTAGAAATTTGATTTTCCTGTCACATTGATTCTCAACCTCACTCTGAAATTCCTTGAACTTTTCAAAGGTTTCAGACTTGTGTTTCATTAAGTAGATGTACCCATATCTACTCAAATCATCAGTGAGGGTGAGAACATAACGATAGCCACCGCGAGCCTCAACACTCATTGGACCGCACACATCAGTATGTATGATTTCCAATAAGTTGGTTGCTCGCTCCATTGTTCCTGAGAACGGAGTCTTGGTCATCTTACCCATGAGGCATCGTTCGCACGTGTCAAATGATTCGTAATCAAGAGACTCTAAAAGTCCATCTGCATGGAGCTTCTTCATGCGTTTGACACCTATGTGACCAAGGCGGCAGTGCCACAAGTATGTGGGACTATCATTATCAACTTTACATCTTTTGGTACTCACATTATGAATATGTGTAGCATTACGCTCGAGATTCATTAAGAATAAACCATTCACCATAGGAGCATGACCATAAAACATATCTCTCATATAAATAGAACAACCATTATTCTCGGATTTAAATGAGTAGCCATCTTGAATTAAACGAGATCCCGATACAATGTTCATTCTCAAAGCTGGCACTAAATAACAATTATTAAGGTTTAATACTAATCCCGAAGGTAAATGTAGAGGTAGCGTGCCGACGGCGATCACATTGACCTTGGAACCATTCCCGACGCGCATCGTCACCTCGTCCTTTGCCAGTCTCCGCTTATTCCGCAGCCCCTGCTTTGAGTTACAAATGTGAGCAACTGGACCGGTATCAAATACCCATGAGCTACTATGGGTACTAGTAAGGTACACATCAATTACATGTATATCATATATACCTTTTGTTTTGCTGGCCTTCTTGTCTGCTAAGTATTTGGGGCAGTTCCGCTTCCAGTGACCACTTCCCTTGCAATAAAAGCACTCAGTCTCGGGCTTGGGTCCATTCTTTGGCTTCTTCCCGGCAGCTTGCTTGCCGGGCGCGGCAACTCCCTTGCCGTCTTTCTTGAAGGCTTTCTTACCCTTGCCCTTCTTGAACTTAGTGGTTTTATTCACCATCAACACTTGATGTTCCTTTTTGACTTCTACCTCTGCTGATTTCAGCATTGCAAATACTTCAGGAATGGTCTTTTCCATCCCCTGCATATTGAAGTTCATCACAAAGCTCTTGTAGCTCGGTGGAAGCGACTGGAGGATTCTGTCAATGACCGCGTCATCCAGGAGATTAACTCCCAGCTAAGTCAAGCGGTTATGTAACCCAGACATAGTGAATATGTGCTCACTGACAGAACTGTTTTCCTCCATCTTACAGCTGAAGAACTTGTCGGAGACTTGATATCTCTCGACCCGGGCATGAGCTTGGAAAACCATTTTCAGCTCTTCGAACATCTCATATGCTCCGTGTCTCTCAAAACGCTTTTGGAGCCCCGGCTCTAAGGTGTAAAGCATGCCGCACTGAACGAGGGAGTAGTCATCGGTACATGCCTGCCAAGCGTTCATAACGTCTTGTTCTGCAGGGAGAATAGGTGCGTCACCTAGCGGTGCTTGTAGGACATAATCTTTCTTGGCAGCTATGAGGATGATCCTCAGGTTCCGGACCCAGTCCGTGTAGTTACTGCCATCGTCTTCCAGCTTGGTTTTCTCTAGGAACGCGTTGAAGTTGAGGACTACGTTGGCCATTTGATCTACAAGACATATTGTAAAGATTTTAGACTAAGTTCATGATAATAAAGTTCATCTAATCAAATTATTCAATGAACTCCCACTTAGATAGACATCCCTCTGCTAGTCATCTAAGTATAACATGATCCGAGTCGACTAGGCCGTGTCCGATCATCACGTGAGACGGACTAGTCAACGTCGGTGAACATCTTCATGTTGATCGTATCTTCTATACGACTCATGCTCGACCTTTCGGTCTTCTGTGTTCCGAGGCCATGTCTATACACATGCTAGGCTCGTCAAGTCAATCTAAGTGTTTGCATGTGTAAATCTGTCTTACACCCGTTGTATGTGAACGTTTGAATCAAACACCCGATCATCACGTGGTGCATTGAAACAACGAACTGTCGCAACGGTGCATAGTTAGGGGGAACACTTTCTTGAAATTATTATGAGGGATCATCTTATTTACTACCATCGTTCTAAGTAAACAAGATGCAAAGCATGATAAACATCAAATGCAATCAAATAATAATACTGACATGATATGGCCAATATCACATAGGTCCTTTGATCTCCGTCTTGGGGCTCCATGATCATCTTGTCACCGGCATGACACCATGATCTCCATCATCATGATCTCCATCATTGTGTCTCCATGAAGTTGCTCGCCAACTATTACTTCTACTACTATGGCTAACGCGTTTAGCAATAAAGTAAAGTAATTTACATGGCGTTTCTCAATGACACGCAGGTCATATAAAAATAAAGACAACTCCTATGGCTCCTGCCGGTTGTCATACTCATCGACATGCAAGTCGTGATTCCTATTACAATAGCATGAACATCTCATACATCACATATAGATCATTCATCATTCATCACAACTTTGGCCATATCATATCACAAAGCACTTGCTGCAAAAACAAGTTAGACGTCCTCTAATTGTTGTTGCAAGTTTTACGTGGCTGCAATAGGGTTCTAGCAAGAACGTTTTCTTACCTACGTGAAAGCCACAACGTGATTTGTCAACTTCTATTTACCCTTCATAAGGACCCTTTTCATCGAATCCGCTCCAACTAAAGTAGGAGAGACAGACACCCGCCAACCACCTTATGCAACTAGTGCATGTTAGTCGGTGGAACCGGTCTCACGTAAGCGTACGTGTAAGGTTGGTCCGGGCCGCTTCATCCCACAATACCGTTGAAGCAAGATAAGACTAGTAACGGCAAGAAAGTTGACAACATCTACGCCCACAACAAATTGTGTTCTACTCGCGCAAGAAGAACTACGCATAGACCTAGCTCATGATGCCACTGTTGGGGAACGTTGCAGAAAACAAAAAAAATTCTACGGTTTCACCAAGATCCATCTATGAGTTCATCTAGCAACGAGTGATCGGATGCATCTACATACCTTTGTAGATCGCGAGCGGAAGCGTTCAAAGAACGGGGATGAGGTAGTCGAACACGACGTGATCCAAATCACCGGAGATCCTAGCGCCGAACGGACGGCACCTCCGCGTTCAACACACATACGGTCAGCGTAACGTCTCCTTCTTCTTGATCCAGCAAGAGGGAAGGAGAGGTTGAGGAAGATGGCTCCAGCAGCAGCACGACGGCGTGGTGGTGATGAAGCTGCAGTACTCCGTCAGGGCTTCGCCAAGCGCTATGGAGGAGGAGGAGGTGTTGGAGAGGGAGAAGGAGGCTACCAAAGGCATGGATGAAAAGCCCTCCTTCCCCCACTATATATAGGAGGGCCAAGGGGGGGGGGGCGCCGGCCCTAGGAGATCCAATCTCCTAGGGGGCGGCGGCCAAGGGAGGTTTCCCTCGCCCCCAAGGCACCTAGGAGGTGCCTTCCACTAGTGGGACTCTTCCCTTTTGTGAACCCTAGGCGCATGGGCCTCTTGGGGCTGGTGCCCTTGGCCCATGTAGGCCAAGGCGCACCCGCTACAGCCCATGTGCCCCCCCGGGCAGGTGGACCCACCCGGTGGACCCCCGGGACCCTTCCGGTGGTCCCGGTACAATACCGATGACCCCGAAACTTGTCCCGATGGCCGAAACAGGACTTCCCATATATAAATCTTTACCTCCGGACCATTCCGGAACTCCTCAAGACGTCCGGGATCTCATCCAGGACTCCGAACAACATTCGGGTTACTGCATATACATATCCCTACAACCCTAGTGTCACCGAACATTAAGTGTGTAGACCCTACGGGTTCGGGAGACATGTAGACATGACCGAGATCGCTCTCCGGTCAATAACCAATAGCGGGATCTGGATACCCATGTTGGCTCTCACATGGTCCTCGATGATCTTATCGGATGAACCACGATGTCGAGGATTCAAGCAACCCCGTATACAATTCCCTTTGTCAATCGGTATGTTACTTGCCCGAGATTCGATCGTCGGTATCCCAATACCTCGTTCAATCTCGTTATCGGCAAGTCACTTTACTCATACCGTAATGCATGATCCCGTGACCAGACACTTGGTCACTTTGAGCTCATTATGATGATGCATTACCGAGTGGGCCCAGTGATACCTCTCCGTCATACGGAGTGACAAATCCCAGTCTTGATCCGTGTCAACCCAACAGACACTTTCGGAGATACCCGTAGTATACCTTTATAGTCACCCAGTTACGTTGTGACGTTTGGCACACCCAAAGCACTCCTACGGTATCCGGGAGTTACACGATCTCATGGTCTAAGGAAAAGATACTTGACATTGGAAAACTCCAGCAAACGAACTATACGATCTTATGCTATGTTTAGGATTGGGTCTTGTCCATCACATCATTCTCCTAATGACGTGATCCCGTTATCAATGACATCCAATGTCCATAGTCAGGAAACCATGACTATCTGTTGATCAACGAGCTAGTCAACTAGAGGCTTACTAGGGACATGTTAGTGTCTATTATTCACACATGTATTACGATTTCCGGATAATACAATTATAGCATGAATAAAGACAATTATCATGAACAAAGAAATATAATAATAATGCTTTTATTATTGCCTCTAGGGCATATTTCCAACATATCTTGTCTTTCACAATTGGCTCATATAAATCCTTGCAATAAAGGATATCTTCCATCATGGGCTTCCATAATGAGTAATTGGAAGAATCAAGTTTTATCATGCCACTTGTAGTAGCGCTTTCTTTCAAAGCCATTGTGAGCAGCACTTCCAGCAACAATCAATCAACTTGGATTTGCAACCTTCTAAGAAATCAAGGCTCTGATACCACTCTGATGAGAATTAGCACACAAATGCACTTGTGGTTAACTAAAAACTGCAGTGGAAACAAGTAATCTCAGCACCACATCATGTACTAATTGAAGGATCGTTACTTAGCACGGAAGGAAACATATGCAACATCATATATGGAGGTAGAAAATGTTACTCAGCACGCAAGACACTCCTCAGCCTAGTGTCTTATGGTAGGAGTAAGTTTCTGGACAACACCAAGCATCAACAAAGAGACACCGGATTTTTACATGGAAAACCCCTCAACTTGAGGGGAAAAACCACGGGCCGAAGCCACCCAAATCCTCTTTCACTATTATCAAATGTGGGATACAACAAGTTCTTCTCTAGACAGCACTAGAGGATCTCATACATCAAGATTTCTGATTCTTGGATGAACACAACAAGATTTGGGGCTCAAGAACTAGGGATTGGAACAATCTCACCAAAGATGGTGGAACTGAAGCTTGAAGGAGACAAGGTAGTGGATCTGGACCATCACAACCTTGGGGAGGAGCTCCCTTGCTTCTTCCTTCAATGTTCCTCTTCTTCCCTTGCTTTCTTGGTTTTCTCTCTTCTTCTCTCTTGGAGGATGAACTGATTTTCGTCACACTTGGTGGCTGCTGGATGGAGGGTAAAGTATCCCCATCCACACATGTGCAAAGTCCAAAATGACCCTAGGTCATAACCCTAATGGGTAGTGGGCTTATGCACCTCTTTGGGCTGCCTAAAAGGCCTCAAATGGTCATCTCCTCACAGCCCACATGAGAAGGATATTCCAACGGCACATATATTTTAAGAGAATCTAACAAAAAAAATATTCTGAGTTTTTTTTTGTTAAGTCCGCCGAGGTGTCACCATCGTGAGAGGTTACGACTATCTTTCACCTACAGTATTATGTAATCTCCTTCACATGCCATTCCACGTGCACCACGGGGATAATACTAGCAAGCAAAGCTTGGTGTGGCCTATAAATAATATGGGCCATCAGCCATGCCGTACGAGCGACCGTATGTGGACGCTGCTAGATTGCAGTTGTAGAAGGGGACCTGATTTACCCACTTCGCTGTGGCCTCTAAATGAGCCTGCAGGAGGTTGGCTAGCCGCTGCCTCCTCATAAACGAAGAGGCGCTGCCATTCTAGTCTAGCTTGAGGTGGCGACGGGCATGGCCATGCTGGCGGCGCTGGCGATCCTCGTCCTCGTGCCGTCCGCGCGAGGGCTCAACCGCGCTGAGTTCCCGCCGGGGTTCCTCTTCGGCGTCGCCACGTCTGCTTACCAGGTTGGTGGGTCTGAGAGCTTGGCTTCGGCCGGCGTCGTCTCTCTTCGCCGCTCTCCTCGGTCCCAAGGCACGGTTGCTGACGACGCAGTGTGATTTCTGCTTCCACTTGCAGATTGAGGGCGCGTACCTGGAGGACGGCGAGGGCCTCAGCAACTGGGATTTCTTCACCCACACACGCTGTCAGTCATCTTTTCGGTTTTCTGCTTCCATGTCCTTGCGTGATCCATGTGTGTCAGTGTGTGTGTGTGTGTGTGTGTGTGTGTGTGTGTGTGTGTGTGTGTGTTTAGGATTGTGTGATCCATGTTGCTTATAGGAGGATAAAGATGAAAACGAGTGGTTCCTTTCCATCTTGCTGTACGAAACAGGGACAGCGATAGCCGCATCCACACCGCTGTGGGCGTGGCCAAATTCGATAGCCATATAATGAGAACCAATCAGTGGTCGGACGATGGTGCCCGGCCCATAAGGCATTAAAATCATAGGTTTGACGATTTGCTGTCTCATTAATGCGGATTAGTGTTTTGGTGAGAGGCGATGTTTACATCAATAGCAAACGTCTGTGCTGACTTTGTCGATCTTGAAGCTCCACAGTTTTGATCCAATTTTCACTAGGCGTTGTGTGAATGTGTGTGTGGTGATGTAAGTGCGAGCGTGTGCGCGTGTATGCTCAAACGTCGTAACCAGTGTCTTAAAAAAATCGCCGTGTACTAATCAGTTAGCATCGTTGTCAAATTTCCTATTTATGTCCACTGCAGTCATCTGAAACATTAGTGCAACATGGGCCTGGTTGTGACACGAATTAAGTTTTTTGTAAAGAGAAAATAGCCATCGTTAAGTGATGCAGACTGCCATATATTATTATATAGACAATTCTCTTTCACTCCAACCTTGTCCCTATTCCACAAGGCGAGACATGCAAATCAATCATTCTTTTATTGTTCGGCCCAGTTCCAAGCCGCTCTGGTTTCCATATTTTTGAATTTGGCAATAGGGCGCAGAAGTGGGCACCAGTGCCAAAAGCCAAATTCCAGTATGGCAGCGCTATCTGGGTGCCCTCACCCACAGCGTTGCTAGAGCCAAATTTGACGAAAACTCAATTCGGTGCCTAGACTCATCTGCATCCAGTCAGAAAAAAATCAAAACAAATATTAATTTTTTTAAATCCAATTGTTTTTTGTGTGATAGATAATTTTATGTGTGAGGTTCGTTCCAAATTTTAACTTATTTGGACATCTGAGCAGTTCTCAGAAAAAAAAACAAATCGGGCCAGAACAATGTGTGAACAATTAACTTTTTTACAGACCCTGAATTTGTCTTTTTTACTAAGAGTTGCTCAGACGTCCAAATAAGTTGAAACTTGAAGCGCACCTCACGCATAAACTTATCTACCACACAAAAGAAATTGATTTTTTTGAATATTTTTAGTATTTGTTTTGATTTTTTTGTCGGGCGGGTGCAGATGAGCTCGGGAGCAAAAACGCCGCACTCCCAAATCTGGCACATATTTAGCACCAATGCTATTTGTGGGGTTGCTCAACTCATATGTGATGTCAAATCCTATAAGAGTGGGGGCCTACATGAGAATAAACAAACATAAATTTTAGGAGCCATGCCCAATTTTTTCGTCTCTCTCAGACTAGCCACAATGGATAGTAACATAAAGTAGTTACTACTCTATGTTACTATCTTTATAGTGGAGAGTAACATATATATGGTAACATGCAACACTTCATTTATTAGGCTATAGACTCATCTTACCTTGATATGTGTGACGTTACTCATACTGGTAATAACTAGCTATGTTACCACATGCCTCTTTCTTCATTTATTGCTTGCCAAATCATCTATTTTATCTAGATATGTGTGATGTTACTACCTATGTTACTTCTATTGTGGGTAGTCTCAACCTCTCTTCCTCGGAGGCACACGCACCAAGCTGCAGATTTGCCTTGTTTTTTCACCCCTTCAATTGATTTGGCATCGCAGCTACTCCCAGAAATTTTGCTTTGGAAACTGTCCCACAAATGTGTGGGAACTAGTTCCATAGCCCAAAAGCAAATTTGGCATTAATATTTGGCATACACTATGGATCCCCACCGTAAATACATATTGGTGGGACAGTTTGGCCGAGCTCCATGGCGGCTTCCAACTGCAAAATTCAAAATTTGTGAAAATTCATATATTTACATTTCAAAATAATTGAAAAAATACAGATATAGATGAAAGCATAATGCACAAATGTGTAAATTTTCAGGACGAAATACGTTGAAATGAGGGATGTGCTAAAAAAACAAATATGGGCTTTTTAACACATGATACTATCCATCCTCCTAGACCATGGATTTGTCTTTTTCGTACAGGTCGCATTTCAACGTATTTCATCGTGAAATTTTACACATATACATTTCACATCCTTGTTAATTTACTTGTATATTTTTTTAAATGAAAATTTTGAATTTTTCAAAAAATCGGCCTACATGGAGGCTGAGATCCAAAATGCCTCTCTCATTATCAGCAGGATATATAGGGACATAAAACATTTCCTATTATTACAGCAAACACTGCAGTCCAAAACAGTTCACCTTGAAAGATTCAGTGTTGAGTAGGGAGATCCAGAGGCCGGACTATAAAAGGATTCAGAGGCCAGTAGATCCCCATTCTCATGAGAGAGTGATCCCACAACTGCAACAACATTCTATGGATAACTATGCTAGTGGTTATAGAATTGTGCTTACCCTTTTCTCTCCCTCTATAATTACATAAATATCGATGATAATCAGTTCTCCTGCATGTTCTCCAAAACAAAGAACCGTTCGCAAGCAGATGTGAATGCCATCATCTATTTAATTTGGAAAGTTCAAACTCGTGCTTTTATCCCTCAAAAAGCTTTGATTCGCTACAGCTGGGGGAATCAAGGATGGACGGAACGGGGACGTAGCGGATGACCACTACCACCGGTACATGGTACAGACAAAAATCACTAGTAATTGCCATGGTGCATTTTTTTTTGAACCCTGCCATGGTCATGGTGCATCTTAACCGTGCTTTCCCACGTATTCTGACACTGTTGTGAACAGGAAGATGTGGAGATCATTCATAGTTTGGGTGTCAACTCCTACAGATTCTCAATTTCATGGGCGAGAATCCTACCAAGTATGCTAATATATACAAGCACAAAGTTTTGAGGTTAATTAGTTGCTTAGCGAAAAAATGCCGCTGAATTGAATCTTTGTAGGAGGCCGGCTTGGAGGCGTTAATTCAGCTGGGATAGCTTTCTACGACCACCTGATCGCTGCACTCGTGCAGAAGGGTACTTAGTCTCAAACGCTACACCTCTGAAATATATAGGTTCCACTATGATCTTCATTCCTCAACGAAGAGCGATCTAAACGTACTGCCAAAAATGTCAACCAGGGATAGAGCCATTTGTGACACTGTATCACTTTGATCTGCCGCGCGAAATGGAGACCCAATACGGTGGTTGGTTGGGCGCCGGAATCCGGTACGTGCAACTCCTTTGTACTTTGTTTCTCTTGATGAAATCGGCAGAGCGCCTGCCTTCCATCGTCAAAAAAAAAAAAAAAAACCCAAGGGTTTTCCCAAGGAGGAGTTTGACTACTACGCGGATGTGTGCTTCAAGGCGTTTGGGGACCGGGTCAAGTTCTGGACGACGTTCAACGAGCCAAACCTGTTCGCCAAGCTCGCCTACATGGTGGGCAAGTACCCTCCGGCACGCTGCTCCGCGCCGTTCGGGACCTGTGAGAGCGGGAACTCTCATCGGGAACCCTACGTCGCGGCTCATAACATGCTGTTGTCACATGCAGCCGCCGTCCACAACTACAAGAAGAATTATCAGGTGAGTGAATCCCAACAAACTTGCTCTCTCGTGATCTCAAAAGTAGCGCCGCCTTGTTCTGATTGCATGTGTGTGTGTGCATTAGGCAACGCAAGGCGGATCCATCGGGATCGTGATTGCGATGAAATGGTATGAGCCGCTGACGAATACCACGGACGATATCCTGGCTGCACGACGTGCCTTGTCTTTTGAGGTAGATTGGTATGCCCTCTTATTTATTCACCTTTGCATGCAAGTGCAACAACTAGTATGAGAATGTTCATATCAACTTTACATATTTATGCTACAAAATGAAAACTATTAGTACTATGATATTTTTCAATGTTTATGTTTCTTCTTTAGGTTTTTGGAGCCGATATTCTTTGGTGATTATCCCAGAGAAATGCATGAGTTGTTAGCATCCAACTTACCAAAGTTCACCTCAGAAGAGAAGAGCTTACTGCAGAAGAACAAGGTGGATTTTATCGGCATAAACCATTACACGGCAATTTATGTCAAGGATTGCATCTCTTCTCCGTGCGACCTCAAGGCTTATGAGGGGAACGCACTGGTCCTAGCTACGGGTGAAAGAGATGGCGTGGCAATTGGGAAACCCGTAAGAACTGCTTTGATCAGTGTTGCCATCCTATACATACCCTTCTTCTCTTTGTCACATGTTCGTATGGTTGCAGACTGCATTCAATGGTTACTATGATGTTCCAGAGGGCATGGAGCATATCGTCAAGTATGTTAATCAGAGATACAAGAACACACCTGTCTATGTTACTGAAAATGGTGAGTGGCAATGGACTCACGAATTCACAATGCATTCTGTAAACTCGCTGATAATCGAGAAGCTTCTAGTAGCTTCTCATCTTCCTCCATACATTCACAATGATCATGTGTTATCTACTTATCTTACACTTTCTTTGTCAGGTTACTCGCAACACAGCAATAACACTATGGACGAATTGATGAATGACGGTGAAAGAGTGAACTACCTACAGGGTTATCTCACATGTCTCTCTTCAGCAGTCAGGTGATGTGCAACCCACTACTCGAATCTGGAACTTTGCCTGGTGCCAGGGTGTTTGCCGAATGCATTTTGTTGGGTACTAGAAAAACATGACCTTTGCTGAGTTCCACGAGGAAGTCACTAGGCAGAAAAACGAGACCCGGTAAATTGCACGTTTGTCGAGTTTCCGCCATGTGGCACTTAGCAAACACATGTTTGGTTCGAGTTCCTGCCACATGGCACTCGGGAAACACATTTTTCCCTTTTCCTTTTTTTTACTTCCTTCCTTTGTTTCATATCCTTTGTACATTATTTGTTTTATTTTTTGTCTTCTGCTCTATTTTTTCTACATTATTTGTTCTATCCTTTTTCATTTTATTTTTTCTGCATATATATTTTCTTTTATAGTCATTTTAGGCAAGCCCGTTCAAAGAGTATCTTAGGAAGCAGTCTAATTGTTTTCATTTGTCACACGCACTTGTAAAAATATGAAAACGAAATAAGAAGCTTTGTCTGCGCGCAACTCTGCGTTCTGAAAGTATTAACTCTTTCCTCACGCTTACAGGAAAGGAGCAAACGTGCGTGGCTACTTCGTATGGAGTATCATCGACAACTTCGAGTGGACTTCCGGTTTCACGGTAAAGTTCGGGCTGTATCATGTGGATTATGAAACGCAGAAGAAGACTCCAAAGATGTCGGCGAAGTGGTACCGTGACTTTCTCATGGGCTCTAGGCCGACCGACCAAGTGCAGACGCTAAGAGCAGATTCGTGATAGTTTCAGCCATTACTGTGAGATCCAGTTACCCGTAAAAAGAAACTGTAAGTCGTCTTCTCGGTTTTCTGCTTGCGTGATCCATGTACCATGTGTGTCGGTGTGTGAGTATGAGAGTTTTTAGGATTGTGTGATCCATGTTGCTTAGATAAAGATGAAAATGAGTGGTTCCCTTCCACCCTGCTGTACGGAACACAGACAGGGATAAGCCACATCCACACTGTGTGTGCGTAGCCAAATTGAGTTAATTACACGATAGTACCACATTTGGGGCGGTGGTGACGGATTGATACCACTTTTGATAATTTTTACATGCCAGTACCACGTTTGGGTCGAACCGTTGAAAATCGGACTAAACTTCGTATTTCTACGTATTGACGCTGGAACTGACCGCCCGGGCCTGCGCGTCAGCTGCCACGCTGGCGAAACGGCACCCGCCCGCTCGCTCGGTACGTGCGGCCCGGCTCGAACCGGACCGGCCCGCGCTCTGTCTCTCCCTCTCCTTTCCTCTCTTCCTCTATTCCTCGACGAACCCTAGCTCCCCGGTGCGTCTCTACGGCGATGGCGGCGGCGACCCGAGGCGGTGGTGGCGGCAGCGGCGGTGGCATCAACGGCGATGGCGGCGGCGCAAACATTCCCCTCTTCGGCAGTGGCGCGGCAGGAGGAATCGAGGGGAGAACTCCAATCGAGGGCGGCGACGGCTACTCGAACTCTGAGTATTCTAGTGACGACGACGAGTTCATGGAGCCCGCACTGTCCATGGAGCAGCGGGTACGGCTGGCGCAGCAATGGGTGGCGAACCCTAGCAATAGCCACGAGCTGACCCACGGGCTCGGCGGCGTCTTGTAAGTTTCTGTCTTTTTTTCTTCTCATTTTTTTCTAATTAGGGTTATAGTGTACTGATTAGGCAAATTGCATGTGAATTATAGTTTATATGAAGACCTATGGAATGTTAGGATCCATTTTGACAACAATGATCTGTTAGAGAAGAAGTTAAGCTGTTCAGATGTGACATATCTGAATATGGTTGCATTGATGGAACCACAAGGCTTTAGTATTGATGATTCACTGCTGTTTTACATGGAGACCCCACGAGAGCAGGGTTTGGAATTGGTTGATAGTAATGTTAAACTACAATTGATCAAGAGGCAGAATGAGGAGAGTTCGGTCCTTAATTTGCTATTTAGGGCTTGTCCACCAGCTGTCAGTGTAGCACAGAAGGGTTTTGTAGAGAAGCAAAATTTAGATCCAATTGTTTATTCCGAGCCTGTGGTTTATGATCTGGTTGATCCTCCTGTTTATGTTGTTGATCAGCAAGGTGTTGCTTATGAAGGTCAGAGTAGCTGCTCTCTTGCAGTTGTAGGCCCTGCTATTTTAACACAAGAGAGCAGGAGTGTTCTAAATCCAAAGTTAAAAGAAGTTGTGGAAGAAGAACAAGATGGCTATGATGGCAGTTATGCATCTTCATCTGAAGGGCAATATGACAGTGACACTAACCCTTATTATATG
>NC_041382.1:19558844-19562346 GCF_002162155.2 Triticum dicoccoides
GGCGGGGTGATGCTCCAACACATATCCATTAACGATGTGTGGGTCAATGAACCCAACATCATGGATGTTCCTTACTCTGCATTCCTTAATCTTCATTCTGCATGTATAATAGCGGACACAACAATATAGTTAGGACATATATATAGTGCAGGCAATATGAACGAGATGGGGTAGAAATAAATCACTTACAGAACGTAGCAACTGATGATAGATTTGTCGAGCTCGCGCAGATTGAAAAGCTGGAACAATTCACTCAGATGAATTTGTACATAGTAATGTTTGAAGTGATGCTCATATCTAACTTCCGCATAAATATATTCTTTGGCGTTTTTATTTTTTATGTAACCCTTGTACCATTTCAGCAGACCTTTCATTTGTGGAGGTAGATCCTCTTCCTGCGCAGGCTCGACGAGAGGCCCATTCTTCACATATGTAATTACTACCTCCTTCACTGGCGCCTCATCAAGGTCTAACAGTTCATGAAGAGTAATACCTAAGTTGGCCGCTTGTTCTCTGGCACTCGTTACAGTCAATCCATGTGCTGCCGCAGCTGCTATGATATCGGGGTCATCCGGACCGGCGGCTCTCACTATAAGCGGGGCAATCGATTGTTTACTTTGTTCCCCGAGCTGGGCAACTCGTTTCCCGCTTTTTTTACTTTCTAATTCCGTTTTCTCGGCCTCCTCCAAGGCTTTGTTCTCCTGGTTCTCCGCCCGCTCTTTCTTCTCCTTCAACATGAGTGCCTGCCTACGAAGTTCACGTGCATAGTCGTCAGGCAGATTCTTCGCGGCTTGGGACGGTGTGCTCAAAAATGACTTAGCCCACTTCTTTTGCTCATCAGAAAATACTGGCTTGGGCTCGGGCCCTCTTTTCTTCTTGCAGTCCGCCTTCCATTTCTCATGATCAGCAGCCGCGGCCGCGGCAGTTTCCTCGGCACTACGTTCCCAAGGCCTTGTGGGGAGAGGCTTCAGTGATGGCTCCGGTACCTTTGTGGTCTTAGGTACATAAGGGTCCGGGTTAATAATCCAGGACTGCTTCTGCTTCTTTGCCGGAGGTGGATTGGGGGGCGGCGTCTGATCACCCGCCGGACAGGACTGGGGGGCGGCGTCTGATCACCCGCCGGGCGTTGTGGACTGGGGGGCGTCGGCTGACGTGACGGAGGTGTAGGTGAACCGCCACCACCACCACCACCGTAGGGGGGTGGACTTGTTGTCCTTGGCGCCTCGCCTGGAAACTTGATAAACTTCTTTTGCCATAGAATGAAATGGCGCTTGACATCTCCAAGTCTTTTCTCCCCTTCAGGTGTAGCAATGTCAATCTCCAGGTCCTCAAACCCTTGGACTATGTCCTCCACCGTGACACGAGCATAGCCATCTTGAATGGGGTTGTTGTGGTGGAGTGCTCCAGGTAAACATGGTAAAGCACTGCCGATGGCTACCTTCATGGACATGTTCCCGATAGGATAATACAGATGACATTCTTTCATCTCCTTTATATCGTCCACGGGGTAGCGAGGAGGCTCCGGTGCAGTAATTTCGACCACCAGAGGCTCCGGTGCAGTAATTTCGACCACCAGAGGCTCCGGTGCAGTAATTTCGATCGTCGGTGCATCTGCACCAGCCGATGGGGCCTCCGTGGAAGCCACACTGCTTCTTCGCTGCTGGCTTCTGAGATCCGCTGGATGATCTTCATGCTGCGCCCGAGCTGCATCTTTTTCGGCTACTAGTACACTCACGGTTTTCTTCATCACATCCATTTCCGATGCCAACCGCGCCACAACATCTGCTTCCCGATCCATCTTTCTCTTCCGGCTTCTGTAACCGTACGGGTCATCGTTCTGGGGAACCCTATTTTCCACGGAATGTGCCCCATGCCTCGTACACGTCCTCCGTGTTCAGGATTCCCGAGGGCTTTTGTCAGCGCGTCGTTCTCTCTGTTGAACTTGATCTTCCCCTCTTGAGCATCCCTCATTGCGTCAATAAGGGCTTGGGTGGGTTTAATCATTTTGCCCCGGTAAACACACTCCCCTGTCTCCGGGTTCAGCGTTCCCCCATGCCCGTACCACCAGCTTTTGGCCCTTGGGTCCCATCCCTCCGTACCTGGACGGATTCCTCGCGCCCTCAGCTCGTTCTCCATCTTCTCCCACCTAGGCTCCCAAAGGCGATACCCTCCTGGCCCCATAATATGATTGTACTCCTTCTTAGCCGCATTTTCCTTATTTTTTTCGATATTTGAATGAACTGCTCTGATTTCTTTTGCTTCACAAATTCTGGCCAATCATGTTTCAGTTTCTCATATTGTCCTTTGAAATCCGGAGTCTTGTTCTGCTTGACAAAGTCATGGGCTAGATTTTGCTTGAATTTCCGGAATGCGTCGGCCATCTTATGAAGAGCGAACTGTTTGACTAGCCTCCTCCTCTCCTTGTTTCCTCAATCTTGTTACCCTCCTCATCGAATTTGTTGTATTCCGGAGGTAGAACGAAATGTTCCATAAGCTTCTTGAAGCAATCTTTTTTTGTTCTCTTATCGACAAAAGTGAAACCAGCAATTCGTGCCTTCTTTGGCTTATTCCACTCCTGGACGGTGATCGAGACGTTGTCTCTAACAATGGCTCCGCATTTGTTGACAAACTTGGTGGCGTTCTTGCGGGGCTCCAGCGGCCTGCCGGTTGCACTGTCGACAACCTCGATGGTGCGTGTTTCTCCTTGTTTCATCGTCTTGGTTGCGCCACGCTTTGACGACGTACTCGATTGTTTCGACGATCCGGCCGAGGGCTAAAATAAGAAAGAGAGTCGCGCACGTTAGTACACACATATTTATTCAAATCAGTTAGTTTGTATCACCAGAGGCTCAATGTATATATATACCTCGGCGCCGGAGGTGGTTGCTACTTCCATTTGAAGATCGTCGTTTATCGACGTTTGTTCGGCATCATCTTGCTGACGGCGCCCTTCATCTTCACCGTCAAGGTTCAGATAAGAAGAGATATCATCTTCTTCTTGTCCGGTCGGCACATATAGAATATCGCCGTTTATGATGCCGAACATATGTGCTTCACCGTCCGGATCATAGTTGTCCGGCACATATAGTAAGCTCTATCGTCCGCCATTATGTCAGTCCTGAAAACATGTAGTAAAAACAAATTAATTAAGTGAAGAAGGGGGGCGGTGGCGGTGGCGGTGGCGAAAGGGCGGTGGCAAAAGGAGGGGGCGAGGAAGGGGTGGGAGAGGGTGTCGCGGTAGAGCGCGAGACGGGGCGGCAGATGACGGCGTCACGGAGAGGGAGGCGAGGACAACACACATGTATAACCCTCGCCGCCCCCTCTCGATCCCTAAAAAAAACACCGCGCGCATCGCCGCCCCCCTCGCCGCCCCCTCTCCGTATATACGTTTTTTTTGTTAATTATCAAATTTTACGGTTTTTTTGTTAATTATCAAGTTTTAAGTTATTTTACCGTTTTTGTTAAACTAATTAACTAGTTAAAATTAAAAAGAACAAAAAAA
>NC_041382.1:19563189-19579221 GCF_002162155.2 Triticum dicoccoides
GGGCGACGGCGGGCGGCGTCGAGGGCGAGGGCGACGGCGGGCGGCGTCGAGGGCGAGGGCGACGGCGGCAGGCCTTCGGCGCGGCAGAAAAGACGAGAAATGGAGGCGACGGTTCGGGCCCTTGTATTTATAGCCCCCCCCTTTAGTCGCGGTTGGGGAGGCGACCCGCGACTAAAGGGTAACCTTTAGTCGCGGTTGGCCAGACCAACCGCGACTAAAGGGGTTTTTGGCGGGTTTTTGCGTTCCCGCGCGCAACGACCTTTAGTCGCGGTTGGGCAGGCCAACCGCGACTAAAGGTATTTTTCGAAATACTTTTTCTTTTTCAAAATCTTAAAAATACAAATAATATATCAAAAAATTCAGAAAAATAAAACTAATTCAATTCAATATGTTAAAAACACAAATATTATATCAAAAAATTCAGAAAAATAAAACTAATTTAATTCAAAATCTTAAAAATACAAATAATATATCAAAAAATTAAGAAAAATAAAACTAATTCAATTCAATATGTTAAAAATACAAATAATATATCAAAAAATTCAGAAAAATAGAACTAATTCAATTCAATATGTTAAAAACACAAATATTATATCAAAAAATTCAGAAAAATAAAACTAATTCAATTCAAAATTCTAAAAATACAAATAATATATCAAAAAATAAAGAAAAATAAAACTAATTCAATTCAAAATAATATACCAGAGGCCGGCCGTCGGCTATGGTGGTACCGCCGGACTCTGTAGAGCGTCATGGACTACATCACGGCCGGCGATATCCCCCGCCTGCGCTACCCTCAGTTCGAGCCACGAGCGCCGCCCGACGACAGCGACGACAGCAGCGACGACGACGGCGGTAACTTAGAAGGCGACGACTTCCAGTACAACGGCGGCGGCTATGAAGACTACGAGTATGCATATTATACGCCTAGGCAGGAGTATGACTAAATCACTCCAAATTTCATGTATCATCAGTGGTATCTTGAATCATTCGAAAATGGACACCAAACACATCACGGGTAATATAATTCACATGATCCATTCAACAAAGTTTGGTACAATAAATTATTACACATCATTTCCTCCCTTGTGTCCCTGCTTGCTTACGATTGTGCCGTATCCATGGAGCATCCTCATCATTTAACTTAATGCTTGGGTCGGTGTTCACTTTGAAGGGCGAAATTTCAGCAAACATATTATAATCTTCTGACATGTCTGTCTTGTCCTCCACTCCCACGATGTTTCTTTTCCCTGAAAGAACAATGTGGCGCTTTGGATCATCGCATGATGTACTGATCGTTTTCTTATCTTTCCGTTTCCTCGGTTTGCTACTCATGTCCTTCACATAGAAAACCTGAGCGACATCTTTCGCTAGGACGAATGGTTCGTCAAGGTAACCAAGATTGTTGAAATCCACCATTGTCATTCCGTATTGCTGGTCCACCTTTACCCCACCTCCTGTTAGCTTGAACCATTTGCACCGGAACAAAGGGACCTTAAAGGAGGGTCCATAGTCAAGTTCCCATATCTCCTCTATGTAACCATAATATGTGACCATTTGCCCATTCTCGGTTGCTGCATCAAAGCGGACACCACTATTTTGGTTGGTGCTCTTTTTATCTTAGGCGATCGTGTAAAATGTATTTCCATTTATCTCGTACCCTTGGAAAGTCGTTATAGTCGAAGATGGTGTCTTGGCCAACATGTACAACTGATCTACAACATCATTGTCATTCATTAAATGTTTTCTCAACCAACTACCGAAAGTCTCCATGTGGGCCTTCCTAATCCAGGATTCAGGCTTCCCCGGGTTGTCCGAGCGTAAAATATTCTTGTGTTTCTCAAAGTACGGAGCCACCAAGCTGGAATTGGTCAGTACAGTGTGGTGTGCTTCAGTCAGAGAATGGCCGTCCATACATATCGTTGATTTCCTTCCGATCGTGCCTTTTCCACTTAGTCTACCCTCGTGCCGCGATCGAGGAAGACCAATCGGCTTAAGGTCAGGAACAAAGTCAACACAAAACTCAATTACCTCCTCATTTCCATAGCCCTTGGCGATGCTTCCTTCTGGCCTAGCACGGTTACGAACATATTTCTTTAATACTCCCATGAACCTCTCGAAGGGGAACATATTGTGTAGAAATACAGGACCGAGAATGAAAATCTCTTCGACTAGGTGAACCAAGAGGTGCGTCATAATATTGAAGAAGGATGGCGGGAACACCAACTCGAAACTGACAAGACATTGGATCACATCGTTCTGTAACCGTGGTAGATCTTCTGGATTGATTACCTTCTGAGAGATTGCATTGAGGAATGCACATAGCTTCACAATGGCTACTCGAACATTTTCCAGCAGGAGCCCCCTCAAAGCAATCGGAAGCAATTGCGTCATAATCACGTGGCAGTCGTGAGACTTCAGATTTTGGAACTTTTTCT
This sequence comes from Triticum dicoccoides, assembly GCF_002162155.2. NCBI lineage: Eukaryota > Viridiplantae > Streptophyta > Magnoliopsida > Poales > Poaceae > Triticum > Triticum dicoccoides. Next base: position 19,565,628 of record NC_041382.1, read on the forward strand.
CCGCCATGTTTATTATTCCCTTTATATTGGACGAGAATCCAGACGGGACCTTCATACTGCTCAGGCATTCAAAAAAGATGACCTTCTCTTCTTTGGTCAGAGCGTAGCTGGCACGACCTTGAAACCATTCCGGATGCCGGTCATCAGGGTCTTTCAAACGTTGCTAGTCCTGCCGTGCTTCCTTTGTATCATTTGTCTTCCCATACACGCCCAAGAAGCTTAGGAGGTTCACGCAAATATTCTTCGTAACGTGCATCACGTCGATTGCAGAGCGGACTTCTAGGACTTTCCAATATTCTAGCTCCCAGAATATAGATTTCTTCTTCCACATGGCTGCGTGCCCGTCAGCTCCCTTCGGAACTGATTGTCCGCCAGGACCCTTTCCAAAGATGACTTTCAAATCCTTGACCATATCAAATACCTCAGCACCAGTGCGTTCCGCAGGCTTCGGCCGGTGATCTGCCTTGTCGTTGTAATGCTTGCCTTTCTTTCTTACTGGATGAATTTTCGGAAGAAATCGATGATGCCCAAGGTACACGTTCTTCTTACAATTTGGCAAATGTACACTTTCAGTCTCATGTAAGCAGTGCGTGCATGCATTGTATCCCTTATTTGACAGTCCCGAAAGGTTACTAAGAGCAGGCCAATCGTTGATGGTTACGAAAAGCAACGCTCGTAGGTTAAATTCCTCTTTTTTGTGCTCATCCCACACACGGACACCAGGTCTGCCCCACAGCTGTAAAAGTTCATCAACTAATGGCCTTAGGTACACATCAATGTCGTTGCCGTGTTGCTTCGGACCTTGGATGAGCACTGGCATCATAATGAACTTCCGCTTCATGCACAACCAAGGAGGAAGGTTGTAGATGCATAGAGTCACGGGCCAGGTGCTATGGCTGGAGCTCTGCTCGCCAAAAGGATTCATGCCATCTGTACTTAGACCAAATCTTATGTTCCTTGCGTCAGCTGCAAAATCTTTGAACTCTCTGTCGATCTTTCTCCATTGCGCTCCATCTGCGGTGTGTCTCAACTCCCCGTCCGACTTACGGTCCTCTTTGTGCCATCGCAACAACTTGGCATGCTCTTTGTTCCTGAACAGACGTTTCAACCGTGATATTATAGGAGCATACCACATCACCTTGGCCGGAACCCTCTTCCTGGGTTTCTCGCCCTCAACATCGTCACCAGGGTCATCGCCTCTGATCTTATAACGCAATGCAGTGCATACCGGGCATTCATTCAAATTCTCGTATTCACCGCGGTAGAGGATGCAGTCGTTGATGCATGCATGTATCTTCAGAACCTCTAAACCTAGAGGGCAGACAACCTTCTTTGCTTCGTACGTACTGGCGGGCAACTCGTTATTCTTTGGAAACATATTCTTCAACATTTTCAGCAAGTTTTCAAATGCCGAGTCAGCTACACCTGCCTGTGCCTTCCATTTCAGCAAATCCAGTGTGCAGCCCAGCTTTTTCAGACCATCATCGCATCCGGGGTACAACGACTTTCTGTGATCCTCTAACATGCGATCCAAATTCTCCCTCTCCTTTTCAGTTTCGCAGCGTCTCCGTGCATCAACAATGGTCCGACCAAGATCATCAACGGTCTCATCACGTGCCTCTTCTTCACCTTCACCTTCCCCTTCACCTTCCCCTTCACCTTCAGCATCCTCCATGAAAGTATCACCGAAATGAGCAAGATAGCTTTCATCGATGAAATCATCCCCTTCTTGATCTTCTTCCATTATAACCCCTCTTTCTCCATGCTTGGTCCAACAACTATAGCTTGGCATGAAACCGTGCCGAAGCAGCTGCAGGTGAACTTCTCTTGAGGAAGAGTAACCCTTCTGATTCTTACATTCAACACATGGACAGATAACAAAACCCTTCTGCTTGTTCGCATTAGCCACTACGAGGAAATCTTTCAAACCCGTAGTGAACTCGCGGGAGAGTCGGTTACCGTACATCCATTGCCGATTCATCTGCATTATTATAATATAAAATATATAATTAACCATCATGCATTTGTTAAACTAACTAGCTATAAACAATAGAAATTAAACAATGAACAACACACATGCATATTTTATCAATGACACACATGCATGAAAGGTTCAAGTTGCTAACCGCGATCGAGGAGGAAAAAATAAATGAGGAACCTCAAGTGTGGCTCCAACACTTCATATCATGTTTGTTTCACCCTCTTGGGGCATTTCATCAAACACTTTGTGTGCATAAGAGGAACCAAAAGCAAACCTACACCCCCTTGTGAAGCTTGTGAAGAGAAGTGGCACCAAATGGCTAAGTGAGCGTGCTGAACTGGTATATATAGGGGAGGAGCTTTAGTCGTGGTTGGCCTGGCCAACCGCGACTAAAGGCCTTTGGGCACCTTTAGTCGCGGTTGGCCTGGCCAACCGCGACTAAAGCCCATCACGTGCACCAGCTGGCCACCGAGCGCCCTGGGCCCAGGCCTTTGGTCGCGGTTCGTCTGCCGAACCGCGACTAAAGACTTCATTAGTCGCGGTTCCTACAGTTTCGCGACTAATGGGGCTGGACGGAAGCCTCTTTTTCTACCAGTGCTTCGGCCATTGCATTCCAATGGGGGACACCAACTAAACGATGAAGATTGTACTCTGCTTGATGCCACAAATTGGGCAGTAGTTCCCTCCAAGTTCTTCTTCTTCTTCATATTGTGCGAAACTACGAGCGAGTCCATAATCAATCTCCATGAGAACAAAAGGACTTTTGGGGAGCGGCTCCATAATCAATCACCATATTCATGAGCACCTTCCTTTAGTATTAATATCTATGTACTGGATGAAATTTATCAGTTTGTTAAATGAATATTAATTATTTATATGATTGATTATACCCCACAACATACACCCTACTATAGGAATCGTGTCGTCCGATGGTACACCACCAGGAACCTCATGCGATAAGCACTACCACACACATTCCAACCTAATGAATTGTGTGTTATGCTTACAAAACACATGCTTGATCGCAACAAATTGTGCGCTATAGTTTCCAAGGTCGCAGTTGCCTCCGCACATCCAAGGATGTAATCTATCTTCTACAACGGCGCATCATGCAACACGGTCGCTGCCGTGCAGACCCGACCTCATTTGTCATTTGCAGTACATCACGATCGATTACCTCAGAGGAGATCAACCAATCTATCGCACATGGCTCAACATAACTAACTTTGTGGGATAAGAATTTGTTTGCATTTTTAAGGATAAAATAACCAATAATCTCAATGTTGATGGTCGACCATTGCTGCCCAAATGCTTGAAATTTCTATTCTATTCTTGGGTATGGCCTGAACATACATCAAGTAGACAAATGGTTTTCAACCCAGTTTTGTGCACTTTCTCATGTATTTGTATTTCGGATTTGTTTTATATCCAATCAATTCCTAGAAATGCACTAAATTATTTCAAAATATCAAACAAACCCTGAAATATGCCAGACTTTAACACCAAACATGTAATGGTGCTTGTTGACTGTAGGATTTTTTGTAAGGTTAATCCATGGAGTAACCGGCGCTTGGACTTTATACCTCGCATATTCCCTTTTGAAACAAAGATTCCACTTGAATCCCCCACCCTGATTTTTCCAGCGAGGGCCCCCACGTCCCAATAGTATAAGGCCAACATCAGCCTGTAACTATAATCCGTAAGTTTTATCCCGTAACTGTAGCAAAGGTCTCTAAAAAAACATTGCAGTGCCAGTTTCCTAGAAATGTGCATGGACTCTTTGTTAGAAACTTTCAGCATGCTTGCGATGTCCACTCAATCATAACGTGCATATGGCAATAACCTCAACGTCACATGCATTGATGCGAGGCGTTGGAAATGGCTACGTCTGTAGTAGTTGTGATGTTCCTAGATGTTTCTCCAAATCCGCTGAGCTCGAAGCACCTGAATCTGCCTGAGCTTGGACTGGAAGTAAAAGCATGACGAAGCTTCCCTACGCTGATCGAGCTCAGGGATTTCCAGCCGTGACACGTTGGACGTTTCCGTCTGTTTTGAAGAGGGGTAACGTGTTTCCCTATTTGTTCAGGTAACCCATCATCTATCTTCTTCTAATTTCCTCTGTCTGGTTAGGTAGTAGAGATATGCTAGAAAAACTGGCTATGATTCTGCAACGACTTTACCAGAATGACGTGTGGGCTGACCTGACCATACATATAGGCAGAAATTGCTAAACGAGACAAGCTGTTGCCATTTGTAGGGCTAGGAGGAGGAGGAGGAGGAGGAGGGCGTGGTGCCTATCTTCGAGTCAAATTTATTTAGCTAAAACAAATTGAGTATATACAATCTATCCTGAAGCATTTTTACCTGCCCATCAGTAGGCTTGAAAAGCATAGCTTGTCCTTTGAAAGGAAAGAAGAGAGCAGAAACTACTAGGAAATACTAATGCCTAACCGATGTCTGTCTGTCTACCGCGTAGAGCACGCGGGTGGTCAACCCCATATCGTGGATTTGGTCTTCCTGTGGTTGAGTTGGTTAGGTGGACAGTGGTATCCCCAGCCCACCAGGGTTCAAATCCTGATGCTCGCATTATTCCTGAATTTATTTCAGGATTTCCGGTGATGCGCTTTCAGTGGGAGGAGACGTTCCGTCGACGACGAGGCGCCTACAGTGACTTCGTAAATCTCAAGATGATATGCCGGCTCAGTCTCTCGAAGGTACTCATAGGGGTAGGGTGTGCGTGTGTGTTCATAGGAGTGAGTGTATGCGCGTGTACATGAGCGCTTGTGTCTGTACTAATGCTTAAAAAAAAGCAGCTCCGTAATCGACGAGTAGACGTGCACCTGATGGCCGCGGCACCGACCCACCCAGCCCGGACGGAGCTCGCCGCTGGTGGTCACATGGCCATGCTACGGCTGACGTCCTTCAGGACAGGCTGATAGATGGTGCGTGCGGGCCGGGTGGGTGCTCCCTGATTATTCCAGGCCATGAGGCCGCCAAGCGAACTCCTGGAAGTTTCCGGGAAGTTCCAGGACTCTAGGGCACAGACCTCGTTGAAATACGAGGATGCATGCTCCTGGTTGGCGTTAGTCTCTCTAGATAGATTTGCTTTCGGAGACGTGTGTGCTGTTCCACACGGCAGCGTCACAGACGCATACCCATCACCGACGTGCCTTCCATCCGCTTTCGCCCTGCCCCTTTTTTGCCTACTTAAGCCGGGGAAGCAATCACACCCAAGTTAAAACTATCCCAATCGATCGAGCTCTCGTCTTCCACCACCGTAGCATCTCTACAGCGAACTACCTCATAGCACACACACACATCCATCTCATTTCCCGGCCGTTTTCTAGAAGTACGTTGCTGTATTTCATGGCACCGCCGACGCCACCTATTCTTGTTCTGATTGTTGATTCGGATGGAGGGATCAGGATTATCTGTATCCAAGACGAGGCCACGCAGTAGCAGCTGGTGCGCATATCTACTTTGCTATCTTTTATATCCAAGAGGAGCTCACGTTGCATGGTACGTGTGCAGATCGATGCCAGTAACCGATCGTTTTTTTTTTCGTTTTCAGTTGCCATTGTTATGCTTTTGATCCACGGGATATGCTTCCTGTAAGATGTATAGTTCGCTTGCTTCAGTGGTCATGAGCAAATGTGGAGGCTCAGTTTTGCGGAGTGGACTTAGTTAGCATCACCTCAATTAGAAGTTCTCTTTGATATGCTTGTTAGTTATTTCTACTAATTCATGTGGGTGCTTCACATTAGGGGAAATGCTCAAAGAATATTGTAAGATAGTTTTCTTCTCTTTTGTAAGTGTGCTTACTGCTCAGTTTCATGTCCCTTTATGGAATCTCGGTAATTCATGTTTGTTTTCTCTAAAGGTATGGAAACTTTCTACATGGCGCTGCTACACGATTGGTACACATCATACGTGGCAGCGTCGCGGAGGGAGACGGGAGATTCTGTCCACCAAAATTCCGAGCCGCCGTTGCTACCGCAACCATCGCTGACAGGGCGAGCACACATCTCATTGGTGACTGCATAACCTGTCCTCCTATTGCGCTGATCTGAGGCCGAGGAGAGTTGTCTTGATGGTGTGTATCTTGGATTGTTGAACTAGCTGCAAGAAATTGACTTGTAAAATATGAACGGGTTTTTTTTTCTGTATTCTGTTTGTGACATATATATGAACTGCTTGTGAAGCCATATGTACTTTAAAAGTTTTATATATATGCCAAGAATGGCACTATGACAAGTATAGCTTACACATCGGTTTGAGTTTTCTTTCTCCAATACCTAGTTCTTTTTTTTTTGGCAAAAATGCTAATGGTCATATGTTAATGCCTTTACCGGTGGAGCTCAACTTCCATTTTCACGACCACAAGAACCAAATGGTGTCTCGGAGCGCACGTATAGTCTCGGTCATGCAGGTGTTGAAGTTCAATTTCTGTAACATCCCAACTTAAAAAAAACCTTGTCATTTCTTGAATAAAAGTATAAAACCCTCACGGTAGCAACACATCTCAGAAAGGCTTGTGATGGTATAATATGCAAAATAAATAAAAAACGAGGGAGTACGTACGTAGCCCCATGTTGGGTAGAAACTTCCAAGCTACTTCTGATTTCCACATTAATACTCCCTCCGACCGACCTGAATATTTGTTGCGGAAATTGATAGGAATGGATGTACCTAGAACTAAAAATACGTATAGATACATCTATTTCTGCGACAAGTAATTTAGGACAGAGGAAATACAAAGTACAACAACATTCATAAATCTGTATTTTTTAGGTATGAACAACAATTTCGTGCAGATATATATACAAACAGCTTGATTAATTAAGATGAAGTAGACTGGTTACACCCTAAGCGTTGGTTTACTTGTCCATTTTCTCACAAGGTCACAAGACTACCGCGTGTGCCCGACCGCTGATGCTGCACGCCGCGGAGAACACGCGTCGGCATGTTGATCTCCCCACTCACGGCTCGCTGCTCCTTCCTGGAAGCAGCGGTCTCTCAGATCATGGCGATGTACGTACGTATGGAACGCTGGTGCTGCTGCTTGGCCTGTGGCACGATATATACGGGCACCGCTGACGGCTGACCCAGCACGAAACTTAGGCGTCAAGCATCCCACGCAAGATCCACCGGCACGATCGACCATCACCTACGAATGCATGGGCAGGGGGTAGTACCATCGTACGTCACGGAATGGAAAATGGAGATCTCGGATACGGGCTCCACGTCCACACGGCGTCACCTTATATACACGCGGCATCAGAGACCATGAGCATCACAGGCCGACGAGAGAGCGAGGAGATATATCAGATAACTCATCGTCTCCTTGAGCTGGCTGCTATATATGCGTTCGAGCGTCCACATCCACACGGCAGCAGCAGGAGAATATCCCCATCGGAAACGTGCCCGGCGCGCCTCGTGCCGCCGTACGTCAGCCCCACCGCCGGCCACCCCATTAGTCGTCGCGACTACAAATAGGCCAACCACGTCTCCTCCCGTTCATTCTCGTGAACCTCTGAATTCTGATACTCCTCCCCGACCTCCCCCCACGACCTCATCAACCGCGCAGCGACGATCGACCTCCATACATACGACGATCTCCGCCGTGCCGGTGCCGTGCATGCAACGGTATTTCTCTTAAGTGTCCTTCCTTGTTCCGACTTGTTCTTGTGTTCATGCGTGCTTTGCTCTGGTGTTGTATAGACGCGCTCTATATGGCGCCGCAAACGACGGGTCCTATCTATGACCCGGCGCCTATTGATCAAGTCTGGATTATTGTTGACAAGGATGGAGGGATCTATATTGGCAGTGATGACACCGAATAGCCGGTGATACTTTGATCTCTCGTCTTAATTCCTTTGCTATTATGTTTTCATGTGCATACGCGTATCGCTACAAGTAATCAATTATTCCATCTGTGTTTCCGTTGCTACGTTTTTATCCACTGGAATATATAAGTTTCATATATACATATTTGCAGTTATCCTATACAAGTTACAGTCAACTTGCTTGCTTAATTCCCCGGAAAAAGAAAACTTGCTTGCTTAATTATGAAGTTGACTATTAGCGCGAGTTGATTAGCCCGTGTGTGTCTAGTTGTCTCTAACATGCTTGTTAGTTTATTATCCTGTCGGCTAGTTGTTCAACAGACGGGGACTACAGTTCAGATTACAGAAATATTGAGTGAGTATTTCCTTTTCTTCTCTTTATATTAGGTGTGCTTTGCGCTCAATTTGGTCTCGTATCTTCTATGTCCTTTCAGTAATTCGAATATGTTTCCTCTGAAGATATGGAAACTTTCAACACAGCGCTGCTACGCATACGACATACCAACCTCCCTCTTCTGCACCCTCATCCTTTGTTGCCGATGCGGTCGCATCTTGCCGACCGGACCTGCGCACGGATTTGCGGTCCTCTGCAACCCTAACGAGCGTCCCAATCTTCATCCTTTTCGGTCGACGTCATTGCTGCCATGGCCATGCTGTCATCGTCTTGCTCACCCCTTCAACCGCGCATCTCATCAATGACTGTATCACCTATTCACCTGTCCTCCTGCCGTAGCTGCTGATTTGAGGCCGAGGAGAGTTGTGGTGATTGTGTGTACATATCTTGGATTATTGAACTAGTGGCAAGAAATTGACTTGTAAGTTGTAACACATGTACTTGCTGTTTCTGTACTCTATTTGCAACGTATGAACTGCTGGCGATGCCATATGTACTCTGAAGTGTGTGTGTATGTATGTAAATAATATGACATCATGGCATATCTACCACATTTCGTTCCAGTTGTCCTCTCTATTCAGAGATACTAGTAGTTGAATATGAGATTCCTTCTTTTCATATATAATACCTCAAACAAAAAGAAGAGATTTCTAAACATCTTCAGAACACATAGTTTTTGTGTGTGAATATATTTCAGAATACATAGTTGATATTGAACAAGAGAATATAGTACTTTGCAATAAACGATGAAGACAAATTGTTCACACAACATTTTCAAATTAAGCAACCTTGATCGAGGAACGAAGGTTCCTGGTAAGCTCCCTAGAGCTAGAGAAACGAAGCTTAACCACCAAGATTCACGGAAGGAGAGGATAACTCTTTCTCCGGTTTGGCTTCGAGGATTGTGCTCCACATCGTCCACACGGTCGGCATCATGGGAAACCATTAGAGCGTCTGTCACAGGAAACCGCACCATAATACGTCATGGAACGAAAGAAGATAACTACTCCCTCCGTTCCTAAATATAAGTCTTTGAAGACATTTCACTATGGACCACATATGGAGTAAAATAAATGAACTACACTCTAAAATGCATCTATATACATCTGTATATGGCCCCATAGTGAAATCTCTACAAAGACTTATATTTAGGAACGGAGGGAGTACTTTTAGAGCTGGTTGTATGAGGATGCCCGTATATGCGTTCTCCTCAAGCAGTTGAATACGAGGAGAGGATAACCTACTTCTCTCGTGGAAGCAGTCTCCCACAGTTGAGTATGTGACTGGTTGCCTATGAGGATTCCTTTTTATTCACTTTTAAGGATATCTTTTTTTTCTATATTCAGTACGAAAACGATGTGCATGACTGTGAGCATAAAAATAAGGGAACTATGTGCATATGTCTAGTACGATAGTAGCCTTGGATTTCTGATGTGTTTGCTTTTTAATCTTGGAGCTAATCAAGAAGCAAACTTATACTAGTACTCCATATAACTAATCATATGCCACTAGATGCCCCAAGATTAGTTTTAGATTTGGCCTTATATATATTTCCTGTCACCGGTGGTGACGTTCACTAATATTAGCAGCCGTTTTGTCATTTGCCGGGATATCGGACCCTCCTGTTCTTGAGGCTCTTGCTTCCTGGGATGCACTTGCACTGGCGCAGGATCTCTTACTAACCAATATCATCATCTCTTCGGATTGGCAGTTGGTAGTGAGACAGATTACTCAAGGTATAGGGTGTAATATGCAGCAATCATAAAGGAAATACAAACCATTTCGGTGGAGTTTGAAGCATGCCAAATCATTTATGAAAATAGAAACAGAAACGTTCAACCGGATAGTTCAGCTAAATTCTCTTTATCTTTTGATTTAGGCAGACATGTATGGCTTTTGCAGACACGCAGCGGCGGAGCCAGTGTATAGGCATTGGGTTCAACTGAACCCAATGGATCTTGCCTCGGACGTGGTCTATATAGGTGTTTGACTGATGTGAACCCAATAAAATATTCTGGCTGACCCCAGCACACCTCACGTACGTGGAAGGAAAAGGCCCAAAACCAAAAGCCCACGTAATCGTTTTACCTGAATCGTGAGTGCGTCAGTCACGTAATCCTTTTTACGAGAAAAGCGTAGGCAGACGCACGCGGCCTCGTCGAAGCCTGTTTTTTTTCATCGTTCGTCTAATCGTTTCTCTAATTCCCATCTCGCCTGTTCTTGTCGCTCGACGCCTCTGCCGCCGCCGCACCCCCACGGCAAGTAAACGGCTGCAGAGACATCGGCAATACTGAAACCCAAGATTTGAGGTAATTAGATGATACAGCCGCATCTCCTCTCCTTTTTTTGTATGTTTTATCTACCCTAAAACACCAGTACGCAGTGACTGCTTTACCCTAGTTTTTTTATTCGTTTTTCTCCATGAACTTTGATTGATCTAGGCTATGGAGCGGTATTTTTTGAAGAAAACTCGGTCACCAGATCGAGATGATGATACAGGCACATCAAGGTCACCCACTAGACGTAGGCTATGTGCATCAGATGTCACTGCAGCTAGTCTTCCGAAGCCTACTATTCATACAGAAATTAATTTAGATTAGTTGCCATATGATCCGGCTGATCGGAAGAGAATTTCAGACTACACAAAAAATCCGAAAAAGCAAGATGAGATTAGGCGCAGATATTTAATGAGAGGACCTTACAGGCCACCATCTAATTTTGATTACCCGCAGAGGGAGATTGGTGATACTCAACGGAGATTTAATCCAGATTGGTTTAACGACTACGATCGTTGGCTTGAGTATAGTGACACAGTGCATAAGGCTTTTTGTTTGTGTTGCTACCTTTTCAGAGATTACAATGAGGGACAAGCTGGAAGTGATGCATTTGCAATTAACGGTTGGAACGGTTGGAACAAGAAAAGCAGACTCGATACTCATGAGGGTAAGGGTAATGTTAATAGCTTTCACAATGTAGCAGTAAAAAGATGTGACGCTTTGATGAATCAAGATCAGTCAATTCATGTTGCTTTTGATAAGCAAACTGATCTTACAAAAAAGCAAAATCGAATTCGGCTTGATGCTTCCATTGATTCGGTGAGATACTTGTTGCATCAAGGCTTAGCTTTCCGGGGCCATGATGAATCAGAGGAGTCAAAAAATAAGGGAAATTTCCGAGAGTTGGTACATACTTTGGCAAACCAGAATGAAGCTATACGGAATGTAGTTCTTGAGAATGCTCCAAGAAACTGTAAGTGGGTATGTGGAGATATTCAAAAGGAAATTGCAAATTATTTTGCAAAGGTAACATCAAATTTAATCGCCTCTATTTATGTTTTATTGCAAATAACAAATGTTCTCTAATAAGTTAATTATCTTTTGTGCAGATAACTTTAAATTCTATTATTGATGAAATTGGGGGCGATGTATTTAGTTTGTTGATTGATGAAGCCGCTGATGTGTCTGACAAAGAGCAAATGGCAGTTGTTTTGAGATATCTTAGCAAGCGTGGATTTATCATTGAACGGTTAGTTGGAATTGAACATGTGAAGGAAACATCAGCAACTTGTCTCAAGGCTACTCTTCAAAAATTATTCACTGAGATTGGACTAAGCATAAAGCAGGTTAGAGGCCAATGCTATGATGGGGCTAGTAATATGCGCGGTGAGTTTAATGGCTTGAAAGCAAAGATTATGCAAGAGAATAAGTCAGCGTATTATGTGCATTGTTTTGCTCACCAGCTCCAATTGGTTATTGTGGCAGTATCAAAGAAGCATGATGATATTGCAGATTTTTTTTACATGATCTCAGTTTTATTCAATGTGGTTGGAGCTTCTTGCAAAAGAAAGGATATGATTAGAGAGAAACATCGAGAGGAGGTAATAAAAGCCATAGGTAGTGGGCAGATTAGCACTGGCACAGGGCTAAATCAAGAACAAACTCTTCAAAGAGCTGGGGACACACGTTGGGGCTCACACTACCGGACTCTTTCAAGTCTAGTGAAATTGTTCCCATCAGTTATGTCTGTTCTGAAATATGTTGAGAAAGAAGGCAAAAGTGAAAAGAAATGTCAAGCACGTGGTCTTGTAGCATATTTTGAGACCTTTGATTTTGTTTTTTATTTGCACATGATGTTGCATATATTGGGAAATGCAAATACTTTGTCACAGTCTTTACAAAGGAAGGATCAAGACATCCTGAATGCCATCTCATGTGTGAAGTCAACAAGGAATGAGCTGCAAGAACTAAGGGATAATGGATGGGACTCACTTCTTGAGAAGGCACATTCATTCTGTGAAGAGCATCACATTGAGAATGTAAACATGCAGGAGCAATATGTTAATCGGCACAAACCACGGCACAAAACCAATAAGACAAACCTTCAACATTACCAAATTGAGTGTCTTAATTCTGTCATTGATTGGCAGCTTCAAGAGTTTGATGACCGCTTCAATGAGGTAAATTCTGCATTGCTTGGACACATGGCTTCTTTCAACCCCAAAGACTCCTTTGCTGCTTTTAACTTGGACAGCTTAGTGAAGCTAGCTGAGTTTTATCCGGATGACTTTGATTCAAGAAAATTGGATGATCTTGGTCCTGAACTTCGCACTTACATTGACAATGTGCGAGCAGATGAAAGGTTCGCCAATTTGGATGGAATTGCTGATCTTGCTAAACTAATGGTGGAAACAAATAAGCATATTACGTTTCCTTTGGTTTATCATCTTTTAAAGCTAGTACTGATATTGCCAGTTGCCACTGCATCAGTGGAGAGATGCTTTTCAGCTATGAATGTTGTAAAAAAAAGTTACGCTACAAAATGGGTGATCAATTCATGAGTGATTGTCTAATATGCTATGTGGAGAAAGATATATTTTCTACCATTACCAATGATGCAGTGTTTAATATTTTTAAGGCAGTGAAAGATCGAAAGGGGACACTCTAAAATGTGAGTGCATTTACAATATTATTTCTCTTGTTACTACTTATTCTAAACTTGTCAAACTAACTTGTCGTTTTTTCTGTGTTCAAGGAAGATGAGAAGCTACACGTGGAGCTGATGCTACTCTATTTATAATATGTAAACAAGTGATTTTATAATTTTATTGAACGGGTATGTCTTGCACTCTTCAGTTTTTAATGCAACATAATGTGTGATATATGATACCATATTTCTATTCATTATGTTTTTTTTTGGGTGCTATAATTTTGTTGTAAGATAATTTAAAATTATACTTTACACTTCACATACTAGTAGTAAGTTCTCACAACCAGTCATGGAGTGAACCCAATGACCAAATTTCCTGGCTCCGCCCCTGCAGACACGCGATATTGTCATTATCCTTTGGGACATCGTTAATTAATAAAGCAAATC
>NC_041382.1:19579452-19582548 GCF_002162155.2 Triticum dicoccoides
AAAAGCTTGTTTTCAATTTTTTGTTCAAATTCCATTCAAAATCTTCCAATTTTTCATACTAAAATTTAAATTTTGCTTCTCTATTTCCATTGAGATTCTACCAAAAAATTTGAAACAGCCAAATTATGTCCATCTTGTTCAGATGCGAAAAAGAACACAAACCAAAAAACACAGCGACCGAAGCACGAAGAAGCATCACGTGTTGACGGTGCCGGACCTAGGCGGGTCGCTTGCCAACTAGTTTACTGTCTTTTCTATGTTCTACTCTCTCTGTAAAGAAAAATAAGAGCGTTAGAGATCTAAACACTCTTATATTTCTTTACGGAGAAGTACTTTACAAATTCATTTTGATCCATTTCAAGATTGTGGCTATTAGCAGCAGCTGTCACTCAGATTCGAAGCAGACACATACCAGCGGCGCTACCCAAAATGTGAGATGCCCAATATGAATCTTGGACTAACCTAACAATACCTCAAGCAACTAGCTTTCTTCATTGATTTTGTCTGATCGGTTACACATGGGTGTGTGCCAAAGAGAACGGCTAAGATATTTGTGTTGTATATTAAGAGAGAAGGAAGACTTTGTGTGCCAACTCCAGATGCCAACTCTAGAGGCATCTTCCTTGATTTTGTCACTGGCAACATCAAAAAAATATAGGAGGGGGGTCACATGCATGTGCATGGACCCCGAGTCCTGTTGCAAGAAAAAAATAAACTTAGTTAGATGGTGGATCTGGAGTTGGTAGCTTGCATGAGTTGGAATCCTTGTTGAATGTGATGGTTAATTAGGTGGGCAAATTTCAATGTAACTAAGTTACTACTACCAATCCATCCACGAGGTAGACTACCCATAGTGGGAGTAACATAAGTAGTAGTAACATCACATATATCTAGATAAAATAGATGATGTGACAAACAATAAATGAAGAAATAGAGACATATGATAACATAGCTAGTTACTATTAGTATTAGTAACATCACACATATCTCTATAGCTTAATAAATGAAGTGTTGCATGTTATCACACATATGTTACTCCTCTATGTTACTATCGCGTGTCGTATGCTCTATGTTACTATCCATTGTGGCTAGTCGTATGCTCCGAGATAGCAACTGAAGAGGAAATTAGACACCCACACACAAGCTTAAAAGAAAGAAAACACAATGGCGTGGAGCAGCACTAGTGAATCTGGAGATCTGAGTCCACCATCCCCTTACCAGAGCGGATCTCCTTCGCTGGGCGATGGCTGCGGAGCAGGATCTGGCACCTTCGCCGAGTTCCTCGAGCAACGGCGGCGGTATGGCGTATCCATTGATCCGCAAGTACCCGCTGTGCTTCTGGCGCCCGCCGCATGCGGGCACTGCCGGAAGCTGGAGGATCTTAGGCGGGGACGGAACACCGACAGCGACAGCGACGGAAGCGCGCCGCATCATCGCGGGTTGACGGTGCCGGACCTGGACGGGTCGGTCGCCGATCAGATCTCATTGGAAGGGAACTCTTGCTTCAGGTGCGTCAAGATGATCTTCCAGGCGACCCAGTGGATAGACGACGTCGACGGCCACAACACACCACTGCACTACGCCGCCAGGTCGGGAAACCTCAGGATGCTTTTCCACTTAATTTGTCAGCTCGGCGACTTCTACGGCCATGAGTGGACGGTGCTGGTGCTGAGGAAGCTCAACCTTGGTGGGGAGACGGCCTTGCACGAGGCCATCAGGTTGGGAACAAGCAAGTGCATGGTCGGGATGCTCATGTGGGTGGATCCAGGGCTGGCGCAGCATCCTGGATCGGGCACCTCGCCGCTGTACCTAGCCGTCTCCTTGGGTCACAAGCACATCGCAGAGATGTTGCACAGCGCAAGTGGCGGCAACCTGTCTTACTCCGGTCCAGATGGACAAAACGCACTGCATGCCGCGGTTCACCGTCCATACGGTCAGATCCTTCCTCCCGAATATTCTAATTAAGCTTATGCAATTTTACTCATGTAACTGTAGGATTGGATGTAAATTTTGTGAGCTGCCCAGTATTCAGTTCAAACTTCAGCTGAATACCGGGGAGCACACTAATTTTACGTTAGCCGGTAACAAACCTGTACATATGTAGGAGTGCTCTATTCCTTCCACCACACTCGATTTCAATAAATGGCTTAGGGTAATATTTTAGTGCTTTGTTTACGAACTACGTACTCTGCTAGTACTAGTCAGTAACACGCATGCTCACACATGGCTGCCTTTTCAGTAATAGTTTTACTTACTCTTGGCTAATCAAGCTCTTATACAGGTAGAATCTAAGAGGCCACAGATACAATTTATTGCTATTTTTTGATCAGATTTCTGTTAAGTTTCACGTATCTAACCTAATACCCCAACCAAAATAAGATCCAACCACAAACTATATAAACGGACAGGCAACATACTTTCAACACAATAACCTACAATTAGCATAAACAAAAAAATTGGTTTTGTATAGACTTCTATGAAGTAGGCAGATAAACAGTTTCTTTTTGTCCCATCGATGACCAATAAGACCTTAGCCGCAACATCAATGTAGATTGTAGATAGCTATATATGTTTGTGTGGACTTGAATTTGGGACCTCTCGGCTATAATACTATATTGAATTGCATACACTAGTTATCCTACAAAAAAGAAGCCTATGTTTATGGGGAAAGACACATGCAATACATTTCAACAATATAAGCTAGTTCCTTAAAACTCATATCGAACATCAAATGCATACCTTGTCTCTGCTCTCTCTTTCGAAGAAGCATGCAGAACCTTAGGAGTTATCTTTATGAAATATGCTTAAAAGCCCCTAATCTTGCAAAACAAGTAGGCCCTTACTACTTACTGTTGAATTCACATATTGTTCCTCAAATAAGAGTGTTTCAAGTTTAGGCATTGCACCGTATTGCTCTATATTTACGATGGAGGCCCTTGTTTGTTTGGTCTACATATAAATTTATTTACTTATTGGATTTGCCTCTTATGTTCTTTTAATTCTACATATCTTCTCTATGTTTCAAATATATGCAGAGAAGCTAAAAAAGAATTAGTTAATTCTTTTATGGGAATTTGTTGATACATCAAGTTGATA
>NC_041382.1:19582864-19595712 GCF_002162155.2 Triticum dicoccoides
TTCCAACCAACTAAGAGCCTGAAAAAAGACAATAAGAAAACAATTGAACACTAACAAGAAACGGAAAAAACTAGCAAATATATCCACCAAAGCTTTCACTTCAAATTTGCAATACTTCTTACCTTCATGATGAACTCCAAATTTG
Source organism: Triticum dicoccoides (assembly GCF_002162155.2). Classification (NCBI taxonomy): domain Eukaryota; kingdom Viridiplantae; phylum Streptophyta; class Magnoliopsida; order Poales; family Poaceae; genus Triticum; species Triticum dicoccoides. The sequence continues at coordinate 19,583,010 of NC_041382.1, forward strand.
CGTGGGGCTTTTAAGCTTTTTTCCTCCATCATTTGGTATTGTTTTTTCTAACCAAAAAGGCCTAATAGCAGGTATGGTAGAAATGCTACTAGATTGGAACAAGGATCTTAGCAAAGACAAGGACAAAAATGGCAGCACCCCTCTTCACACTTTGGTTTCGGCGCAGTCTGAAGATAACCTTCGTATATATTGTCTGGATTTCCCCAATATGTGGCATGGGTTGGAGAAACATGCAACATGGCGTATACTTGATGCTAACCCACATGCAGCGTATGAGAAGGATAAGAATGGTTTGTTACCTGTACACATTGCTGCCTTGATGGATAGGATGGCCGCTATCCTTATTCTCCTCAAAAGGTGTCGTGGTTGCGTCGCTCTTCGTGATAAGCAGGGGAGATCTTTACTTCACATTGCTGTCCGGAACAAGGTCCACCGTATAGTAAAATATGCTTGTCAAGAACCAGTTTTTGCGCCAGTAGTGAATGCTCGGGACAATGATGGCAACACCGCACTACACCTAGCTGTGGAGGTTGAGAATCTAGTAATCTTCTGTCATCTCATGCGGAATCCAAAAATATTATTAAATGTAAGAAACAAAAAGGATGAAACTCCGCTGGATCTAGCAAGGAGCAAGAAGACTCTCACAAATTTTTCCTATGCAATGGTATTAATCTATCTTCCGCATGCATGCTTCAAACTAGTTAATTTTATAAATGAATAAGGTAAAACTATGTTTCTTAATTATTGTTTTTTGCAGAATCCGGAGAACGTGATATACAAGACACTCAGGGATGCCGGAGCTAGGCATGGTAGATTCTGGGGAGATCGTGTTCAACAACTCTGCATACAGAATGAGTTGTCAAGCCTAAAAGATGAAGAGAATCGATCAGAAGAAGGGAATGATTTGGAGAAGCGTGGCAAAATAGAGGATGGAAAGAAAAACCGTAAGAAAAAAGAGGATGAAGAGAAAAAAGACTCAGATCAGTTGACTGATTCCACCCGCACACTTGGCATTGGCTCGGTACTCATCACAACAATGACATTCGGTGCAACCTTCGCCTTACCATCAGCAGTCAAAGCAACCAACAATAGCCCCGGTGTCATATCAGGACACTTAGGTGCGTGGTATTTCGATGCATTCATGATGGCCAACACGCTTACTTTCATCTGCTCCTCGGTAGCTACACTTTGCCTCATGTTCTCAGGCATGTCCATGGTTAAACTGCAAATCCGCCGGATGTACTTCCAGGTATCTGTGTTCCTGACCTCGAGTTCGCTCACCAGCTTGACTGTTGCATTTGCCCTTGGCTTACATATGGTGCTGGCTTCAGTAGGTCGTCCGGTTTCCGATGCCATGTTAATATTGCTCATCATTCCTTTTCTGCTGGCCTACCAAACTACAGATTTAGCTAGAGAAATGCGTCTTACGTACCAACCGTTGTCTGTTAGACAGGGGCATAAATTCGTATGCTGGTTATTTTTACGGCGTTTCCTTCTGTGGGTTTTACGTCAGTTTTGGCCCTACATATTTATCCTTAGTTGGGCAGAGTCAAGGATACCTGCCCCTTGAAGAAGCGACATCAAACACAGATCAACGGTATCCTCTCTGTTTCATAATTCTTGCCGTGGTTTTAGGACAAGAATTATGGAACGTAGGGAATAGTTATGAGTTAATTACACTTGTAATACATAAACTTGCACTGGATGTACAATTCCATACATAAGCTTGAAAAATAACACAAATAGGCCCTGCAACTTGTGTTTCATGTACGTTTGTGTACATTTCCGTCATTTGCATTAACTCTCCGTTAAACTTAGACGCCAGCTGGATCATGTTACAAACATGTGTGTGGGTCCCACTCGCCAGTGCCGAGGAAATAAATAGAATGTAACTGAAAAAAACACTAGGTGTCGCCAAGCAGGAGTCAAATTCAGGTCGTCATGCCGGACGAATTAGGCGCTAGCCAATGCACTACTTCCATTTCTCGCCTACAATATAGATATACAATCGCAAGTTCAGAAAAAATATAGATATACAATCACATATATATCTTTTGTCCAAAAAAATTATGATTTTAGTCCAGAACATGTGTTGCACGGTTTTTAGACTGTGTGTGCATGTCGTCATCATTTTATTCATAGTCGAGCGCTTATCGGAAATTTTGGTGAGCCCCATTTGATATCGTTCAAAAAAATTATTATTTTTTAATTTAAAAAGTCAGATGTTGTCAAATACTGCTCGTATGCGTATGTTTTCAGATAACAATTTTCGTAAAGTGATAAGGTGCGCGAACCATCAACTCAACGTCTCACGATCGAGTTCCCCGTTTGCAAAATTGACCCTTTAAGCATCATACAAAGCTTTTTTTTTCAAAATAAAAGGGCAAGGTGTGTTAGCGATACCCCGAACCCACAACATTCTGATAAAAACAAGGCAAGCTGACCGCTAGAACGAGAGAGATAGATTGTCATGTATGGGGTTAAATAAAATATATTCCTACACAAAAAAAATCAAATTCGAAATTCATTTGAAAATTTGGAACAAGATAACACGGAAAATTTCCAGTTTTTCTTGTCCCTCCGGAAAATTTCCAGTTTTTCGGTTCCGTGTATTGACTTTGAATCAATAGTTCGGGTAAACAATATAAGAAAACTTCTATCTCGAACTAGAGCAACGAAGCGGGAGTGGTGTAGTGGTTAGCTCCGTACGCGCCCATGTTGATTTCATGAGTTCTCTAATCCACCAGAGAGGATTCTTTTTATTATTATGTTTCTTTTTCTTTCTTTGTCATTCACAGGTGGACCAACATACAAGTGAGCCAGCTGGCATACGGAGTTAAGAGTTAACGTCAAATGACCGAAATGTACTCAAACATATCTAAAACACAAGTTGTGGGGCCTATTTGGGTCATTTTTCAAGTTTTTATATGAATCTGTACATCGAGAACAAGTTCATGTATCAAAACTGTAAGGAGTAGAACGCAGGGTCTTGAACCAATAAGCATAAATGCTTCAGGCATTGTAATAAGGCAGCTTTGTCATTTCTTTTATCAACTAATCATGCGTTCATGTCCTAAAAATACTTATTTTTTCTGAGTGAATAATGTTTTTAGTTTCTCAACTAGCATATATGCCCGTGCGTTGGAACAGAAGAAAGTGGAATTTTTTGGATATAGTCCAAAACAGCTTCTGCACAGAAAAAATGCTAGTTGCCACCTATCAGAAATTGTTAGAAATGCCTTCGCTCCTGCGTGCTGCAAGCTCAATTAGGGTTTCCCTTCCTCTCGCCGACATCATCGCCGGTCCGCCTCATCTTCTATGGTCCTTGGACCATGGAGGCGTCATGGATCCAGTCCCTTGTCAGCAGGAGCTCTGTTTTTTGGTATTTTTCTGAGTTTTGTTAGGTTTTGTGCCATGCTCAGAAAGACGAGCTGGCGGTGGCTTCTTGAAGACTAAGCATGTGCGATAGGTACACTTTCAGCAAGAAAAGTGTGTGTGATAGATCAGTCTATCCTACACGGTTTTCTGTGCAATATCAAGTGTCATACCATGTACTAACATGAAAGTTTTCTTTCTGCAAATTTTGTGGGATGTTCGGCAGACCGCACACGTTTTGTTTGGCTTGATTATTTGTGACAGCTCTCCGCATCGCACACGTTGACCTTCGCGCATATCGTGTGCGATGGGCACAACTACCTCAAACGATTAACCTGTATCAATGATGCCGGCGGGCATGACGATAGTATGTCCCGTGTCGAAGATTCATGTTGTTAGTTTGCTAGTATGCATGCGAGGGGGTACTGCTTAATGGCATCACTAGTAGTTCCCCTATCCATCGAGACCGTACAATTCTACATGCTATCCCACATTTACTAAATTGTAAGGCCTCCGTTAGTTCATAGGATAGGAATGTTATAGAAATAGAAAAATCATAGGAAGTGAAATGACATGCATCTTAATTTTTATAGAGAAAGAGATGTCATTTGATGCATAGGACAATTTTTTTCATTGAATCTTAGCTAATGTTTTTTCCTTCAAAACGTGGAGGATTGATTCCTATCCTATATAGAAATAAGAATCCATTCCTACAAACCAAAGGGCTTCAAAGGAAATTTCCCTATGCAAATCCTATCCTATAGAAACCCTATGAGATTCCTACAAACCAAAGGAGGCCTAAACATGGCTGCCTCGGAAAGATGCGTCCCTGGGCACAAGGGCGACCCAAAGGTTTTCCCTACCCTAGCTGCCGCCACGAGCTATGCGGCTAGGGAAGTGATCTTCTTGCACCGATCTCGACCGGACAGGGTGCTGCCCCCTCTCCCTCCCGCTGCTACTCCGACGGCAAGAGTGAGGGGGAACCCCGTTCCTCCGCTCTATAGTTAGGGGTTTGGATTTGTAAGTCGTGGTGTGTCTTTGGGATGGTTGAAGCGGCGCTCGGAAGAATAAATCTGCCTCAACTCCACTCCCAGACCAGTGGTGCCCTTCATGACGGCGTCTCGGAGTTGATGGCATCGTGTGCTTGCCGATCCTTCATATCGATGGCGTTAGGGTTCATGGATGCTGTCGGCGAGGCGGCGGCGGCGACTCCATCAAGTGCGTCTCTCCTTCTGCTCTGTCTCCGTTGCTGCGCCATTGTCTCCGATGTCTTGGTGGAGCAGGGAGGTTTTGTCGTCCAGGAATACATGTAGATGGTTGTCTACGCAAGTGACATCTAGAAGATGGTGCATCTGGTGCTGGGTTTGTGGTTGGAGGCTGACCGTTCTGATTTCCTCCTCCGACACAATTTATTGTAGTAGACATTCGGGAAGCCCTGTAATGTCGATATTTATGTGGTTTGTGACTAAATCTTTATTGGACTTTTATAATTACCAAACATTCGGATTTTAGCAATAGGCAAGAACAATCATTACTTCACTCTAATTATATACATGCATGCATTAGAATGATTAATTTTTTCTTTCATGTGCACTCCTCCCTCTAATTACATGCATATATACACTAAAGGACGGAAAGCTGATGCCATCCTAGATTCTTTCTTTTTTTCAAACTTTAAAATATTTTGTAGCTTAAACCATCGCCCCGACCTTCACAAAAAAAAATCGTCTCTACGAGATCTTCGAAACTAAATCCCATGTTGATATGTTCTAATGACTTTTTTTGGACCAAAAGTTACCACATCTTGGCTACGTAAGTTATCATGCCTGTCATACATAAGTTACCATGTCATTTACACAAAAAATTCCGGGGTATGTTTTCAACAAACTTTTATCCCAGAGTCAAAAAGTGATTATGATATTTGCAGTGAGTTATCAACTTTGTTGTGTATATTATCATGTTGCACAAAAAATATCGGGGTATATTTTTCAACAATTTTTCATTCCCTCGGTCAAAAAAATACCGCGATATTTGTATATGAGTTATCAGCTCTCATGTGCGTGTATTATCTTGTTATTTACACATGAGTTATTGGGAGATATTTTTTAACAACATTTTTCCCTGGTCAAAAAGTTACCATGTCTGGATTAAGTAAGTTATCTGCTCTGTTGGATGTATATTACCATGTTATTTACACACAAGTTATCAGGGTATGTTTTTAACAAACTTTTATCCCGGGGTCAAAAATTACCGTGGGGTTTATAGTGAGTTACCAATTTTATTGTGTGTATAATACCGTGTTATTTGCACACAAATTGCCGGGAATATGTTTTTCAATAAATCCCCCCCCCCCCGCCGGTTCACCTAAGTATCAGGTATGCAGTGCTTCTATTACCATGATATTCACGCAAACGCTATCGAGGTTATATTTTCCAATATTTTTTCCTCGGGGTCTAAGTTATCATGGTGTTTGTACCTAAGTTATCATGTATATGATGCGTTATTACCATGATGTTTATACAATAAGGTTACAGGGGTACATTTTTGATAAATTTTTCCTTCAAGTCAAAGTTGTTGTGGTGTTTGTGCCTAAGTTATCGAGGTTGCCATGCAGAAATTACCGTGTTGTTTACACATAAATTACCGAGGAGATGTTTCAGTAACTTTTTCACCCTCGGTTGAAGTTACCATGACATTTATACGTAAGTTATCAGGTCCCGGTGCACAAATTACCATGTCATTTGCACAGAAGTTACCGGGGTATGTTTCAACCCAAAAAATTCCTCACGTGAAGTTGCCATGATATTTACAACAAGGCTACATGGGCATGGTATTTAACCCGTTGGTATATGAGAGACTACAAGACAACTTGAGAAATCCAAAAAAACACAAGAAGAAAAATGCTTTTTTTGGCTCTTATGAAAGTGAAAAAAGGGTTAGATGTCATATTTTTACTTATTGGACAACAATCAAGGCAGGGTGAGTTGGTTAGTACACTGCTACTACATCGTAGGGGTCATGGGTTCGAGTCCCACTTTGGATGATTACTTCTTCCTTTAGTCAACAACTTCCCTCCAGGTCGAAAAATTATCGCACTTTGACTGAGTAAGTTATCAACTCTGTTGTGGGTATATTACCATGTTATTTGCATATAATTTATCGAGGTATGTTTTTCAACAACTCTTTCCTCGGGTCAAAAAGTTACCGCATTGTTTGTGCGTGACTTAGGGCATGTCCAACGAGGACGCTCACTGGTAGAAAAAGGGCCTGTTGTCCCGGTTCGAAAGGGCCTTTAGTCCCGGTTCCTGAACCGGGACTAAAGTGTCGGTACTAATGCCCTGTCCCTTTAGTCCCGGTTCAATCCAGAACCGGGACTGATGGGCCTCCACGTGGCCTGTGCGCGGAGCCCAGGTAGGAGACCCTTTGGTCCCGGTTGGTGGCACCAACCGGGACCAATAGGCATCCACGCGTCAGCATTTCTGTGGCTGGAGTTTTTGTTTTTTTTGAAAGGGGGGGGGGTTGGGGGTTTTGGGGGTTAATTTAGGTGTTTCATATATTGTGTTAGCTAGTTATAATTAATAGAGAGAAGTGTCCTCTCTTATGTCCGTACTTGGTCGACGCTACGTACTATACATACGTATAGAGAGGACTAGACACGCTACCTAGCTAGTAAGCAAACGAAGGAAACAGAAGATCGTCATGAACATATATGCATACAGAGATAAGTGATATCGACCACCTCTCCTTCTCCGAGAGATTGGTCGAACAACAAGTTCTCGTATATCTATCCGACACTACCGGCTACATATATACAATAATTATCTCTTATAAATATAATCATACGGACTCATGGTCCACATAGTATTCTCCGTCTTCAGCGATCACGTGCTCAAGAAAGAATGCCGCCAATTCCTCTTGAATTGCTCGCATGCAAGCTGGTGCTAGGAGTTCATCCCGCTTCCGAAACATATAATTTGAAGAAGGGGTTCAATACATATATATATATGAATGAATGAAACTCAACACAAATGATGGTAATAAAATAAAATTATGAATGTTGTTATTTACGTACTTCATATTGTTCGTCAGAGTACCCGCCCCGCTCACAGGTCATGTGGCGGATGGACTCGCAGACATAGTATCCACAGAAATCATTCCTTGTTCCTGCCACAACCACTTTACAAAAAAAAAGGTCAATCAAACTGATAAGCAAGAATGCTAAATGGTACTGATGAAACCAGCGCTTGAATCACTAGGAGATGCGCGGAACATGCTACTATAGTACATACTTTCGGGTGTCTAAATTCCAGCTCCTTCGGCAGTCCCGGAACTTTTCTGGTGAATTTTCTCCAAACCCTGCCGGACAAAGAAAACAATTACTTGATATCAGGAAATGAACAAAGTTACTGATATGGTGGATAATGATCGATCTAACTTACATCTTGAGGATTTCAGTCATGTTCGCATACTCCTGGGGATTTTTTCGTTTAGATGACGGTTACTACTCCCTGCTCAAGCCTAATCTCTAGGAGAATATAGTGGAAACTGCACACGCATGCATAACTCATCAATTACATTACTATAACCTGGACTAATATATAAGGGAAACCGAATATGCACAAGACAGTAACACTCACTTGAAGTTGTAAGGAAAGAGTATTATATCTTTGTTTTCATTTTTTTTGAATGATCGTAGCAAGTTGGCCTCGGTATCACGGGGACGATGTTCAACCTCAGTTGCATCTATGAGATATGTGTTAACGAACCCAATATCACCGATTTGTCTTTTCTTCAATTCGGCGATCTTCAATCTGCATAATATAGTGAGGATAATTATAAATACATGCAATGAAAGAGATGAGCTATATAGAGAGACTTAATGACAGAAGTAGTAGTACTTACAGACAGTAGCAGGTTATCGTTGTTTTATCGAGGGCCAATTGATTGAAAAACTGATAGAACTCCTCAAATGGAATAGGCAACAGTTCAATTCCAACGAGCTCATGCTCCGGTTTAACTCTCGCATACAAAGTACTCCTCCCCCCAGACTCTCTACAGATTTTCAAGTACCAATCATGTAATCTTCGCATCATCATTGTTAAAGATTTTTCATCTTTGACGAGAGGCTTCCCGTACTCGTATCTGTGTATCTGCACCTTCATGGGATCATAATGTACATCGTCGGGTAGGTAATCGTCAACATTGCCATAACCGGGCACCATCCTCGGATCGACGATGTCGCTAGGCACCTTGAGAGGGGGGCACGATTGCTTCGCTTGTTCGCCGAGCTGGGCAATTTGTTTCCCAGCTGCTCGTCGTTCTTTCAGCCTTTGATCACTGACTGTACTTCCCGACCGCTCCGCTTCGGCCCATGTCTTTGCAATAATGCGCTCATAGTTGCCTTTCGGCGGAGACTTGGGTGGTTTTGCCAGGACAGCCAGAGTGCGCTTCACTTTCACCGGATCTACCTTCTCCTCCGGAGGTGGATGTCTCTTTGCTCTCAACCCTTGAAACCAGTCATCCACTTCGGTTCGCGCGATCATCGCGTTCTCCTCCGGGGTCCTCTCGTATGGTAACTTCTGTGGACTCTTCAGAGAAGGACCGAATCTGTATGTCCTCCCGCCTCTGGTTGTACTGCTAGACGCCGGCGAATCAGATGAAGCGGATGTCTTTTTTACTTGCTTACGAGGCAGAGGAGAAGGACTACGACGCGCCGGAGCAGCTGCTGGAGCGGCGGCGGGTCTCTTCCGCCCTTGCTGACGAGGCGGAGAAGGAGGAGGCTGGCTGCTCGGGCGCACCGGCGCATGCGAAGTGCCGCCACGCGCCGGAGAAGGAGCCGGCCGAGGGCCCTGATCGTCACTCGCCGGAGGAGGAGGCGGTGGAGGAGGCGGAGTGCCCTGACTCGCCGGAGGAGGAGGAGGAGGCGGAGGCGTCCAGTTCGGAAGGTTGATGAGCTCCTTCCGCCATAGGCATGGAGTCTTCAGAGCAGACCCCAGCCGAGTCTCCCCTTCACCGGTAGGGTGGTCAAGCTGGAGGTCCTCAAATCCCTTCGTTATTTCATCCACCATCACCCTAGTATATCCTTCTGGAATCAGTCGGCAGTGAAAAGTTGCGCCGGGTTCAGCAGGATAAACAGAGCCAACAACCGCCTTGACCTTCAAATTCATCCATTGCATCATAAGGTGGCAATTTTGAGACTCCGTAATAGCATCCACGGGATAGCTGGCAGGAGCCGTCAAGGCATGCTCCGGCTGAAGCAGCTCGGTGGAAGCCACGCTGCTTCTGCGCTGAGATGGCGGGGTAGCTTCGGGGGAAGCTTCGGTAGTATGTTTGCTGCGATTTGCTTCTCGTTCCTCTATCGCGTCTACCCTTGCTTGCAGCGCCTGCATTTGGGTCTGCTGCACTTTTTTCCTCCTCTCATGGGATTTGTAACCGCCTGCGTCCGGAAACTCAACCTTCCACGGAATGGAGCCTGGCGTGCCTCGTGTCCGTCCAGGGTGCTCAGGATTCCCGAGGGCCATTGTGAGCTCGTCGTTCTCTCTATCTGGAAAGAACTTCCCTTGCTGCGCTGCTTCGATATACTGCTTAAGCTTCCTGACTGATATGTCCATTTGATCGTTCGTCCAAATGCACTTCCCTGTTACAGGGTCCAAGGTTCCGCCAGCCCCGAAGAACCAAGTCCGGCAACAGTCTGGCCAGCTAATTGTCTCTGGTTCGATCCCTTTATCAACCAGATCATTCTCAGTCTTGGCCCACTTAGGCCGGGCTATGAGGTAGCCACATGACCCCGTGCGATGGTGAAGCTTCTTCTTCGCAGCATCTTGCTTGTTTGTTGCCGACATCTTCTTACTCTTTTCCGATGTCTTGTGGGCCACAAATGCGGGCCAGTGATCTCTGATCTTCTCATATCTGCCCTTGAATTCTGGTGTCTCATTATTTTCGACAAACTTATTCAGCTCTTTCTTCCACCTCCTGAATAGTTCTGCCATCGTCTTAGAGCAAAAGACTTGATTAATTGCTCTTTAACTGGGTTCTCTGGATTATCCTCTGGCGGTAGGGTGAAATTTGACTTCAGCTCAGTCCAAAGATCATTTTTCTGCATATCATCGACATAAGACATCTCAGGGTCTTCTGTAGCCGGCTTAAACCATTGCTGGATGCTTATCGGGATCTTGTCCCTAACTAGAACCCCGCACTGAGCAACAAATGCGCTCTTTGTCCGGAGGGGTTCAATCGGTTGGCCGTCGGGCGCGATTGCTATGATCTCAAACTTTTCATCCGAGCTCAACTTTTTCTTCGGGCCTCGTCTCTTTACCGAAGTTGTGCTCGATCCGGAGGGCTAGAAAAAAGAATAAAGACTTAATTAATATGTGTACATACCAAAACAATGAATGCATCAATCAGCTAGTCAGCACAGGCTTAACTAATATATATACCTGGCCGGACTAGGTTCGGTCACCGGAGCCGTCATCACGGTCTCCTTCTTGCACCAGCATTGGGTCACCGGAGCCGTCCTCATGTTCTTCTTCTTGCACCGGCATTAGGTCACCGTAGCCAGCTTCTTCACCCTCTCCTTCCAGACCATCGGTGTCGTTGAGAAACAACGAGACGGCATCACTTCCTTCTGTGATTATGTCCCTCAACAACGCTTCTTTTGCTTCGTCTCGGGCGGTGTCCATAGTTTCTACAAATATTTAAACATGGCAATTATTATTCAAACATGACAGATGGATATATTAGTGCCAAACGTAGAACTAGCTACCTAATCATAGTAAGGAATCATATATATTAATTAGCGGCCTCGACCCCCCCCCCCCACACGTGTTGAAGCTATCGGGAGGGGGTATATATTGACAACGACGACACTACATCTATATGTCCCTCGACGACCCTCATTCCCGATAAAAAAAGAGGAAGAAGAAGAAAAAAAAGAGGAGAAGAAAGAATAGAGGAGAAGAACTCCTCTATTATTTCTTCTCCTCTTTTTTTTCTTCTTCCTCTTCTTTTTTTATCCTCTTCTTCCTCTCATGTTCGAGAGGATCGCCGAGGGGCCGGGAGGTTGCCTAGTGTCAAAGGATTCAACAAAACCATGTCTTCATCATTAGGCGAAAGTAACAGGTGCATGATGGTACGAAGCTCTCCAAAGTTATTTTGGAACGGAGTCCTAGATAGGATAATTCGCCTTTTGGTACAAAGTTCAGCAAGAACCTTCCAAATATCATTATTTGGAAGGCCTTTGCTAAAATTCATACAAAAAGGCAAATTATCATATCCGGGACACCATTCCAAAATAATTTTGGAGGACTTCGTCATGCCCTGGTTACTTCCGGCTAATGATGAAGCCATGGATTTCTTCAATACTTTGACACTACGAAACCTCTCTCGACCCCTCGGCGATCCTCGACCCCTCGAACCCTCGACGACCCTGGAACCCTTGACTCCTAGACAACCCTGGAACCCTCGACCCTATAGAACCCTCGAACCCTCGACCCTGAAACCCTCGACCCTTGACCCCTTAACGACCCTCGACCCTCTACCCTAGTTCCCGACCCTCGACCCCTCGGCGATCCTCGACGCCCTCGTTCCCGATAAAAATTAAGAAGAAGAAGAAGAAGAAGAAGAAGAAGAAGAAAGAGGAGAAGAAGAAAGGAATAGCTAGAGGAGAAGATCGAAGAAAAAAAGAAGAAAAAAAGAGGAGAATAAGAAAGGAATAGTGGAGAAGAAGAGAAAATAGAATATATTCTATTTTCTCTTCTTCTCCACTATTCCTTTCTTCTTCTCCTCTTCTTTTTTTTCTTTTTTCTTCTTCTTATTTATTTCTCCTCTTCTTCCTCTCCTCTTCTTATTTCTTTCCTCTTCTTATTTTCTTTCTTTCCTATACTTCTTTTCCTTCCTTCTTAATATCACTTAGCAAATTTTGCAACGATAGAGAGGGGGTGCTCCCGTGGTCTAAAATCCGTCTATGCACGATAGAAAATTCTGAAAAAATACATCTATGATCCCTCAACGTCCCCGCCTCTCTCATGAACAAAAAAAATATGTGAATTAAAAAAACATCATGTTCTATGAACAAAAAAACATCATATTTCATCCACATTCGTGCATACATCATATATGTGATCATCTATGAAAAAAACATCATATTCTATAAAAAAATCATTATATATATATATATATATATATATAAACAAGCATATGTATATATAAAAAACAAGCATATATATGAAAAAAAATTGCAAAGGGAGGGCGCCGGTGGCCGGACCAAGCTGAGGAGGCGGGCAGGGGCGCAGGCGGCGGCGAGGGCGGGCCGGGGCGGCGCGCGTCGGGG
>NC_041382.1:19597028-19612096 GCF_002162155.2 Triticum dicoccoides
AATTTGAAAACACTTTTTTAGTTTTTTTGTTTTCTTTGTTGCTTTATTTATTTTATTTTGTGATTAACTTTACTATAAAAATAGTTTTTTCCTGTTTTTTGATTTGTTTTTTGCATTATTTATTTTCTTTTGTTTTTTGCTTTAATTTTCAATTCTGTTTGCTTTTAGGTTAGCAAAATTATAAACTTTCTGTTAGTGCCATTAGTTTTAGAAAAATTATAAACTTTCTGTTAGTGCCATTAGTTTTCAAATTTGAATAGTTAAAATTTGAATTCTTTGAAAATTGTTTGAATCACAAGTTTGTGATTAACTTACTAAAAATGAGAATAGATGCGCTTATAGAGAAAATTCAACCTAAATTCCTAGTAAATTTCTATGAATTTCAGAGAAATTCACTATGAATTTAGGTTAAACTTTTCTCTATTAGGGCATCTATTTTCACTTTGAGAGGAGCTCAACAAGGCAGAGAGGGAAGGGCTTATAAACCGGTGTGAGCCCCCTTCGGTTGGCGAGGTGGGACTAAACTCGGCCCGAGACCAACCCTTTACTCCCGGTTTGTGGCACAAACCGGGACTAATGGTCATGCGCCAGGGGCGAGGAGCAAAATTATAAACTTTCTGTTAATGCCATTAGTTTTAGAAAGTTGAAAGTTGAAAGTTGGCATGGGCCAGGGACTAATGGTCATGGTATTACGAGGGCCGAACCATAAGACATGAAAACATTTCAAATAAACTCTGAAAAAGTTGAAAGTTGGGATGGTATCATAATTTCACCCACATAGCATGTGCATGTACAAAACGGACAATGGTAGCATGTCCGTGTGTTACAAAGTTGCGGGAGAAAGTCTTCACTTTTTCTTCGCTTGTGTCATTTGCTTATTGCGCCGTAACCATGGATAATCTTCATTATTTATCAGGATGCTTGGGTCAGCCTTGACATTGAAGGGAGGAATTTCATGAAACTTTTCATAATATTCAGACATGTCTGTCTTGCCGTCCACTCCCAGGATGTCCCTTTTTCCTGAAAGAACTATATGGCGCTTTGGCTCATCGTATGATGTATTCGCTTCCTTATCTTTTCTTTTTCTCGGTTTGGTAGACATGTCCTTCACATAGATAACCTATGCCACATCATTGGCTAGGACGAACGGTTCGTCAGTGTACCCAAGATTTTTCAGATCCACTGTTGTCATTCGTACTATGGGTCTACCTGTACCCCGCCGCCTAACAGATTAACCCATTTACACTTAAACAAAGGGACCTTAAAATCAGGTCCGTAGTCAAGTTCCCATATGTCCACTATGTAACCATAATATATATCCTTTCTGCTCTCGGTTGCTGCATCAAAGCGGACACCGCTGTTTTGGTTGGTGCTCTTTTGATCTTGGGCGATCGTATAAAATGTATTCTCATTTATCTCGTATCCTTTGTAAGTCAATACAGTCAAAGATGGTCCCCTGTACAACAAGTACAACTCATCACAAACAGTGTTGTCACCTCTGAGACGTGTTTCCAACCAACTGCTGAAAGTCCTGATGTGTTCACATGTAATCCAGTCGTCGCACTGCTCCGGGTGTTTGGAGCGCAGACTGTTCTTGTGTTCATCGACATACGGGGTCACCAAGGTAGAGTTCTGTAGAACTGTGTAGTGTGCTTGAGACCAACAATATCTGTCCCTGCATATTATTGAGTCTCTTCCAAGAGTGCCTTTTCCAGTCAGTCTCCCCTCATACCGCGATTTAGGGAGACCTATCTTGTTAAGGCCAGGAATGAAGTCAACACAAAACCCGATAACATCCTCTGTTTGATGGCCCATGGAGATGCTTCCTTCTGGCCTAGCGCGGTTACGGACATATTTCTTTAGGACTCCCATGAACCTCTCAAAGGGGAACATATTGTGTAGAAATACGGGCCCCAGGATGACAATCTCGTCGACTAGATGAACTAGGACGTGCGTCATGATATTGAAGAAAGATGGTGGGAACACCAGCTCGAAACTGACAAGACATTGCGCCACATCACTCCTTAGCCTTGGTACGATTTCTGGATCGATCACCTTCTGAGAGATTGCATTGAGGAATGCACATAGCTTCAGAATGGCTAATCGGACGTTTTCCGGTAGAAGCCCCCTCAATGCAACCGGAAGCAGTTGCGTCATAATCACGTGGCAGTCATGAGACTTTAGGTTCTGAAACCTTTTCTCTGGCATATTTATTATTCCCTTTATATTCGACGAGAAGCCAGTCGTGACCTTCATACTGAGCAGGCATTCAAAGAAGATTTCTTTCTCTTCTTTCGTAAGAGCGTAGCTGGCAGGACCTTTATGCTGCTTCGGAGGCATGCTGTCTTTTTCGTGCAAACGTTGCAGGTCCTCCCGTGCCTCAGGTGTATCTTTTGTCTTCCCATACACGCCCAAGAAGCGTAGCAGGTTCACGCAAAGGTTCTTCGTCACGTGCATCACGTCGATTGAGGAGCGGACCTCTAGGTCTTTCCAGTAGGGTAGGTCCCAAAATATAGATTTCTTCTTCCACATGGGTGCGTGTCCCTCAGCGTCATTCGAAACAGCTAGTCCACCGGGACCCTTTCCAAAGATTACGTAGTGTAAATCATTGACCATAGCAAGCATGTGATCACCGGTGCGCATGGCGGGCTTCTTCCGGTGATCTGCCTCGCCTTTGAAATGCTTGCCTTTCTTTCGACATTGATGGTTGGTCGGAAGAAATTGACGATGGCCCAGGTACACATTCTTCCTGCATTTGTCCAGGTATATACTTTCAGTGTCATCTAAACAGTGCGTGAATGCGTGGTATCCTTTGTTTGTCTGTCCTGAAAGGTTACTGAGAGCGGGCCAATCGTTGATGGTCACGAACAGCAACGCCTTAAGGTTAAATTTCTCCTGTCTGTGCTCATCCCATGTACGTACACCATTTTCATTCCAAAGCTATAAAAGTTCTTCAACTAATGGCCTTAGGTACACATCAATTTCGTTGTCGGGTTGCTTAGGGCCTTGGATGAGAACTGGCATCATAATGAACTTCCGCTTCATGCACATCCAAGGAGGAAGGTTATACATACATAGAGTCATGGGCCAGGTGCTGTGATTGCTGCTCTGCTCCCCGAAAGGATTAATGCCATCCACGCTTAAAGCAAACCATACATTCCTTGGGTCCTTTGCAAACTCATCCCAGTACTTTCTCTCGATTTTTCTCCACTGCGACCCATCAGCGGGTGCTCTCAATTTCCCATCTTTCTTTCGGTTCTCACTGTGCCATAGCATCAACTTGGCATGCTCTTCGTTTTTGAACAGACGTTTCAACCGTGGTATTATAGGAGCATACCACATCACCTTCGCAGGAACCCTCTTCCCTGGGGGCTCGCCGTCAACATCACCAGGGTCATCTCGTCTGATCTTATACCGCAATGCACCGCATACCGGGCATGCGTTCAGATCCTTGTAAGCACCACAGTAGAGGATGCAGTCATTAGGGCATGCATGTATATTCTCCACCTCCAATCCTAGAGGGCATACGACCTTCTTTGCTGCGTATGTACTGTCGGGCAATTCGTTATCCTTTGGAAGCTTCTTCTTCAATATTTTCAGTTGCTTCTCAAATCCTTTGTCAGTCACAACATTCTCTGCCTTCCACTGCAGCAATTCCAGTATGGTATCGATCTTTGTGTTGCCATCTTCGCAATTGGGGTATAACCCTTTTTTGTGATCCTCTAACATGCGATCGAACTTCAGCTTCTCCTTTTGACTAATGCATTGCGTCCTTGCATCGACAATGACCCGGCGTAGATCATCATCATCGGGCACATCGTCTGGTTCCTCTTGATCTTCAGCAGCTTCACCCGTTGCAGCATCATTGGGCACATCGTCTGGTTCCTCTTGATCTTCACCAGCTCCCCTCGTTGCAGCATCATCGTATTCAGGGGGCACATAGTTGTCATCGTACTCTTCTTCTTCGCCGTCTTCCATCATAACCCCTATTTCTCCGTGCCTCGTCCAAACATTATAGTGTGGCATGAAACCCTTGTAAAGCAGGTGGGAGCGAAGGATTTTCCGGTTAGAGTAAGACCTCGTATTCCCACATTCAGTGCATGGACAACACATAAAACCATTCTGCTTGTTTGCCTCAGCCGCATCGAGAAACTCATGCACGCCCTTAATGTACTCGCGGGTGTGTCTGTCATCGTACATCCATTGCCGGTTCATCTGCGTGCATTATATATAATTAAGTGTCCAAATTAATAGAAGTTCATCATCACATTAAAACCAAAGTGCATACATAGTTCTCATCTAACAACATATAGCTCTCCAGAGCATCTAATTAATTAAACCATACATTGAAACTATGTAAAACATTTCAATGCGAAAACAAATGCGATCATAATCGCAACCAAGGTAACAATTGATCCAACGGCATAATGATACCAAGCCTCGGTATGAATGGCATATTTTCTAATCTTTCTAATCTTCAAGCGCATTGCATCCATCTTGATCTTGTGATCATCGAACATCTGCAACATGCAACTCCAATATCATCTTCTCCTCCTCAATTTTTTTTATTTTTTCCTTCAACAAATTGTTTTCTTCTTCAACTAAATTTAACCTCTCGACAATAGGGTCGGTTGGCATTTCCGATTCACATACATCCTAGATAAATAAAATCTATGTCACGTTGGTCGGCATAATTTTCATAAACAATAAATGAACCAATAGTTATAAAGATAATATACATACCACATCCGAATCATAGACAGGACGAGGGTCGACGGGGGCGGATACCAAAACCATCGCACTATATAAGATGCAATAATAAATGTAAGAAAATGATACAAGTATCTATCTAAACATACAAGTAAGAAGAACAAGAGGCTCACCACGA
Organism: Triticum dicoccoides; assembly: GCF_002162155.2. Lineage (NCBI taxonomy): Eukaryota > Viridiplantae > Streptophyta > Magnoliopsida > Poales > Poaceae > Triticum > Triticum dicoccoides. The sequence continues at coordinate 19,601,917 of NC_041382.1, forward strand.
TGGTGTCGGTGATGAGATCGACGCGGGTGATCGATGGCGGTGAAAACGGGGACGGGGCGTGACGGACCGCTAAATCTAGACAAATCTCGAGGAAAATGGAGCTTGGAGGTCGAGCTTCGAGAGGAGAAAGCTTAAGTAGTGTGGCTCGGGCATTCCATCGAATACCTCATGTGCATAGGAGGTGAGCTAGAGCACCACAAAGCCCTCTCCCCCTCGGCAGAGAAAAACAGAGCACTGGGGTGCTCTGCTCGCGAGCGAGGGGTATATATAGGCACCTCATTGGTCCCGGTTGATGACATGAGCCGGGACTAAAGGGGAACCTTTGGTACCGGTTCAAGCCACCAACCGGGACCAATGGTGGTGGGCCAGGAGCGAGGCCCATTGGTCCCGGTTCATCCCACCAACCGGGACCAAAAGGTCCAGATGAACCGGGACCAATGGCCCACGTGGCCCGGCCGGCCCCCTGGGCTCACGGATCGGGACCAATGCCCACATTGGTCCCGGTTCTGGACTAAACCGGAAGGCTGACCCGGCCTGGACCAAAGCCCTGTTTTCTACTAGTGGCTTAGGACAAGCGCTAGGATCTAACTCCCGGCCAATTAGCAGTTACATTAGGAAATCCTGGTGTTTTGCTAGGCGTCGACACAACTTGATGCATCGAGCGCTTAGCCTCTTTTCTACCAGCTCGAAGCGCCCGGGCTAGTTATCTATTGAACGCAATTAGCGCCCGCCGTTGGAAGGCAAGACGCTTAAGTATTTTTCTAATTTTAAGATCTTTATTTTCTGTTCCGTAAGCGCCTATATTAGCGGCTGGCATTGTAGATGCCCTTACTAGCCTTCTTGTGTGTATTACCGTGTTATTTAACACGGAAGTTAGCAACGTATTTTTCAACAACTTTTTTTCCGGGCTAAAGTTCCCGTTGTGTTTGTACGCAAGTTATCAGGTTGGCGATGTGTATATTACCATGTTATTTGTACAAAATTTACCAGGTATGTTTTCAACAACTTTATTCTCTCCGAATCAAAAGTTAACGTGGTGTTTGTACGTAAGTTATCAGCTCCGTGTGTGCAAATTATCATGTTGTTACACACAAGTTATCGTTGGTATGTTTTCAACAACCCCCTCCCTTACTATGTCAAAAGTTACAGAGGTGTTCGTACAAAGGTTATCAGCTCCGCTGTGTCTAAATTACCAGGGTTTTGTTTTCAACAACTTCCAGTGCCCCCTCCCCCCACCTGCATGCTCTACATAAGACAAATAGTGGCCATTAGATACATGTGAACAGATCTAACGTTGTTCGTACCTATAACAAAAATGACGTGGTTTGGAAATTAGATTTCTTGATACTAGTATTATTTTTCTTGTATTAAAAAGGATAGTGTTCATATAAAATGTATGCATAAGCTACTTAGTTGGCTAGAAATTCGGGTTCGAATACTATGCACCATGCACACACGCGAGATCTTTTTTTGCTTTTCTGGCCGGAGATGAAAAGGTACAAAAAAGAAACTAAACAATGTTTAATCACAAAACCGTGATGGCCGACGTGGTTATTGTGATGTGAACTTAGCTATAGGTTTTTGGTTCGAATCTCATATGGCCTCTACATTTCTTTTTCAGAAATTGAATAGGAAAAGGAAAAAGGAAACATATGCGAGGAATTAGTGGTCGAAAAAAAGAAAACGGCTGGAGAAAAAGGGCCGAAAAAAAGGAAACTGCCGCTTGCGATGTGCGTAGTAGCGAGCGCTCGATGCCCCCATGACCCATCGCCAATCGCGTCGTTCGGATCTGTAGGCAAATACCGAACGTTTGGTCATTAGATTTCTCGATCTTTATTTTATTAACAGGACACGTATTATATATCTTGAAAAAAGTGGCTACTTCGTTGTCCGCCCTGCTCTCTCTCTCTTTGCATCGGTGAGAGAGACCACGAGTACCCCAATGGCCACGGTGGCGCCCAATATGGCACTATTCAACGGCATGCCTGCTCTTTTGAACATCAGCGGATGTGCAGTGTTGATGTCGAACGCCTGCTGGAGGAAGTTCAACCCGACCACGAAGGCAAGGATAGGCCGCACCATCGCCGACGTTCAAAGATCAGCTCCCGCCACACGCCGCCATTGGTTTCTTGCGGCGCCTCCACGACCCGCTTGATCTCCTCGAAGCTGAGCTAGGCCTTAGTGGCGGTATGAGAGGTGCACAAGAGCACTGCGCGCGTCGGCCTGTCACCCACGCATGACGAGCCACCGCCGCGACTCCGGCATGGCAAGCACTCCGACGGCAAGGAACACGGGATGGTAGTATGCTGATGGCGCACATGACGCGCCAACTGAGGTGCACCGGTAGGCCGGCCAAGGCATAGTTCGACACGTAGCTGAACATGATCATTTTTTTTTCTGAATAAAGTACTTTTATTTACTCAAAATATAGCTGAGCATGACAAATATCTACGCAAGCACGGCAACTGTAGAAGTGCATGCTCTAGCCAATGCAACCAAAAAACCGATCTGATGAAAGAAACTAGGCAACACATTATACATTAACACTCCCCCTCACGTGTGACTCCAGCAGGCCTAAACGTGGACCGAAAGTGGGCTCGTGTGACTCCATCAGGCCTAAACGTGGACGAAAAGTGGGCTGCAATTTAATTGCGCCAGCCGAGTCTTGAAATCGAGACCTCTTGGCTCCGATACCATGTAGAAGTGCATGCTTTAACCAATGCAACCAAAAGATCGATCTGATGGAAGAGACTAGGCATCATGTTATACGTCAACACTCTCACTCACGTGTGGCTCCCTCAAGCCTAAACGTGGACCAAAAGTGGGCTGCAATTTAATTGCACCAGCTGGGTCTTGAACTCAAGACCTCTTGGTTTTAATACCATGTAAAAGTGCATGCTCTAGCCAATGCAAATAAAAGACCAATCTAATGGAAGAAACTAGGCAACACATTATACATCAACAGCAACATAAGATTAATCTATTCCCCGCACAAAAAAACATAAGATTAATATTGAAACGCCAATCACGCTCAAGCACGGCAGTCGTGCGCGCGCACTCGCATCGAGCAACAAGGACAGCATACCATGCCTGGAGGCCGGCGAGATCTCGGCATTGTATAACGGCGTGACGACGAGGGTGAAACCGAGCCGATGCCGGTGATGAAACGGCCATCAAGCGAGGGTGGCGACGGTGATGGGAGATTCCATTTTGGTGGACTTTTTTGGAAAAATTCAACAAATATTTTTTCAGCACTGATGAATTTATTTCAAATCCACGAACGCTTGGGCCAGCCAAATAGGTGCCTCACCGGAGTGATGAGATCACCCATCAGGGTGGTAGAAATTGAAATTTCCGTTTTTACCATTTGTTTTTTATTTTGGTTAGCAAACCTAAGACCCGAAAATGTCAACCCAATACAACTAATTGATATTTCGTTAACCAAGTGATTCGGTTTGGTTTCAGTTTATAATGAAAATCTTTTTGTAGCGCACATGTGAAAGCTATGACACAACTACTAGCGCTTCCCTTGTGCCGTCGTCTAATATCCATGACCACATTTATCCTCCGAGCATACCTATGTGTTGTGGTACTAAATAAATAAGGCGGTTGCCGCTGCATGCTCTGCCTGCCCACAAAAGTACTAGTAGTTGCCCTTAGGTCTTGCAATTAGGTGGACAACGAAGCCTCGCAATAGCTTAGCTGGTTTAGCCCTCACATGGGGAACAAAGCATGCATTAGGCCCTTCGTATCCTGCATGGTTGGACACGCGCGCGTGATTGAGCCTTTGGTGTTGGGTGACACGTGTGAGGGAGCCTCGTACTGGATGCCTGAATTTCTGTTTTTTCTTTCAGTTATACAGTTTAATACCGAACCTGATTTGAATTTGGTTATTAAAAAGAATAAAATGATTTTGGACATTTTTGAAATGAAACCAAGTTTTGCAAGCAGGTGGGCATGCCCATGATATGCATCGATGCCAAGTTTAAACGATTTCTGACACCGTATGCAAGTCGCGACACCTCTGGCCATTTATCGGTATTTTTTGACAGAGAAAACTCCAAAAAAGGCAAAACTTGTCGAAACCAACTGGAGCCTTGAATTTGTCATAAAAGGCGATGAAAAACTTGGGGCCAATTAAAGGATGTTGAGAAACAACGTGCTCTCGGACGGACCTTTTCGGCCTACTCGGACACTTTCCATTGAACATGGTCTATTTGGACATTCTTGAAATGACCCCAATTTTCCAAACAGGTGAGTGTGATAGCCTGGCTCATTAGGGATGATAGACTACTCATATCAATAAGGAATTTCTTCTTTTCCGGGAGCCCATTCGGACAGAACTCCAAAGTTAAGCGTGCTCAGCTTGGAGTAGTTTCAGGATGGGTGACCGATCGAGAGATTGCTCCCAGGTGCGCACGAGTGAGAACAAAGAATGCTGAAAAGACTAGTATTGATCTGTGGGACCAGTCTAGATCCCGCAAGGAGTAACAACCATCGGCGGGTGTGTCCGGGGCATTACAGTAAGCATGCCCAAGGTAGGCATCCATGCCAGGCTTGAACATTTTCCGACATCGTATGCAAGTTGCGACACGTGCAATCATTTTATAGATCATTTTTTTCCAAGAAAACACCAGAAAATGCAAAACTCAAAAACCCAAAAAACTTGGCATGATACCTTGAATTGGTCATACAAGCCATGAAGAAAATTGGGGCCATTTCCATTGAACAGTTGTGTTTTTTGGGACATTCTTGTAACGATCCCAACTTTTGCTACCAGGTGGGCATGCCCATGATTTGCATCCATGGTAGGTTCGAAGGGAATAAGTATTTAAAATCATAATAAAAATAGTTACTTAAAACTGTCATATTGGGGAATTATTTTTTGCTTTTGCAAACGCACAATGGGCCAGCCTAGTCGGCCGGCCTCCTGCATATGTTGCCATCTATTTGACGCTACTCCCGAAACATATGGATTTTCCTAATTGACACTTGTCGCATGAAGTTGTCATCCAAACAGATAGAACGAGCGAAACAAATAACGTTATGATCTCCCCTTTTGAGCATCCTTAGTGACCACCGAAGCTTCAATATTTAGAATATTTTTAAAACCAATTTTCAGAATTTCAAAATTATTCATATTTATTAATCAATGTTCAAAAAATACAGAAAATGATGGCCTTATGCGTCTGTTACAGAAATTGTTTGCAGTTACAAAAATGTTTGTTGGTTTTCATTTCTTTTCTGGAGTTGCAAAAAAGTTCACGTTCCAACAATTGTTTTTGTTTCCATAAAAATTTGCAATTATAAAAATGTTCCGGTTTTAAAAAATATCCGCGTTTCAAAGCTGTTCATGGTTTAAAAAAATATTTCAGTTTATTATATATCAAAAATCTGAAAAATGATTGGGATTCACAAAAAAAATCACGTTTTGTTTTCAAAAAAATATTTTGCGTTGGAAGTCTTTAAAAATATTCTGCATTGTTCTCTCCTTAAAGCTTCGCGCTGATATTTAGGCAAAAACAATGGCTAGGTGAGCTGTTTGTAACACGTTTCTCGAAGCCTGGAGGTCCTGAGTTTGAGTTCTTGCAAGTGCGGTTTTATTTTTGAAGCGCTGCTATACGCTATCTTCATGGGCCGGCCCAATCGAGTGATCTCCTCTACGTATGACTTGTGAAATGACTATATTACCCTTTATACGTTTTAGGAGAGGGTTATATCGAAGCAGGTCTTTTTGTCAAAATCCCAACCGAACTAAACAATCTGCACGAAGGAAGTTTCCTAGTACAATGCCTACATATTTGCCTACCTCTGACGTGCGCGCGATGGACTGGACGGCGCATTTCTCCACCCTAGCGAGCTCCATGGCCAGTCCGGTCGTTGATCACACCTATTCGTCGTCGTCGGCCGGTCTTTCCTTCCCGGCCGGATCCTCGATCCCAGACTCCCTCCTCTCGCCGGGCACCGCCTGGCCGTCATTGCCCGCCTTGGTCGCCAGATCCGGCAGACCAAAGAGCGTAGCCGTAGTCTTCATTCATTGACTTCGAGTAGTTTTTCTTGTTTTGCTCTTTCCCAAGATGCAAGTGATGTTCTCGTTTTGCCGTGTTGTGCAGCCATGTCCACACGTCATGGAAGGAGGCCGAGATCGATGCTGCCCGAAACGAGAGGGGAGGATAAACTATGAGTCCGGGATACGTGTCCATTTCAACACGGCACCACGCCACGAGAAAAATAACGGCATCGGTCGCTACACCACCTTGACGGAAGGACAAGATCATCTTCTTCTCTGCAACCCCGTGCGTGAGCAAGCTCTGCGTCGGAGACCAATCGGCTTCATCGCCAACACATACTTCCATCGTCCCCGTGCAGCGGCTCTCTCCCCTGGGTTAGTTTGCGTCCTTCTTCCGTCTTATGTGGATTAACTACTAGTGTTTGCTTGGTGTGTTCATACTTCATACTACGTGATCTACCGTTTGCTAGACGTGCTCCCCATGGCGCCCCCTACACTTGTCGTGGTGGTTGACTCCGACGGAGGGATATATATTCAGAGCGAATAGACGGAATAATTTGATGCTTCACATCTCCGTGTTATTATCTCGCGTCGGCCGTCTCTATATATGTGATCATTGATTCTGCTGTTGTTTTCTGTTGCTTTTTTGCTTGGTGTGCTCATATGTGTCATCTGTTGTTTCTTCCTAGATGATGTTGCCCTCTAGTATGGCGCCGCCAACGCCTCCGAGCTATGATCCAGATGTCAAAACTCTGCCCTCTGATCTTGTCGTCAATACCCTTGGTTCTGGAGGAGGGACACATGGTGATATTTGATCGTTCATCTTGATTCCTTTATTATTATTTTCTATGTTCACACACACACACACACACACAGACACTCCATTGCTACAAGTAGTCAAGTATTTTGCTTCTATTGCCAATATTGTGCCTATATAATTTAGATTCACTGGAATATGCTCCTTGTACAATCTACAGTTTGCTTGCTTATTAAGTTATGAGCACGAGTGCACCACTGGCTTGTCTCAACAATGCCCAAAAATACTCCAGTTGTGAAAACATACTTGTGCCCGGAGTCTGGAGGTTAAATTTTGCAGTAGACTTACTCATCTCCTTACAAGTTTGCCGGCAATTGATTATAGTCTGTAACAAGTTGTCTTAATTGGTCATAGTTTTGAACTCACAGGTTGTCCAGCGTTAGATGCCGCTGCCGCGCTGCTGCTAAAAAGAGGAGATTAATTGTGGACATATATTCTTGTGTACTCTTTTGACATGTATTTCACATTAAAAGAGATGTTCAGAAAATATTGTAAGATACTCCGTATATGTCTTTGTTCTCTTTTAGGTGTTTGATGGCGAGTTTTATGCCTCTTATGTGGGCTTTCAGTATTTCCCATTTGTTCCTCTAAATGTAAGGGAACTTTTTACTGTTGTATATACTAGTATTGATGAACGGCAGTTGTGAACTTGCATATTTTGTTGTAGTTTGTCCTTTCCCCTTCTTTGTTCAGCTTGACAAACCGCTTGTTTCTATATATACCAATCTTCTCTACACAGTTGAGAAATAGAGTGATTGGTGGATTCATATTTTACACTTAAGTTGCACGTATATGGTTTTGTACTCCATCCGTTTCGAATTACTTGTCACAGGTATGGATGTATCTAAATGTATTTTAATTCCAGATATATCCATTTCTGCGACGAGTAATTTGGAACGGAGAGAGTACAACTCTAGATTTTACATATGTGCAACCTGATTGGCTTAAACATAATAATCATGTAAGTAAACCTAGTCAACAATTATTTGCCAGGTTTAGCAAGCAAGGCCTCCTTTAGTTTGTAGGAATGTCATAGGATTCCTATAGGATAGGATTTGCATAGGAAAATTTCATTTGAGGCCCTTTGGTTTGTAGGAATGGATTCCTATTCCTATATAGGATAGGAATCAATCCTTCACATTTTGGAGAAAAAAAACATTAGCTAAAGACTCAATGGAAAAATTCCTATCATATGCATCAAATGACATCTCTTTCTTCATAGGAATTGAGATGCTTGTCATCTCACTTCCTATGATTTTCCTATTCCTACAACAATTCTATCCTATGAACCAAAGGAGGCCTAAATGGTAGAAGCTACAAGTACTTGCATAGAGTTTACCGTATGCCTGATGTACATGAAGTTGTTTTATCAGCTAATATGTATTAATGAACATACATCTATCTAGTTAGTTAAATTGACTACGGGCAGCTCCCAAGAAAAGTCATAGCAAAGTCAAAACATAGCTCATTTAGAATTCCTTATTTAGCCCTTTCTTAAAATCTAGTTCCCTTTTTGGTCTTAGAAATTTCACTTTTCCCTTTTTGACATCACAAATTTATTTTACTCCTTCCATGACACTACCATCACTTTTTGTTGTTAACACCATCAAATGCGACTTGCAAAGTCTTATTTACCCCTGCTTTAGCAGGTTAAAAAAACAGAAAAATCTTGTTTGACCGAACCGTACACATCCTCTTCCGATTCCCCTTCCTTCTCCCCGATCCGTAACCCTACCGTGCGCGCGAGGGATGGAGGAGCCCGCGGCCAACGCTGCTATGGATGGCACAGTGAAAGGCCATGATGGGGGAGGCCGAGGGAGGCCAAGAAGTGAAGGACGGGTGAGGCGGCGCGGTGCTGGGCCAAGTCGCGGCGCCGGAGGTCCGTTGGTGGCAGGTGCGAAGCCGTGACCATGAGCGGCCGTCATTGGCCTTCTCCTGCTGCCAGTTGGACGACCATGTCGTGCGCGCCCGCCTTGCCCGACCAGCTTCCCCCGCCCGTGCCTCAGTGATGGGCCATAAAGTGAGTGATTGACTAGATTCCCACATGATATGCTTGCTTGTCGTGCTTCAGTGATGGGCGTGCTAGCTGGGTTGCTGTGGGTGCGTGCTTTTCCATGCTTGAGTGTGTGCGTGATGTGATGTGTGTGTGTGTGTGTGTGTGTGTGTGTGTTGTGTGCAAAGTGAGAATTTGAGAGGTGGATCTCTTTTGTGTGTTGTGTGTGAAAAGAGAAACCGTGAGATTGTTGTGCGTGTGTACTGCTCATACATGTTAGTGCACTGGTTCATATCAGGGATAAAATGGACTTTTCATGTTGTATTTAACGGTGTTAGTTGCCAAATCTGACAGAAATGTCATAGAGGGAACAAAATGAAGTTTGAGTGTCAAAAAATACTTCATTATTAACTCCCAGAAAAAATATACACGAGTTAATATTTGAATTATATTAACTTCATAATTTTTAATTTAAAATAATGTTTAAACTTTATAAAGATTATTTGTGCAATTCAAAATATGTAAATGCATTAACTATACAACATTTATAAAAAATTTAAACACTGTCAAAAAATTTGTGTAAATGAAAAAAAATGTACATTGCATTTTAAAAATGTTGAAACATTTGAAAAAAAATATTCACGTAGTTTACAGAATGTACAATTATGTTAGCATAGTTCAAAATACTGTTCATGTAGTTTTTTTAATGCATGAAAATATTTAATTACCCAAACAGTTTTTTACAATGTTTAAACGTTTTTTAAATGGCACGTACTTACATAGAACAAGAGTGATAAAAACATATACTTCTACATTGTTTGTCGCTGAACTACATCACATGGTGCAGTTGCCTGGTAGTGAGCTTATGCGCGAGTGAATCGCCATGTCACAGGTTTGAACCAGCTGGTTGCACTTTCTATGGTTATTAGATAGATTTCTTCGTCTAAAAAAAGTAGATAGATTTCTTCATTAACATTTTTCGGGCCGTGCTGATAGGATATATATGAGGTAGTCGTGCTAAGCAAACATTAGGTACTCTTTTATTTGAGGGCCATCCTATGTAAATAAAAAAAGAAATGTGGGCTTTTCTAGAAATCTATCATACAAACACATTTACAGTGGCTGACAGCGGCCCGCACGCTGGCGTCGATGGATACGCATGCGTATGGTGAGAGTGACTGTATTTGAAAGACCTCGCAAGTTTAGTGATCACAAACACGTATTTTGCAACTTTGTGCACCAAAGTGACCGCCGCGTGCACATTCTAAGACCTCCGGTGTATTTACCTCTAAATTATATGTGGTATTTCAGAATCGTACAATTTCAAAGGTTACACAAATGCATGATTTAGATATATACG
>NC_041382.1:19612530-19664764 GCF_002162155.2 Triticum dicoccoides
TTTCAAAATGGAGACCAAATGCCCAAATCCATTGACTAGTAAATAAAGGACTGGTCCGTTAATTGACAGATAAAACTACCGTCGAAGATGCCAACATTCAGTACACACTTGTGCTTTGCAATAGACACACCACATACCGTGAAGAAAGAAAACACTAAGGCAGCACATAGGTTTTCACCATCATCACTCCTCAACCAAGTCACTTGCGAAAAACATCACTGCAATAGTCCCTTGAGGCCACCCTAGAAAAACTACTATGAAGTTTGGCCACACACATCCGGGATCCCATTGCCCGCGCGGGCTGGCGTGTAGCGGCCGAACACGCACTCCTTCCCAGCTAAATGGACCGACCCATTAATCTGGTTCTGCTTTTTGCCGCCCGTTTTCTTTCTTTCTTATCTTTGTTCACTTTTACCCCTCAAAACATCTATGTTCTCTTTTCCCTTTTGTTTTTATTTTTTTGTCAAATGTGTGAACTTTTTTGAAAATCGCAAGCAATTTACAAGTTCATGTTTTTTCTAACATCTTGAACAATTATTAAAGCGTGAATAGTTTTAAATCTGTAAACATTCTTGAAACATGAGAACAAATTCCAAATTCATTATTTTTCAAATATGGAAATAAATAAATTAGTGAACAATTTTCAAACTAATGAACATGTTTTTGAAACTCGTGAATACTTTTTGAAATTTATGAAAACAATTTGAACTCTTGAACATTTTTTGGAATGAATGAATATTTTAAAATTTGAGATCATTTTTTAATTTTGTGATCTTTTTTTGATAAATTGGTGAACATTATTTTAATTTGTGAACATTTACTTAAATTCATGACCTTTCTTCAAACTCGTGACATTTTTTAGAACATATTAATATTCGTTGAATTCACAAATATTTTTTGAAATCCATTATTGTTATTGAATTTCTAAAATAATTCTAAAATTTCTGAATGTGTTCGAATCCATGTATATCTTTTTGAAGCGGCAAACTTTGTTTGAATCAACCAACATCATTGGAAATTTGGGAACAATTTTTTCATTCGTTAACATTTTTGTAATCTGATAATTTTGTTTGAAATTCAGAACATTCTAAAATTCGTGATTGTATTCTTGAATTCCTGAATATTCTTCAAATTAGTGATTTTTTAAATTTGGCATATTTTTCAAATGACTGAACATTATTAAAAATACTGGACTATTGTTAATTTCTCATTTTGTTAAACTCAAAACATTTTTTGTAATTAGTAAAGAATTCTTAATTTTGTGAAAATTAAAATGCTGAATGCTTGTTGAAGTTTAAAAGATTTTTTGTAAGCCTGATTTTCTCAAAGAAGTAAAAAAAGAGGAAATAAAAACAAGAAAGAAAAAGAAAAAAGAAATAAGAAAAAGGCAAGCACCCGAAACGGACATGGGCCCGCCTAGAAGCACGTAGGAGGGGGGGAGCGGGGGTTGCGTGTTTGTGCGTCAATCAGTGCCCTATGAGCTAAATATGAACCCCTAAAAAAAGCTAAATACGAGGTCGCCACACGCAACGACCAATTTCGAGTGTGAAGGCGAGCTATAAAGGAGAAATATGCAAGGTTGACACTGTAATGATCACCAGCCCGTGTTAATCGCACGAGCCAAAAATCAGTGGGGCGAGGCTGAAGCCTACCCTCGAAAATTGCCAAAATATTTTTTATTGCTTGTCTTTAACACGTAAGCAGTCCAACTCAGTAAACCATCGCTTCTCGGCCCATCGAAATCGCACCAGACCACGTATAGACCATCAAGAGTAACCTTAGCTAGGTAAATGTCCCGTCATAGTCCTCCAAGATCAGCCTATACCCCCTGAATACCCAAGGGCCACCATGAACTACATTTTTCCAATCCCACAAGAAAAACAACTGAAACACGAAGAGACTCTCGCCTGCTTGACTGAATTTTGGCTTCTACGCTAGTCCCCATACAAATTTCATGGTCTCAAACATGGATGTAGTGCTAAATAGACCATTGGTATTCAGTTTCCATACTGCCAGTCAACGGGTCTCCGCATCCATCTTCTCCACATCTACCTTACCAAGAACAACAACATCGAGTTCACGTACTGTAGATCCATATGCTTCAACATCTCCGCCGATGATGACGTCTGCATTGCCATCGAGTCTCTCGTCGCTTCCCAATGAACAAAAGCCGTGGAAACCCAAAGGACTCATGATGGCGTTCACAATCGCCGCCAGAGAAGAGAAACCCTGATAGTAAAGGCACTGTTTTTTTTTTAGCAAAGGTAAAAAACTGTTGCACCGCCGGAATGGTCACCAGCCCATGTTAATCGCACCAGCCCAGAACCATGGGACGGGCCTCAAGCCTGCCCTCCAAAATCGCCAAACTATTTTTCATTACTAACCTTTAGCATGAAAGCAGCCCAGCCCACAAAACCGTCGGTTCTCAGGCTATCAAAATCGCAGCAGCCCACAGAACTGACCGCGGCACCGCACGCGCACGCGACGCATTGGTTTGCAGCCGCCGCCGCCGCATGATGCACGGCGAGCCAGCGGACCCTAGCCGGCAGGTTGGACGGAGCCGGGAGCTGGGGAGTAGGCCACCGTCGCCGGAAGGAGGAGGCCATGTCGCCACTCCTGTCCAGGAGCCTACAACAGTAACCAGTAAGGCAGTAGCCCGTCCTTCATCTCTTTAAATTCAGTTTTCAGACGATAAAGATCCAGTAATAACAAATGGAGCACTCCTTGTGATACACCCCAATATCAAACAATGAGGGTAAAATACTTGTAATCTTGACGATTCAATTTTACTGGCCTGAGGAAATGTTGCAATGCAGGTAAAGGAAAGGATGCACGTTCAGGAGGAAATGGAACGGTGAATTTCATCTTCGTATCATTTTCCTGAAACTGCCATGGTGACTTGGAGTGTTGTTAGTTACCTTTGTAAATCTGCAGCGAAGACTGTTTTTGGTTAATCCAACACGCGCTTGCTTTAACATGCAATTTTTTTTTTGAACATATGCATTTATGCTTCAGAGTGTTGCTTAATATAGGCACAAGATTGTTCTAGGTTACTCGTTTAATCCAAAATTCATGCTCTTCTCAGTATTTGCAGACTGCTGTTTTGACTTCAGACATCGATGAGATATTCAAAGAGAGAGATGTCAAATCGCAATACAAGGAAGGATGGTTGGATCATAATCTAGGAAAAGGTTAGAACAAAACAATCTACTAGTTTACCGGTGTGCATTTTTAGAACTTTTTTGTAACAAAAATTGTCTAGTGTATTACTCAACAACAACAACAACAACAACAACAACAACAACAACAACAAAGCCTTTAGTCCCAAACAAGTTGGGGTAGGCTAGAGGTGAAACCCATAAAATCTCGCAACCAACTCATGGCTCTGGCACATGGATAGCAAGCTTCCACGCACCCCTGTCCATAGCTAGCTCTTTGGTGATATTTCAATCCTTCAGGTCTCTCTTAACGGACTCCTCCCTGTCAAATTCGGTCTACCCCGCCCTCTCTTGACATTCTCCGCACGCTTTAGCCGTCCACTATGCACTGGAGTTTCTGGAGGCCTGCGCTGAATATGCCCAAACCATCTTAGACGATGTTGGACAAGCTTCTCTTCAATTGGTGCTACCCCAACTCTATCTCGTATATCATCATTCCGGACTCGATCCTTCCTCGTGTGGCCACACATCCATCTCAACATACGCATCTCTGTCACACCTAGCTGTTGAACATGTCGCCTTTTAGTCGGCCAACACTCCGTGCCATACAACATTGCGGGTCGAACCGCCGTCCTGTAGAACTTGCCTTTTAGCTTTTGTGGCACTCTCTTGTCACAGAGAATGCAGAAGTTTGGCGCCACTTCATCCATCCGGCTTTGATTCGATGCTTCACATCTTTATCAATACCCCCATCCTCCTGCAACATTGACCCCAAATGCCGAAAGGTGTCCTTCCGAGGTACCACCTGGCCATCAAGGCTAACCTCCTCCTCCTCACACCTAGTAGTACTGAAACCGCACATCATGTACTCGGTTTTAGTTCTACTAAGCCTAAACCCTTTAGATTCCAAGGTTAATTTGTCTCCATAACTCTAACTTCCTATTTACCCCCGTCCGACTATCGTCAACTAGCACCACATCATCCGCAAAGAGCATACACCATGGGATATCTCCGTGTAAATCCCTTGTGACCTCATCCATCACCAATAAGATAAGGGCTCAAAGCTGACCCCTGACGCAGTCCTATCTTAATCGGGAAGTCATCGGTGTCGACATCACTTGTTCGAACACTTGTCACAACATCATCGTACATGTCCTTGATGAGGGTAATGTACTTTGCTGGGACTTTGTGTTTCTCCAAGGCCCACCACATGACATTCCGCGGTATCTTATCATAGGCCTTCTCCAAGTCAATGAACACCATATGCAAGTTCTTCTTTTGCTCCCTACATCTCTCCATAAGTTGTCGTACCAAGAAAATGGCTTCCATGGTCGACCTTCCAGGCATGAAACCAAACTGATTGTCTAGTGTATTACTCACGTGTAAATTTTCACGGCAAAATGACTTCTGTGGTATTGTTGGCAAAGAAGACAAAAAAATTGCAAATACAAAATGTGTGAATAATAAGCTTAATATAGGAGTATGAGTTTTGTTTTTATTCGTCCAGAATACCACAAAACTCATTCTGTCGTGAAACTTTACGCTTGAGTAATACACTAGACAATGCTTGTTGCGAAAAAGTTTCAAAAATCTTTTACTCTTTTTTTGCACCTCGGGTACATGTGTACCCATGTTTTTTCTTTGAAAGATCTAGCAAATTGCTGGCTTCAATTAGATTTAGCAGAAAGCAATGGAAGAACAACATGAGGAGGATCCGAAGATCAAAGAAAAACGAAAAATGGCAACCCTATTGGCTGCAGAACAATACTTCACTTATAAGGCGGAACACTATCCACCCACAACAAGACAACGCAACTCTGACTCTAAGGAGAACTACAGAGAACAAAGTAAGGCTGGCATCACGGAAAATCGCCGACCGGACTACCTGTCATATGTCATCGTACACCACCGGTGCCCCGTACGCAGCTACGACTTCACAGCAACAAGCAACCGAGGTAATCTTACGAACACGCCGGAGAGGAGGTGACTACCACGACCAATGCCGCACCTCCGACAATGCTCACCACCGTCATCATTGCCACAGAAGCCAAACCGCCCTCATTGCCGAGCGGACACGACCAAGCAGCACGAACAACACCCTCCACCTATCACTAATCCCTCTGGCTGGTAAGGAGCTCCTGGAACGATGTACCAAGAGGTGTGACACACGTCGCCATCATCATCCGATCCCAGGGGATCATGTTAGGGAATGTAGCAGAAATTTAAAATTTTCTACACATCACCAAGATCAATCTATGGAGTAATCTAGCAACGAGGGGAAGGAGAGTGCATCTACATACCCTTGTAGATCGCTAAGCAGAAGCGTTCAAGTGAACGGGGTTGACGGAGTCGTACTCGCCGTGATCCAAATCACCGATGATCCTAGTGCCGAACGGACGGCACCTCCGTGTTCAACACACGTACAGCCCGGTGACGTCTCCTACGCCTTGATCCAGCAAGGGGAGAAGGAGAGATTGGGGAAGACTCCATCCAGCAGCAGCACGATGGCGTGGTGGTGGTGGAGGAGCGCGGGACTCCAGCAGGGCTTCGCCAAGCACTACGAGAGACGAGGAGGGAGAGGGGTAGGGCTGCGCCAACAGGGAGAGCAAATCACATGTGTTGGGCAGCCCCAAACCTCAAGTATATATAGGGGGAGGGGAGGGGCTGCGCCCCCACCTAGGGTTACCTCCCTAGGGGTGGCGGCAGCCCCCAGATCCCATCTGGCAGGCGGCCAAGGGGGAGAGAGAGAGGGGGGCGCACCTAGGGTGGGCCTTAGGGCCCATCTGCGCCTAGGGTTTGCCCCCTCTCCTCTTGAGGACACCTTGGGCCTTGGTGGGAGGCGCCCCAGCCCACATAGGGGCTGGTCCCTTCCCACTTATGGCCCACGCAAGCCTCCGGGGCTGGTGGCCCCTCCCGGTGGACCCCCGGACCCCTCCGGTGGTCCCGGTACACTACCGGTGATGCCCGGAACACTTCCGGTGGCCAAAACCATACTTCCTATATATCAATCTTTACCTCTGAACCATTCCGGAACTCCTCGTGACGTCCGGGATCTCATTCGGGACCCCGAACAACATTCGGTAACCGTGTACACACCTTCCCTATAACCCTAGCGTCATAGAACCTTAAGCGTGTAGACCCTAGGGGTTCGGGAGCCATGTAGACATGGCCGAGACAACTCTCCGGTCAATAACCAACAGCGGGATCTGGATACCCATGTTGGCTCCCACATGCTCCACGATGATCTCATCGGATGAACCACGATGTCAAGGACTTAATCAATCCCGTATACAATTCCCTTTGTCTAGCGGTACGATACTTGCCCGAGATTCGATCGTCGGTATCCCGATACCTTGTTCAATCTCGTTACCGGCAAGTCTCTTTTACTCGTTCCGTAACACATCATCCCGTGATCAATTCCTTGATCACATTGTGCACATTATGATGATGTCCTACCGAGTGGGCCCAAAGACACCTCTCTGTTTACACGGAGCGACAAATCCCAGTCTCGATTCGTACCAACCCAACAGATACTTTCGGAGATACCTGTAGTGTACCTTTATAGCCACCCAGTTACGTTGTGACGTTTGGCACACCCAAAGCACTCCTACGGTACCCGGGAGTTGGACAATCTCATGGTCTAAGGAAATGATACTTGACATTAGAAAAGCTTTAGCATACAAACTACATGATCTTGTGCTAGGCTTAGGATTGGGTCTTGTCCATCACATCATTCTCCTAACGATGTGATCCCGTTATCAACGACATCCAATGTCCATTGTCAGGAAATCGTAACCATCTATTGATCAACAAGCTAGTCAACTAGAGGCTTACTAGGGACATGGTGTTGTCTATGTATCCACACATGTATCTGAGTTTCCTAACAATACAATTCTAGCATGGATAATAAACGATTATCATGAACAAGGAAATATGATAATAACTAATTTATTATTGCCTCTAGAGCATATTTCCAACAGTCTCCCACTTGCACTAGAGTCAATAATCCAGTTCACATCGATATGTGATTAACACTCAAGGTCACATCCCCATGTGACTAACACCCAAAGAGTTCTGGGTTTGATCATGTTATGCTTGTGAGAGAGGTTTCAGTCAACGGGTCTGCAACATTCAGATCCGTATGTACTTCGCAAATTTCTATGTCATCTTGTAGATGCAACTACTATGCTACATTTGGAGCCATTTCAAATAATTGTTCTACTTGGAGCTATTCTAAATCATTGCTCCATTATACGTATCCGGTATCTCTACTCAGAGCTATCCGGATAGGTGTTAAGCTTGCATTGACGTAACTCTTTACGTCGAACTCTTTATCACCTCCATAACCGAGAAACATATCCTTATTCCTCTAAGGATAATTTAGACCGCTATCTGGTGATCTACTCCTAGATTACCTTTGTACCCTCTTGCCAGATATGTGGCAAGGCACACATCAGGTGCGGTACTCAGCATGGCATACCATATAGAGCCTATGACAAAAGCATAGGGGACGACCTTCGTCCTTCCTCTTTCTTCTGCCGTGGTCGAGCTTTAAGTCTTAACTTCATACCTTACAACTCAGGCAAGAACTCCTTCTTTGGCTGATCCATCTTGAACACCTTCAAGATCATGTCAAGGTATGTGCTCATTTGAAAGTACCATTAAGCGTTTTTTATCTATCCTTATAGATCTTGATGCTCAATGTTCAAGTAGCTTAATCCAGGTTTTCCATTGAAAAACACCTTTCAAATAACCCTATATGCTTTCCAGAAATTCTACATCATTTCGGATCAACAATATGTCATCCATATATACTTATCAGAAATATTGTAGTGCTCCCACTCACTTTATTGTAAATACAAGTTTCTAACAAACTTTGCATAAACCCATAAACTTTGATTACTCCATCAAAGTATATATTCCGACTCCAAGATGCTTGCTCTAGTCCATGGAAGGATCGCTAGAGCTAGCATACCTTTTAGCATCCTTAGGATCGACAAAACCTTCCTGATTGTATCACATACAACCTTTCCTTACGAAACTGGTAAGGAAACTTGTTTTGACATCCATCTGCTAGATTTTTCATAAATGCAGCTTATGCTAAAATGATTCCGACGGACTTAAGCATCGCTACGGGTGAGAAAATCTCATCGTAGTCAACTGCTTGAACTTGTGAAAAACTCTTCGCCACAAGTCGAGCTTCATAGACGATGACATTACCGTCCACGTCTGTCTTCTTCTTAAAATCCACATGTACCTAACAGCCTTACGACCATCAAGTAGTTCTTCCAAAGTCTACACTTTGTTTTCATACATGGATCCTCTCTCGGATTTTATGGCCTCGAGCCAATTTTTCGGAATCCGGGCCCACCGTCGCTTCTCCATAGCTCATAGGTTCATCATTGTCCAACAACGTGACCTTTAAGACAAGGTTACCACTTAGAAGTTGTACACACCCTTGTCAACCCATGAGGTTCGATAGTAACTTGATCTGAAGCTCCATGATCATCATCATTAGCTTTCTCTTCAACTGAGGCAGTTGCCACAGAAACATTTTTCCTGTGGTGCGCTACTCTCTGGTTGAAGTAAAGGTTCGACAACCTTATCAAGTTCTATCTTCCTCCCACTCAATTCTTTCGAGAGAAACTTTTCCCCGAGAAAGGACCCGATTCAAGAAACAATCCCTATTGCTTTCGGATCTGAGACAGGAGGTATACCCAACTGTTTTGGGTGTCCTATGAGAAGATGCACTTATCCGCTTTGGGTTCGAGCTTATCAGCCTGAATTTTTTTCACATAAGCATCGCAGCCCCAAACTTTTAAGAAATGACAGCTTAGGTTTCTCTAAACCATAGTTCATACGGTGTCATCTCATCGGAATTACGTGGTGCCCTATTTAAAGTGAATGTGGTTGTCTCTAATGCCTAACCCATAAACTATCGTGGTAATTCGATAAGAGACATCATAGTATGCATCATATCCAATAGGGTGCAGTCATGATGTTCGGACACACCATCATACTATGGTGTTTCAGGCTGTATTAGTTGTGAAAAAATTTCCACAATGTCTTAATTCTGTGCCAAACTCGTAATTCAGATATTCATCTCTATGATCATATCATAGATATTTTATCCTCTTGTCACGACGATCTTTCAACTTCACCCTGAAATTACTTGAACCTTTCGATAATTCAAGCTCGTGATTCATCAAGTAAATATAATCAACATCTACTCAAATCATCTGTGAAGCAAGAACATACGATATCCACTACACGCCTCAGCACTCATTGGACTGTACACATCAAAATGTATTACTTCCAACAAGTTGCTTTCTAGTTCCATTTTAGTGAAAACGAGGCTTTCAGTCATCTTGCCCATGTGGTATGATTTGCATGTCTCAAGTGATTCAAAATCAAGTGAGTCCAAACGGTCCATTTGCATGGAGTTTCTTCATGCATATACACCAATAGACATGGTTCGCATGTCTCAAACTTTTCAAAAACGAGTGAGCCTAAAGATCCATCAACATGGAGCTTCTTCATGCGTTTTATACCGATATGACTTACGTGGCAGTGCCACAAGTAGGTGGTACTATCATTACTATCTTATATCTTTTGGCATGAACATGTGTATCACTACGATCGAGATTCAATAAACCATTCATTTTAGGTGCAAGACCATTGAAGGTATTATTCAAATAAACAGAGTAACCATTATTCTCCTTAAATGAATAACCGTATTGCGATAGACATAATCCAATCATGTCTATGCTCAATGCAAACACCAATCTCGATGGTAGAGGGAGCGTGCGATGCTTGATCACATCAAGCTTGGAAAAATTTCCAACACATATCGCCAGCTCACCTTTAGCTAGTCTTCGTTTACTCCGCAGCCTTTTATTTCGAGTTTACTAACACTTAGCAACCGAACCGGTATCTAATACCATGGTGCTACTAGGAGTACTAGTAAAGTACACATTAACACAATGTATATCCAATATACTTCTATCGACCTTGCGAGCCTTCTCATCTACCAAGTATCTAGGGTAATTCTGCTCCAGTGGCTGTTCCCCTTATTACAGAAGCACTTAGTCTCGGGTTTGGGTTCAACCTTGGGTTTCTTCACTAGAGCAACAGCTAAATTGCCGTTTCATGAAGTATCCCTTCTTGCCCTTGCCCTTCTTGAAACTAGTGGTTTCACCAACCATCAACAATTGATGTTCCTTCTTGATTTCTACTTTTGTGGTGTCAAACATCGCGAATATCTCAAGGATCATCATATATGTCCCTGATATATTATAGTTCATCACGAAGCTCTAGCAGCTTGGTGGTAATGACTTCGAAGAAACATCACTATCTCATCTGGAAGATCAACTCCCACTCGATTCAAATGATTGTTGTACTCAGACAATCTGAGCACAAGCTCAACAATTGAGCTTTTCTCCCTTAGTTTGCAGGCTAAGAAAATCGTCGGAGGTCTTATACCTCTTGACGTGGGCACGAGCCTGAAATCCCAATTTCAGCCCTCGAAACATCTCATATGTTTCACGACGTTTCAAAACGTCTTCGGTGCCTCAACTCTAAACCGTTTAACTGAACTATCACGTAGTTATCAAAATGTGTATGTCAGATGTTCGCAACATCCACAGACGACGTTCGAGGTTCAGCACACTGAGCGGTGCATTAAGGACATAAGCCTTCTATGAAGCAATGAGGACAATCCTCAGTTTACAGACCTAGTCCGCATAATTGCTACTATCAACTTTCAACTAAATTTTCTCTAGGAACATATCTAAACAGTAGAACTGAAGCGCGAGCCACGACATAATTTGCGAAGACTTTTTGACTATGTTCAGGATAATTAAGTTCATCTTATGAACTCCCACTCAGATAGACATCCCTCTAGTCATCTAAGTGATTACATGATCCGAGTCAACTAGGCCGTGTCCGATCATTACGTGAGATGGACTAGTCAACATCGGTGAACATCTTCATGTTGATCGTATCTTCTATACGACTCATGTTCGACCTTTCGGTCTTCTGTGTTCCGAGGCCATGTCTGTACATGCTAGCCTCGTCAAGTCAACCTAAGTGTTTGCATGTGTAAATCTGTCTTACACCCGTTGTATGTGAACGTTGAAATCTATCACACCCGATCATCACGTGGTGCTTCGAAACAACGAACTGTCGCAACGGTGCACAGTTAGGGGGAACACTTTCTTGAAATTATTATGAGGGATCATCTTATTTACTACCGTCGTTCTAAGTAAACAAGATGCAAAAACATGATAAACATCACATGCAATCAAATAATAGTGACATGATATGGCCAATATCATATAGCTCCTTTGATCTCCATCTTGGGGCTCCATGATCATCTTGTCACCGGCATGACACCATGATCTCCATCATCGTGTCTCCATGAAGTTGCTCGCCAACTATTACTTCTACTACTATGGCTAACACGTTTAGCAATAAAGTAAAGTAATTACATGACGTTTATGTTGACACGCAGGTCATAAATAAATTAAGACAACTCCTATGGCTCCTGCCGGTTGTCATACTCATCGACATGCAAGTCGTGATTCCTATTACAAGAACATGATCAATCTCATACATCACATATATCATTCATCACATCCTTTTGGCCATATCACATCACAAGGCATATGCTGCAAAAACAAGTTAGACGTCCTCTAATTGTTGTTGCAAGTTTTTACGTGGCTGCTATAGGTTGCTAGCAAGAACGTTTCTTACCTACGCCAAAACCACAACGTGAATTGCCAATTTCTATTTACCCTTCATAAGGACCCTGTTCATCGAATCCGATCCGACTAAAGTGGGAGAGATAGACACCCGCCAGCCACCTTATGCAACTAGTGCATGTCAGTCGGTGGAACCGGTCTCACGTAAGCGTACGTGTAAGGTTGGTAAGACTAGTAACGGCAAGTAAATTGATAAAATCGACGCCCACAACTACTTTGTGTTCTACTCGTGCATAGAAACTACGCATAAACCTAGCTCATGATGCCACTGTTAGGGAACGTAGCAGAAATTCAAAATTTTCTACGCATCACCAAGATCAATCAATGGAGTAATATAGCAACGAGGGGAAGGAGAGTGCATCTACATACCCTTGTAGATCGCTAAGCGGAAGCGTTCAAGTGAACGGGGTTGATGGAGTCGTACTCGCCGTGATCCAAATCACCGATGATCCTAGTGCCGAACGGACGGCACCTCCGTGTTCAACACACGTACAGCCCGATGACGTCTCCTACGCCTTGATCCAACAAGGGAAGAAGGAGAGGTTGGGGAAGACTCCATCCAGCAGCAGCACGACGGCGTGGTGGTGGTGGAGGAGTGCGGGACTCCAGCAGGGCTTCGCCAAGCACTACGAGAGACGAGGAGGGAGAGGGGTAGGGCTGCACCAACAGGGAGAGCAAATCACATGTGTTGGGCAGCCCCAAACCTCAAGTATATATAGGGGGAGGGGAGGGGCTGCGCCCCCACCTAGGGTTCCCTCCCTAGGGGTGGTGGCAGCCCCCAGATCCCATATGGGAGGCGGCCAAGAGGGAGAGAGAGGGGGGCGCACCTAGGGTGGGCCTTAGGGCCCATCTGCGCCTAGGGTTTGCCCCCTCTCCTCTTGAGGACGCCTTGGGCCTTGGTGGGAGGCGCCCCAGCCCACATAGGGGCTGGTCCCTTCCCACTTATGGCCCACGCAAGCCTCCGGGGCTGGTGGCCCCTCCCGGTGGACCCCCGGACCCCTCCGGTGGTCCCGGTACACTACCGGTGATGCCCGGAACACTTCCGGTGGCCAAAACCATACTTCCTATATATCAATCTTTACCTCCGGACCATTCCGGAACTTCTCGTGACGTTCGGGATCTCATCCGGGACTCCGAACAACATTCGGTAACCGCGTACACACTTTCCCTATAACCCTAGTGTCATCGAACCTTAAGCGTGCAAACCCTACGGGTTCGGGAGCCATGCAGACATGGCCGAGACAACTCTCCGGTCAATAACCAACTGCGGGATCTGAATACCCATGTTGGCTCCCACATGCTCCACGATGATCTCATCGGATGAACCACGATGTCAAGGACTTAATCAATCCCGTATACAATTCCCTTTGTCTAGCGGTACGATACTTGCCCGAGATTCGATCGTCGGTATCCCGATACCTTGTTCAATCTCGTTACCGGCAAGTCTCTTTTACTCGTTCCGTAACACATCATCCCGTGATCAACTCCTTGATCACATTGTGCACATTATGATGATGTCCTACCGAGTGGGCCCAGAGATACCTCTCCATTTACACGGAGCGACAAATCCCAGTCTCGATTCGTGCCAACCCAACAGATACTTTCGGAGATACCTGTAGTGTACCTTTATAGACACCCAGTTACGTTGTGACGTTTGGCACACCCAAAGCACTCCTACGGTATCCGGGAGTTGCACAATCTCATGGTCTAAGGAAATGATACTTGACATTAGAAAAGCTTTAGTATACGAACTACATGATCTTGTGCTAGGCTTAGGATTGGGTCTTGTCCATCACATCATTCTCCTAATGATGTGATCCCGTTATCAACGACATCCAATGTCCATGGTCAGGAAACCGTAACCATCTATTGATCAACGAGCTAGTCAACTAGAGGCTTACTAGGGACATGGTGTTGTCTATGTATCCACACATGTATCTGAGTTTCCTAACAATACAATTCTAGCATGCATAATAAACGATTATCATGAACAAGGAAATATGATAATAACTAATTTATTATTGCCTCTAGAGCATATTTCCAACAGATCATGGGTTTCCACCGAGCATCCTTGCGTAAAGGAGTGAGCAGGAATGCCTCAGTGACGCCTTCAAGAAGGAAGTAGCGCCCACAGGTGTCACCATCGCCTGCCCCAGCCCAAAAACCAGTAGCAAGATCTTCACCCGGCGCAGTGATGCCTTCAAGAAGGAAGTAGCGCCCACAGGTGTCGCCGTCACCTGCCCCAGCCCAAAAACCAGTAGCAAGATCTTCACCCGGTGCTACACCTCCAACCAACAACCCAAGCCAGACCACCACCACAGGAGCCAGATCGAACCATGACTAGTCAGATCCGGCACCCCGTGCATCAGCTGCAGCCACCCTCGTACGCACCACAGGCCGTGAGGCACCTCCCACACGGCCTGCATGCTGCCCAACACCTCCTCGTCCCGGAACCGCCGCTTCAGCAACCTCCCACTTCGCCAAGCCTTCGGCCTGGACGAGCCCAAATCTGGCCGGCCCGCCAGCATGCACCACCGCGACCCCGCGTCGTCGCCTCACCAATGCGAGAGCCCTGGAGGGGGGCGTAGATCTGAGGGCAGCCACCGAGCCTCGCCCGACAGCTACCACCGCACCCAACCGCGTCTAGTAGCTACCACCGTGCTCGACCGTGTCCGGCGGTGACCACTGCCCTGCTCCGCACGCCTAGCCGTGACCTCTGCCTCTGCTCCTTGCGCCCATCTGCGACCTCCGCCGACAGATCAATGTTTGACTCCCGGCCGCCTCCATGCGCCCGTGCCAAACGCGCGCCCCGACACCAACACACAACGACCACGCCTCTAGGGACGCACCTCCACGCACGAGGGCGAACAACGACATTCCAACCTCGCCTCAGGCAGATCGAGCCGGCCCGCTCCTACTCCAGCATGTGCATGAGAGCCTAGCTACCCCGCCGCCGTCGACGCTGCACGGGCTTTGCCTGGCTGCGCACACCGGCGGCGGCGAGGGGAGCAACGAAGGTGATGATCTGCCCGATGACGGCTAGGGTTTTTTCTCTCTCGAGCCACAGGAGCGGCGCGAGAGAGACCCTGTGAACACTTATGTGTACCCATGTTCACCATGGTATTTTCGCGAACCCACACAATATATTGTATATAAATATTAGAGCATATTCTTACTGACTGACATCTAATGTAATGGATACAAGCTATTTTTTGACAGTCGGGATGGTGTTTCAGAATTGAAGCATCTAGATATTAGAAGACGTTTACAATTAGCAAGGTGTATCTTTGTCTCTTCCATGTTGAATTTATGTCGTCTAGGCACTCTTGTATATGAACATAAAGTGCACGAGTCCACATTGACGTCTCTCATGCCAAACTTTCATGCACCCCATGCCACTCTTATTGTTCATGCATTGTGTGTGTTGAGGTTGTCTTGAGGTGTGTGTGCATTGTGTGTTGTCTTCATGGTAAAAAAAAGGTTAGTTTCCTTGAAGTTGACCCTACCCTACATTTATATCTTAGCTTCGTCATGACTCATGACCACCTTCGCTTGTCATCATCACCGCTAAGACCTTCGATTCTGGCAACAAATAGCCCACTGTGAAGCCACGGACACACCAAAGAGCTAACTACCGCAACTTTGTGGCGACCCAATGCTGATAATACATCGACAACCGCCTCCAACCATGGGGCCCTTCTAGCCAGAACCATTTAAAAAATATGCTCCAAATAGACAAAAAATTGTTAGCTACCGCCATCATCACATCTGAGAAGGTAACCGCTCCCGCGGGTACAACCATTGTCGGCTCCAATGGGAGCCACAATACATCACCAAGTGCATATCAGGTGCTTCGGTGGCTTAGGTGCTCCCGTGATACGGTCTCCTGTGTCATCCAACGACATTTGAGAAGTTAGAGGTGCTGCTGTACATGCACACAAATGTCAGATTATCGAAGGGATTTTTTGCAAAATGTTTGGAGTTTCCTAGGAGTCGTTGGATTTAAGATCCAAAGGTCCCCGATAGCTTGTACCACGTGAGCACATGATATTTTCCCTTACGTCACCACTCCACCTACAAGGAGGAGGAGGTGCACATGCCGCCACCCTGCCTTGACCACCGTGCCACCAGAGAAGCCGCCACCTTCGAGGTGGTCATTGAGTTGATCCAACAGAGAATGAAATTTTCCATTGAGGGCCAAAAAATTCAACACATCCTACCATCATAGTGTAATATGCTTTGAAATGAACTGCCATAGAACATCATCTTATCAACTCGTCTTTAGTGTGGGTTTCCTTAACATATATGCACCAACACCCTTGTGTCGTGAATCATTTCACTATTTTCACTTCATAGAAAGTTCTCTTTTTTGTTTCTCACAAACAACTCGACATATAAACTTTGACTAGTAGAAATTCAAGCTTTCCAATCGGTCCATCCAGTTGTTTTTCGGCTAAATAATTTCAGCCGACATCAATAAAGGCCACATATGGTGGTTTTTGAGAAAACACATGCAGAATTACTTAGGTTGTTTCTTCTATCCAACCAACTAGGTTAATACCAAGAAAGAAACACAACTATGTGGAGACATTCTCCTGGTATTCAAACCCTACCCTCATCTTCGCCTTTCTCTCTCTCCATCCACCGGCATCGAACCCTAGTGTTGTTGCTTCACCAGCACTTAGCCCTCCACTCTGCGTGTGTTTCACTGATCCGCTTTGCATGCCCTCCACTGACAACTTCCAGTGATCCCTCATCATTGCTAGCCCGAGCCTTCATGCCACTGCCATCGAGCCCTCTCTCCCTTCCCTTGACAATGGCCTTCACTGACTCCTCACGCCGGCCGCCATCTACAAAATCCTCCATCAACAAGGTGCCTTCCTCGTCCCAAACGAGTCTGCTTGCACACGAGAAAGCCTCGTGTGGTTGCCGCCTCCCACGACGAGGTATAATGTCGCATTACACTTACCTTGGCTTTGTGTTGATGATATTTTTTGTTATGTTTAGTTAAGTGAATTTTTCTATGGTTAGTTAGATTCAGCTGATTGAGATGGATCCACTTTGGATTGGATTAGTTAGGTTTAGGTTGATTAGGTGCTTAGTTTATTTAGCTATAAGTTAAGTACATGCTAATTATTTGTTAATTTGAGCACGGTCACTTATGCCTATGTTAATTTAAATGTGGCCATGCCTATGTCCACTATTTATATCTTTTCTTATGTTCCATCTCACCTTATATATACTTAAAATTCTTCTGTCTCTACTCCACCAACAGTTGAAAAGAAAGATATCACTATCCTTTACTAACCTCTCTTGTCGTGCTAATGATGCAATAGCAAGTTGATGTTTTACCAGCCAGATAAGTTGGGACTTCATTATCAAGTTGGTTAGGAATTTTTATATTTTAGTTATGATTTAAAAATATAAATAGCTAACCATGTTATGAATAAAGTTCCCATTTATTCTTCCGATAAGCATCGGCTCGCTCTTGCACAACATATGGTTCACTTTCATAAGCCGTCCGGGAGAAACACCATGAATCCTTTTGTGTTATGCCTTATTTGCATGCTTTTATTGCATCAAGGAAGGCATTGTTAATTTGTGACGCGGGCATAATATTTGCGGTTTGCCTGCTTTTTGTCCTGGATTCATCTATTACCTAGTCATATGCAATAATTATTCGTGATTTTGGACTTGATCAATAAAAGGCAGCCCTTTTGAAG
Source organism: Triticum dicoccoides (assembly GCF_002162155.2). Classification (NCBI taxonomy): domain Eukaryota; kingdom Viridiplantae; phylum Streptophyta; class Magnoliopsida; order Poales; family Poaceae; genus Triticum; species Triticum dicoccoides. Next base: position 19,630,174 of record NC_041382.1, read on the forward strand.
ATTGACACTTCAGGTTGTTATATATATTTTTCGATAATGGACTCTTCAAGTTGTTAAGCTTATTCATATATACTCCCTCCGTTCTGAATTACTTGTCACAGGTATGGATGTATCTATATGTATTTTAGTTTTATATACATCAATTTCTGCAACGAAATAATTTGAAACGGAAGGACTACACAAAAGGCCAAAGAGCAGGGAATCTTTGGCTACTCCATCGCTGCCGCATGCAGTGCAGCTAGAAATAGGCAAAATTTGGACTTTGTGACGGTTTGACCCCAGAGAAAAGAGCGCCGTGATGCAGCTCCAGCAGGCTCCGCCCCGGCATGCCACCGGGTAGCAGCAGCTCCCTTAATCTAATCTACTTGCAACTGCAACTTAATTTAGTCTAATCTACGTACAAGTGTACAAGTGTAAGTACCATAGTAAAAAAATCAAGAATAAAACAATAAATACTAGTGTGCTCTAGTACATATTTGGTCCTGCCAGCTTAGCAGTGAGTTCGAGCTGATCCATCTACATCTACAACTATACAAACCACGAACGAAGCTTCCTCATCCCTTTCTTAAGAAGCAGATCCAGTTGGAACTTCCGATCAATTGCCATGTCCACTGGTTAGTGTGGAGTGGCATCCACTGGCCACTGCTCCTCTGCGCCTTTCTCCGTTGATTTCCTTCGCCGCCCCCTCGATCGTCTCAAGATCGGCTGGCTTCCGAATTCGAAGCTGCGGCGCTACTCCTATACCCGTTCGGTATGTAATTATGCACACACCATCGCTTTCTTATTGCATTCGATCGCGAGCATTAGTTACATTTGTGAGGGGAGTGTGCTTTTTGCCATGCGTATGAAAATTCACATATGTACTGTGAATGTACATTTGTGCAATTTTAGATTATGGAAATTTCAGGCGACTGAGAATTAGCAAATTCACGGACGAAATCCGTGTGTTTATTATACATACATGCATGATAATGTACTGTTGTCTATGCATTCATATTTTTGTGATCCTTTCGGTTTATTCCTGATGATCATGTGTCTGAAACAAAAAAACCGCGAAAATTCATCCATTCCAGGTAGTGCAGTGCAGTGGAGCCTAGAGTGTCAAGAGGAGAAGATCAATTAGTATGGCTGCACGGCCGCTGGTGCTATGGAACCACCGGTCGATGCAGATCCTGGTCCTCCTCAGCCTCGGGCTCCAGCTCGTCCTCTTCGTCTTCGCCGGGATCCGCCGCCGTCAGACGCTCCCCGTGCGGAGGTTCCTCCTGTGGCTAGCGTACCTCATGGCCGACTCCACCGCCGTGTACGCCGTCGGCCACCTGTCGTTCGGCGGCGCCCTGCGTGAGAATCAGCTCGTCGCGTTCTGGGCGCCGTTCCTGCTGCTCCACCTTGGCGGCCCTGACAACATCACCGCCTATGCGCTCCAGGACAACCAGCTCTGGCTCCGCCACCTCACCGTCCTCGTTGTGCAGGTCCTCGGAGCGGGCTACGTCCTCTACAAGCACATCGCTGTCCCCGGCGGCCAGGACAGGAAGCTGCTCCTGATCGCCTCCATTTTGATGTTCGTCGTCGGCTTCGTCAAGTACGCGGAGAGGACGTGGGCGCTCAAGTGCAGCACCCTGGAGAGCATCGGCGCTTCCGTCAAGACGCAGCCGCCCGCCATCCACAACCATGAGCACCCTCAGGACAAAGCCACGGACGAGGAGTTCCACCTGCGACGAGCCCACTCGCTGTTCCACATCTGCAAGCGCGCCATGGTCGACTCCTCAGTGATCGAGGAGGACTCCATGGACGGCATAGAAGAATACACCGGCAAGCTGATACAAGGTGTCGAGCTGTGGACGCTGATGGAGATCGAGCTCTCCCTCATGTACGACATCCTGTACACCAAGGCCGCCGTGGTCCACACCTTCCGGGGCTACCTAATCCGCCTCGTCTCGCCGCTCACCGTTGTCACCGCGCTGGTGCTGTTCCGGCTCACCCCCAAGGACGGCTACATCAGAGCCGACGTGGTCATCACCTACGTCCTGCTGGGTGGCGCCGTATTCATGGAGACGACGTCGCTCCTGAACGCGCTGGCGTCGTCTTGGACGTTCGCGTTCCTGAGCACCACCAAGTGGCACTGGCTTCGGTACACGGCCCTGTGCAACAAGAGATGGGACAAGCTACGCCGCGCCGTCGTGTGGCTTCACGATCTTGTCAAGGGAAGAGTTGCCGGTAACAGCAGGTACAAGTCAAGAAGGTGGTCATACACCATCGGGCAGTACAACTTGCTGCACTTCTGCACGCGCCCCGCCGACACGCCGTTCACCAGCCCTCTGCTCGGTAGGCTGGCCAGAGTGCTGGCACCTGACGAGTGGTGGAACAGGAAGCACTACTCGGCGACCGTGGAGATGACCGATCCGATCAGGCGTCGTATCTCTGTGTACATGAGCCGGCTGTACAGCAAGGGGAAGTTCAACACTGGCATGTTTAGGAAGAAGTGGGGTGGGTATCCTCTGGAACGCCGCGGGCTTTACCACAAAGGCGTCCTCAAGGACTCCCTCGGCGTGGAGTTCCAGGAGGGCATCATCATCTGGCACATCGCCACCGAGGTCTTCCTCACCAAGAGCGAGAGAGCCAAGGCCGGGGACGCCGCGGCTGACGTGCACGCCATCAGGGTGATGTCCGACTACATGATGTTCCTCCTGGTGGAACGTCCCTACATGCTGCCCGGCCAGCCCCAGAAAAGGTTGTACCAGCGGACCTGCGAGCGGCTGGTCACCAGGCGATCGGCTGATCCTAGGTACCCGAGCCGTGCACGCGTCGTCAAGGATCTGTTCCGTGTGTTTGATGCCCCACACTCCAGCATTTCTAGGGTCGCCGAGAGGGAGGAGCTCGCCAACAACCTGTACGATGAATACGAGGACCAGGAGTTCACCCACTTTGCTCCTCGTCTCACGCACATGGCTCAACTCGCCAAGGAGCTGCTGGGGAAGGAGAAGGATGGCACGCTAGACTCCTTGCAGCTTGTCCATGAGGTGTGGATGGACATTCTCGTCTACGCCAGCAACAAGTGCAGCAGGGAGTCCCATGCCCAGAAGCTCAACAGTGGTGGCGAGCTGACGACCATCTTGTGGCTTATGGCAGAATACATCTACCAAGCATCGGTTGCCCAAAGAGATGATGTAGTATAATTCACTAATGTCATGCATGTAAGCATGTTACCATCATGTGTAAGGAACCTAGATGTAGCTCGCTCGCGTCGTCCTCAGTGGTGGCAAAGACTGATCCTCTCAGACGGGGAGGTGACGGCCCTCATCGTCGCGGCTCAGGCTGGACGGTGACGCTGGCAGCCCTAATCTTTCACAAAGTGACGGCCTTGGCACAAATCGATTTGGTGACGGATCTCCTCTCCGGCATTCGTGGTGTACACCGGTAGTGCAGCGGGTAGTCCCGAGGCGGGGTCGAATGTAGTTGGGCTCTCAACCCAGGGGTCGATGTTCACATCTGGACAATACCAATGTGGCTGCAACAGTGGATCCTTCGTCCATCGCCCCTCACCACCAACCCTTAAGAGTAGAGTATGATTAATCTCAGTTAAGTGATATTACAAGCAAGAGAGAAAAAAAAACAGAAAAAAATTACACAGATCTCATCGTAAGATCTCATGGATATAGCATCGACTAAGACTTAGCAAGACTGATTTAGTATAGAATACAGCTTGCTAAATAAAGTTATGCTTTTAGTAGTTTCTATCTATATGTACATGTGTTCCTGTCTTTCATTCTTCCCTCTCAGCTCGTCTGAATAGATGACTATAGATTTTTTTCTTTTGTAACGAACGCTTCTTGAATAAAACGCTCTTTTGTTGATTGACAACTCTACTTGGCATTCAGATCTGGGTCGATACTTGAGACTATATTTTTATCTACGTATCGGCCTATCCCCTGATCCCAAATTTTGTATTATGCAGCTAGCTAGCTACCAAACCACGGGCTGATCAGCAAGATGCAAGGACGCGTGGTAACAGCCTTAACATGGTTGCTAATGCAACGAGCACATGCGGTGATTCCTCACCACCTTTCTGGTTATTCTCATCTTGTTCCTCTTTCTGGCTTCTTCTCGGAGGTTAGGTACGGCACATGTCTGGCAAATCCTCCAACATCTGGAAATCCGGCTCCGTGCGCCCAAATTGGCTCTTCGTGTGGGGCGTGAGACGTTCGGCGGCCTGTCTATCCCCAGCTCCAGATCCCTGGTCACTGTTCGAGCAACCACTTGAGAGAGGTTGGAGGAGTTATCGGGGTGCTAACATGGTCAACTTGCAAGCACCGTATAACAAATAACATGGTCACTTGGCGAATAAATAGAAGAAAGGCACACATTGACATTTCTCCAGCAAGCCGCAGAACGTGCTCTTCCTTGAGTAATTTGCAGCTTGGCGAGATGGCGAAGACTTAGTTTTCTACCGAGGTGCTTGCGAGGAGTGAGATCAAAGGCGATGTCAGAGTATTTTTTTGTCCTTTACCTAGTGTCTCGGGCACTCGACAAAGCAGGCGATTCCAGTAGTGTCCACTGATCATAGCATTACTCTACATTCACACTGCAACATCAGGCGTTAGTACTTGCAATCAAGTGATATGGAGGCACAAAACGATAAGGTAGCTGCTCTCGTGGAGATGATCTCCGATCTCCATGCCGGGCTGCCGCCATCTATAAGCTACCCTCCCCTTGAAGTCGACGCACTTTTCACTGAGCTGGCGGCGACGTGCGTCCCGTCGAGCCTGGTGGAAGTGGCCAAGCTCGGCCCAGGGGCGCGGACGATGCAGGAGGAGCTCATCCGCCTATGTTCGGCCGCCAAGGGGCGGCTCAAAGCCTACTCAGCCACTTCCCTTACGGAATTGCTCCACGCACGACAGCGTGTGGCAGATCTATGCACGACAACAAAATCCAGCGGACAGAGTGTGGGCTGTGGACGAGATTGTTAGAATTATTGTATAGGGATAGGAGAGGTGTTTAAGTTGTATCTATCTCTTCTTCTCTCTATCTCTTGTAACGACTTCCCCTGGTCAATCTCTTTCTGTTCCGGTCGATCTCCCCCTGTCAATCTCCTCCTCTGTAACTTGTCCACCAAGGCTTTGCCTCAATATATACAACGCGGCCCGAGACAAAGGGTTCTACGCTTCCCAAACTACTTTACATGGTAATAGAGCCTCTTCCTCATCAGATCAAGAGAGATCGCATCTAGCTACCGTTCACGACCGAGCCATGTCCACCACCTCCGCCTCCATGTCACCCAGCACCATGGGCGCGATCACCACCACCTCCTCCGCCTCCACCTTTGCTTCCTCATCCACAACTACCAATACCTTCCTCGGATCGCCACCACAGGAGAAGCTGACGAGGGGGAACTTCCTCCTCTGGAAAGCCATCGTGCTTCCTCAGATCAAGGGTGCTCAGATGGAGCACCATCTTGACGCCACGAGCCCGCCACCGCCGGCCACCCTCACCATCACCAAGGACGGCAAAGAAGAGCAAGTCGTCAACTCTGCCCGCACCCTCTGGTATGCGCAACAACAACAACTCCAAGGGTTCTTGATGGGTTCTTTTTCCCATGAGATTCTGTCCCAGGTGGCCACGCTCCAGATGCCGGCCGAGGTGTGGCGCGCCATCAACGACATGTTCATCGCCCAGAGCCAGGCGCAGGCGATCAACACCCGCATCGAGCTCACCAACCTTAAAAAGGGTAACTTGACCATGGCAGAGTACCTTGGCAAGATCAAAACCCTCACCGATGAAGTTGCCTGCACCGCCTCGGCCCTCTCCGACCCGGAGATCGTCTCCAAGATTCTTGCCGGCCTCGACATGGAATATAATCCAGTCGTCTCTGCGCTGGCGGCACGCGTGGAACCTATCACGGTTCCGGAGCTACATAGCCAGCTGCTCAGCTTCGACGCCCGCCTCACCCTCCTCCACAGCGGCGATCTTCGGCAATCTTCTGCGTACTCCGCCTCTCGGGGACGTGACCGTGGCCGTGGTCACCAGGGCACCACCCGTGGTGGCGGACGCGGCCGCGGTGCCTCCTCGGGCGACGGTGCTCGCTCTGGAGGCGGCTACGGCAACAACTACGACGGCGGCTACGGCAACAACCACGGGGGTGGCGGCTTCAACAACAACACTGGCCGCCGCAGCCCCTCCGCTCGGTCTCGCCCTCGGTGTCAACTCTGCAAGAAGGCTGGCCATGAGGTCCTCGATTGCTGGCATCGGTATGATGAAAACTTCGTTCCTGACTCCAAACTAGTTGCAGCAGCTATGCACGAGCAAGGCGGGGACGGTGTCTGGTACGTTGACTCCGGTGCTACAGATCACGTCACTAATGAGCTTGAGCAACTTGCCCTACGCGAGACATATCACGGCAATGATCAGATCCACACAGCCAATGGTAAAGGTATGGAGATTTGTCACATTGGTCAAGTTTCACTTAATTCCCCTAGTCTTCAACGCGATCTTGTTCTTAAGGATGTTCTCCATGTTCCCCAAGCTGACAAAAATCTTGCCTCCATGTCTCGTTTAGCCACCGATAATGATGTTTTCTTTGAAACTCACCCTCGCTATTTTTTCATTAAGGATCGGGCAACGAGGGCACCTCTCTATCACGGTAGATGCGTCGGTGGCCTCTACCCCATCTCCTCCGGAGCTCTTAGCAACAAGCATCGTCGCGTCTACTCCATCGTCAAGCCTTCTTTCGAGCGGTGGCATCAAAGATTAGGACATCCCTCCTCAATCATAGTTAGGCAAGTAGTCAATAAAGACAAACTTCCTTTGTCACATAGTTCAAACAAAGAGTCTGTTTGTGAAGCATGTCAATGCGCCAAGAGCCATCAGCTTCCCTATCCTAAGTCTACTAGTGTGTCTCATGCCCCATTACAATTGATCTTCAGTGATGTATGGGGTCATGCTCGAGATTCTTTTGGTCGGAAAAAATATTATGGTAGCTTCATTGATGATTACAGCAAGTTCACATGGATTTATTTACTTAAGTATAAATCCGAAGTCTTTTCAATCTTCCAAGAGTTTCAGAAGCTAGTTGAGCGCCACTTTGATAGGAAAATTATTTCAGTCCAAAGTGACTGGGGAGGAGAGTATGAAAAACTCAACTCCTTCTTCCGTAGCATTGGGATCACTCATTATGTGTCCTGCCCTCATGCTCATCAGCAAAACGGTTCTGCTGAACGCAAACACTGTCATATCGTCGAAGTTGGTCTCTCCCTTTTAGCTCATGCATCTATGCCCCTCAAGTATTGGGATGAGGCTTTCATCACAGCTACATATCTTATCAACCGTCTTCCCAGTAAGGTCATTGGCAATTCAACTCCTTTAGAATGATTGTATCATCAAAAGCCAGACTACAACTCTCTAAAAAAATTTGGGTGTGCATGTTACCCCAACCTTCGTCCATACAATCGTCACAAACTAGAGTTTCGCTCCACACAATGTGTGTTTCTTGGGTATAGTAACCTTCATAAAGGGTATAAATGTCTTGAACCATCTACTGGACGCATCTATATCTCCCGTGATGTTATATTCGATAAAACATTATTCCCTTTTTCTCTTCTTCATCCCAATGCTGGCGCCTGCTTGCTTCGTGCAGAAAATGCACTTCTACCAGACTATTCTACACATCCTGATTACGGGGGTGAATTAAATGATCATGATCATGTGCAAAAATCCACAGAAAAATGCGTCTCAAATGGGTCTTGTACAAATTCTACTCGTCATTTTATGTGTACACAGGACAAAGGCACAGTCTTCGAGGAGGATCTGGCTGTCAGCGCGCGATCCCAGGCAGATCCGCGACAGCCTGCCGAACAGGGTGGCACGCGATCTGGTGCAGATTTGCCCCTGGCAGGCGACAACGACAGCGGCCCAGGCGCCGGTCCAAGGGCGGCTCCGGGCGTGCCACGCCGAGCCGACCAGGTGGGTCACGTGGGTCCAGGCGCGGGTCCAGGTGAGTCACGCCAAGCCGACCAGGCGGGCCACAGCGGACCAGGTGCGGGCGTGGGTCCAGGCGCAGCGCCTCGCCAATTCTCGCCTGTGCGGTCTGATCCGGCTGTCGAGCGCGGCGCGGGGGGGAGCGACTCCTCGTCTGCCACGTCGGTCGATCCAGTGCGCCGCCAGACCGAGGAACAGCACGCATCTTCCTCGGATCAGGAGCCGATCCACCATGCTGGATCTCCTGTGTCGCAGTCCACAGCTACTGATTTTGTGGCTCCTTCACCTCCTCGTCGACACACCAGGTCTCGGTCAGGTATTGTCAAGGAAAAACAATATAGTGATGGTACAATAAAGTATAATCCGACTAAGCGTGCTTTTCTTGCTACTACTGGTGAACCTATTAATTTGCATGATGCACTTGCTAGCAAGGATTGGAAGGAAGCCATGGATAATGAGTACAATGCACTCATAAAAAATCAGACTTGGCATTTAGTACCACCACAACGTGGTGCTAACATAATCGATTGTAAGTGGGTATACAAGATAAAAAGGAAATCTGATGGTAGTATAGACAGGTACAAGGCAAGGTTGGTTGCAAAAGGTTTTAAGCAAAGGTTTGGAATTGATTATGATGATACCTTTAGTCTTGTGGTTAAAGCAACTACCATTCGCCTTGTTTTGTCCATTGCCATTTCCAGAGGATGGAGCTTACGACAGCTAGATGTTCAGAACACGTTCCTTCATGGTGTTCTTGAGGAAGAAGTGTTCATGCGGCAACCACCAGGTTATGAAAGTCATAGAACACCACATTATGTATGTAAGTTGGATAAATCATTATATGGACTTAAGCAGGCTCCAAGAGCATGGTATTCTAGGCTGAGCATGCAGTTACAACATCTTGGGTTCACGCCATCCAAAGCAGATACATTCTTGTTCTTTTATAGCAAAGGCAATATCACTGTTTTTGTGCTTGTTTATGTTGATGATATAATTATTGCTAGTTCAAGTCAAGAGGCCACCACTTGTTTGCTTAAGGATTTAAAACTTGAATTTGCTCTCAAGGATCTAGGTGATCTTCACTATTTTCTTGGCATAGAAGTAAAGCAAGTCAGAGATGGCATACTTCTCTCACAAGAAAAATACACAGCTGATGTTCTAAAGAGGGTGGGATTGGAGAATTGCAAACCTGTCAGCACACCAATTTCCACCTCAGAAAAACTTACGGTTGATAGTGGAGAAGCTCTTGGTCCAGAAGATGCAACAAATTATAGAAGTGTTGTTGGTGCTTTGCAATATTTAACACTTACACGTCCAGATATTTCTTATTCAGTGAACAAGGTATGTCAATATTTGCATACTCCTAGAACTACTCATTGGACGGCAGTTAAAAGAATCCTAAGGTATCTTCAGTATTCTCAAGGGCTTGGACTTCAAATTGTCAAGTCCCCTTTCTTGCTTGTTACTGCATATTCTGATGCAGACTGGGCAGGGTGTGCTGATGACAAAAGATCCACTGGTGGTTTTGCTGTGTTTCTGGGATCTAATCTTGTGTCATGGAGTGCAAGGAAGCAAGCCACTGTCTCAAGATCAAGTACAGAGGCTGAATATAAGTCATTAGCAAATGCCACAACTGAAGTAATGTGGATACAAACATTACTCTATGAGCTTGGAATTAAAGCTTCGAAGGCTGCACAGTTATGGTGTGACAATATTGATGCAACTTATCTTTCAGCCAATCCTGTCTTCCATGCACGAACAAAACATATTGAAGTGGACTTTCATTTTGTCAGAGAGAGAGAGAGAGAGTAGCTCGAAAGCTACTTGAGATACGGTTCATTCCTACAGGGGATCAACTTGCCGATGGGTTTACTAAACCCTTGACAGAGAGAAGATTGGATGAGTTCAAATACAATCTCAACCTTAGCAAGGCTTGAGGCTTAGATTGAGGGGGAGTGTTAGAATTATTGTATAGGGATAGGAGAGGTGTTTAAATTGTATCTATCTCTTCTTCTCTCTATCTCTTGTAACGACCTCCCCTGGTCGATCTCTTTCTGTTCCGGTCGATGTCCCCCTGGTCGATCTCCTCCTCTGTAACTTGTCCACCAAGGCTTTGCCTCAATATATACAACGCGGCTCGAGACAAAGGATTCTACGCTTCCCAAACTACTTTACAGAGATTCCATGCATGGCTGGGATTCATCGTCGTGCGCTGGTTGTCTAAATTTAGTCGTCCGCCTAGCAGTGCTCCTTCCCTGACTAGAACAACTACATCAACCTTAGGAAGCTTGAGTACAACCTTTATGGTCAGTGACGTGGCACCGCCGTTCTGGGTCTTCAAAGTTGCACCCACATGGTGTTGTACACCTCTGACGTCGCAGACCTCACGGTTGAGCTCGGCGCATAAGACATGGTTTTCCTAGTTGCCATAGTGTGCATGGCGCCCGAGGAGAATGTCGGCGCCAAATCGTGCTTGGGGAAGCACGTGGCAGATGAGGCGGCGCACATCATGCAGAGCGTGTACGGGGCTCGAGCGTTCCTATATTCCGTAGTGGACGTAGATGATGTCAAGCACAACGGGTTTGTAGTGTTGGCCGATTCCTTGCAGGCAATGAGGTGTTCAACTCGTTCATTGTTGCACACAAGGTGGAGATATCATGCAAGAAATGAGTACTTAAATGTAGACAAGGGTGTGGCTAAACCCAAACCCCGGTACATGTAAACCGTACACCCCGTTATCATAGCCGTCCCAATACTAATATGAGGTCAAATATTTCTACTGTCATTTCTGTTCCGGAACTCGTCCTAGAGGAGGGTCAGGAACGATCAGATCACCTGCGCCACTGCCAACATAGTGTCCAGGCACATCATGATCCATAGATTGAACCCGATTCTTAACAAGGATTGTGTCCGTCTGGGATCAGCCAAAACCAATAATCAACGTCTAATCCCACTTTAGGGAGCGGCGTCCTTTCACGGCCACTTTGTTGGAGCCTGGGCACACAGCAAGCACAATTACCTCATGCTAGTCTACTGAGAATAGTAAATATTCAAGTAAATAGCATAAAGCTACCACTTTACGGGTTAGGGTTTCAAAAAAACTACCGAATTTATTTTTTTCGCTGATAACTACCAAGTCAGGGGTTGGCTGTTTCAAAAAACTCCAAATCCTCTTTGTTAAAAAATTAAACATGTTTATAACAGGTCGGGCCCGCCACTAAACGCACCATTTGGTTAACCGTTTGTTTAACCGTTAACTGACATGTGGGGGCCACATGCCAGTGTCTGAAAAAGCAATCAGGTCCCTGGAAATTTTCTAAAAAAGCAATCAGGTCCCTAGAAGTTTTCAAAAAAAGCAATCAGGTCCTCCGGCGCACACGCCATGGCCGCGATGCCACCTCCTTCGGGCCGACGCCGTGCACCGCCTACGGCCGCCGAGCCGCGCCCGCAGTGGCCGCCGCCATGCCGCCTCTCGCACGTGGCCGCCGCCACGCCGCACCTCGCCCGTGGCCGCCACCACGCTCTGCCTCGCCTGCGCCGACCACCACGCCGCCCCTCACCTGTGGCCGCCGCCACGCCGCCCTCGTTTGTGTGCGCTGCGGCCATGCCCTGCCTCGCATGTGCCGGCGCGGCTCGGCTAGAGGAGGCGGCGGCCGGCAGTGGCCTGCTTCCTGCGCGCCGACGCCACCACGTCGACAAGCACGCCGGGGTACCCGTCCTTGAGCATCTGCACCACGGGGAAGAAGAGCACGTTCTCGTACACCCCGCCGGAGACCACGCAGCACACGCGGCGCACGTCGCCGCGCACCTTGGACGCCAGGCTGTCCAGCTCCGGCATGTACGGGTTCTCCGCGTCCTCCGGCGGCCGCGGGTCCTCCTCCTGCTTCCTGCCCGAGTACACGCCCGTACGACGAAGGGCGGCGGAAGGGAGATCCGCGGTGGCGCCCTGGCTGCTGGCCGGCGAGCTCCACAGACAGTTGATGGCCGGCGAGCATGGCTGCGGGAGCCTTTAACGACCATGGGGAGGCTGGGGAGGGGAGGGAGGAAGAAGAAAGAGAAGATGAAGACGAAACCGACATGTGGGCCCCACATGTCAGTTAACGGTCAACACACAGTCAAATAGACGGAATGTTTAGGTGCGGGTCCGACCTGTCATAAACAGGTTTAATTTCTAAGCAACGGACATTTGGGTTTTTTTGAAACAGCCGACCCCCGAGTTGGTAGTTATCAGCGAAAAATTTAAAACCGGTAGTTTTTTGGAATCCTAGCTTGTAAAGTAGTAGTTTTATGCTATTTACTCTAAATATTGGGTATATGGATTGTGCCATGTAAATGTAACCATTAATGTTTTACAGATTATTCGGAAAAAATGTTGTATAGATCATGCTAGATGTACATAAGCATGCCATAAATATAACATACAACTTACTGAAGTTATGTGAAAATTGAAAAATCTAACTTTAGAAGACTTGTGAATGTGAATACGCCATACTACCGAACTTTACAAATAAAATTACAAACATAGAATTGTATATCATATAATCTTGCATTTGAATATAAACATATTGGAGAACCGTGAAACTACCATGTGGTCGAGATATACTTGAGAGCCATGAGTCCTAACTGATTGCCCCAAACATCATATGTACATGATTTACAAGATTTTTTATATACTTTTAAGTCTCAATTGTGGCGGTATGAAGAATCAAATTTTTTTAGTGGAAAGAATAAACTACTTATCCCAAGCTATGACTTTCAACGCAAATATTAGCTATGTGTGGATAAAGAAGAAATAAATGTAATAACGAGATTCAAAAATGAAATTGTGGGATAGCATTTTTCCAGTAAATTTTAAGTGGCAGAAAGTTTTCTAGGAATATAATTGCTCAATTGTAGCGGTATGAAGAACCAAAGTTTGTTTTAGCAGAAAGAATAAACAATTTGTCCCAAGCTATGCCTTTGAATGCAAATATTAACTTTGTGTGAATAAAGGAAAAAATAAATATAATAACGAGATTCAAAAATGAAATTAGGGGATAGCATTTTTCCAGTTAATTTTAAGTGGCATAAAGTTTCATGGGAATATAATTGCAGAATTGTAGGGGTATGAAGAATCAAAGTGTGTTTGAGCGGAAAGAATAAACAATTTTTTCCCAAGCTATGCCTTTGAATGCAAATATTAGCTCTGTGTGGATAAAGAAAAATAAATATAATAATGAGATTTAAAAATGAAATTACAGGATAGCATTTTTACAGTGAATTTTAAGTGCCAGAAAGTTTTCTCGGAATATAATCTATACCTAACAATAAAGGGCTATAGCTTCTGGCGATACATCACGGAAATTGTCTCCAAAACTGCAAAATATTACCACTGATGCCATTTTAAGTGATAAAAAAAATGCTTCACAAAGGGTAATCCCTGCCTGGGCCGGCCCATGCAATAGTAACCTTCTATAGCGCGCGCTGGGAGAAAACACAGCGCGCCCATTTAGGCCGGCCCAGGTCCCGGCAACATATTTTCTAAATTTTGTTTTTATTTTTTGTTTCCTTTTCCATCTTCGTTTTTTCTACTTGAAATGATTTGGGACTTCAAAAATGCTTCTAAAACTTAAAAAAACGATAATTTCGAAATAAAATGTTTAACAATTCATAAATGTTTATGGATTCAGAAAATGTTCTAGGTTTTAAAAAAGTAGCACATCTAAAAAGTGTTTTTAATTTTGAAGACAAATGTTCGGGAAATTGAAAAATGTTCAAGATTTAAAAAAAAAGTTTGTGTACTAAAAATGTTACGAAATTTATTAAAATTTCACTAATTCAAAAATATTCATGAATTGAAAAATATCATAAAAGTCCAAAAACATTTCGTGACTTACAAAATAGTTAATGGATTCATAAAATGTTTGCTGATTCTAAAAATGATTCTGCATTTCAAAAAAAGTTCGTCAAATAAAGAAAATGTTTTTGAATTAAAAAAATGTTCCACCACTTTCCAAAAAATATATTCGTCCATTGTAGAATTGTTCACCTATTCAAGATAAATGTTTTTGAAAAAATTCACAATTTTAAAAATATGTTTGGAAATAGTATAAAAAATCTTGAATTCAAAAAATGTTCATGACTTTAGAATGTTCAAATATTTTGTAAAAATGTTCACGAATTTGAAAAATATTCACGATTTCATATATGCTCATGAGTTTGAAAATATGTTCATTATTTTCAAAAATTATTCATAGTTTCACGAAAATGAGAGTGGTAGTGTATCTCGGTGATGCAGCAAAATCTGGTCATGGGCATTTGAGATTACAAAAAAAATTCTTCCGTTGCAACGCATGGGCAGTTTTGCTAGTTCCAATGAATGGTCTCTACTCAGCCCAGGCTGGGGACGCATGACGTGTCGCTACAGCCCAAACTTGAGGTGCGGCCTGGATTCTCGGCCTAACGAGGCCCAGACTGCGCGAGGTCCACTTCTTGCTGTCTTCAGAAAGGCAACAATTGCCCAGGAATGAGGTGCCTGCTGGAGCTCGCCGAAGCTCCAGCACACAACTGCAATGAGCCCAAGCATGTGCCCTAGATGAAGGCACGGTAAACTCGTCAATGGGCTTCTGGAAGCTAACTATATGTAGTGCAAGAATAACCGATATTTATCAAATGAATAAATGGAAAAATATTCATACTTTCAAAGCATGGTTAGCTATTTTTATTCTGAAGTAATAAAAAAATACTTTCTCTGTCCTATAATATAAAACGCTATTAGGAAGGTTGATGCCATGCGACAATATAGCTTGCCGGGGAGTGCAGCGACCGCGCCCAACTTTTCTCGTGCACGGCCACTAGCCCACCGAGCAGCTTCGTCCACGGCGATGAAGCCACCTTGTCGGTGGTGGGCTCTGTAGAGGGTGGTCGGCGAGGGGATCGGTGTTTTCTTCTTTGCGTTATTTGGTGTGTATATCTATTATGAGCCAGGTCGCACGGCTATGTACCCAAATGTTGCCATCCTTGATGGTAGGTTTATCCGCCAATTATCAGAGCATTTCTTTATTTCTAAGTCAATGGACTGTGTATGGTTGTTTGGTCTCCGTTTTGGAAAAAAGAAGTACAAGCAGCAGTTCAGCCCCAACAGCCCACAATGATTGACCGAATCAAATAAGTGGTGATGCTCCAGCATCTAGCTAGTATATATCCATACCACCTCCTCCTCTCTCCTTCCTCTCCATTTCCACTGGTGCCGATCTCACCCACCCCCTGCAGCCTCAAGCTCGTCGACCGTAGCAGCGGCCGCCTCATGGCTCATCATGCGACGGACGTCCATCAGTGGTGATGCCTCCTTCTCGAGATTCCGCTCCTTCTCCCCTAGTTAATTGCTGTGCTTTGTGCCTCCCATCGTGCTTGGTCGCCATGGCCGGGTGGAGCATCGATCGGATGAGGGAAATCTACCGCCGTGATCGCCTGAGAAAACTACTTGTGGCTGCTTGCATCTTTACGTACTTGTTTTTTTGTAGGCTCTCGGCCACGGGTGCGCTCCTGGATGAAGACACTTCGCTATGGCTGTCGCCGGGAGATGACCCGGCTGATGGTGGATTGCTCGTGGGTTCAAATGGAGACACGTATTATATGCCACCTGGTAATCATATTCCTCATCTCTCATCTTGCTTTATATTATATCATCTTCGAGTGTTTGCATCATCTAGATCGAGCAGTGTACGCTGCAACTGTATTCTGAACGATCTCGTGACTATGTTTTTTGTGGAAATTCTTGAGCGTAGAGAGGGATTCTTCAGTACGCACAAGCCTGTCTTCAGTTTGCAAATTATAGCTTGCTACTATCATTATTAACCGTGGCTACTATATATGTTTGGGCAGACACGGCACGGAAGTTGGATGACACTGTCAAGGAGGAAAATCTTTCCGGACAAACTCTAGGGGAGAAACTTTGGAGTTTTCTTACGTGGTGGCGTCAGGAAAATCCGGTTGATGATGCTCATGTGTCACCTGGACAATAGTGTGGTATAAATTATTTGTGTGATGGGCAGCTTACCTAAAATGAGTTCTTTTACTATAATAAAGCCCTTTTCAATATGAGGTATTTGTTATCTAGCTTTGCAAGTTGTTTGCTAAAGTCATTCGACTATCTGGTCAGGATATGATGTTGCATTGTCTGTTCTCACTTCTCAGTCTTTGGTCACTTCTCAGTCCTGCTGTAATAGGAAAAATTAGTTGCATCATATGGAAAGCAGAGATAAATTGCAGGAGCCCAATAATATGTAGATGCTGGTGACCTTGTTCATGTTTTGTCATTCTTCAAAATGTAACCAGTTATCAGGATACCAAAGAACTGGCTTGTAGACCATGTGACAAGGACGTGGTGGTGTGCCCTTGCTGACCTGGGTTTAAATCTTCTGGATCCAATTAAGTTAGGCGAAATCTAGTCGCCCCCCTAAAAATAGAGGCGCAAAACGGCCGAGTAACTTAGTGGAGTATTTTTACTCCACTAAGTTTTGGTCGGACCTAGTCGAACTCCTAAATTTAGCGAAATAAAAAGCAAATTCATAAATTCAACATAAATTCGATTTAAACAACCGAATTTCGACACAATGTATGTAAGCATCCGCCGAAACATAGTCTAGTTTAAAACTAGAGAACTTGAACTTAAAACTAACCATAACTTACATTATAAACCACCAAAGCAAAGTCAATCCTCAGATTTATAGAGGGCAAGTAAATTCGCCCGCGAAATCCCACTGCCCATTGGGTCCGGCCTTGTGCTGCTGTCACCCCAGTCAGGGACGATTCTTCGCCATTCTTCAACATCGAAGTCGTTGTCGCGCTGCCGTCCTTCTCGTCGTCCGAGAGGACGATGACCTCCCTGTCGGCCGTGCGCTTTGCCTCCGTGAAGATCTTGCGTTCCGCCTCCACCGACTCGGTGTACTGGCCGCGGAGGTCCGTCATGTACTCATCGGCGGTGGCCTTTGGCGTGATGCCCTTCCTCGCCTCCCGGTCCTCCCTAGCCACCGCCGCATTCACCACCCCCATGGCGACGGGTCAAGCTCGACGCGCGCCAAACCCCACGGGAAGTTGAGGGGAATTCATAGATCGGTAGTGCCAATTAATGGATGCGTCTCACATTCTTTGACAGGGGAGCCAGTACACGGCCTTGGTACCAAAGAACGTAAGAAAGAGCCCTCTAAAAGCACGATGGAAGGTAGCTCCTGTGATAGAGGCAAAGGTGTCCCGTCTTTTGATGAGATGGTGCTATCATTTTGGTGAAGTAGACTTTCTTGATCCGACTACAAACGTGCAAGATTCTCCTTTATAGCTTGCCTTCACAATCGGAGCTGCCCTTCATCGACACCGACTATTTGGCAGTTATTAGTGTGGCTTCAAGTGTCTGGTTTTTTTTTGGAAAAGGAGGATGACGCCCGGCCTCTGCATCTGGGAGATGCATGCGTCCATTTTATTAATTATTCTCGAGGACCTTACAAAGTAGGACAACAATATGCCTGAATCCGCCATCTTGGCAACATCTGCCGCTACTCCTATCCAAATGACGAAGGGGTGCAAGCTAGGCCACATACCCAAACCTCTCACCTAAGCCTAACATCTAAAGCCAGAGGCCCCGATCGAGCCATCTGCCAGGTCCGGGGCTCAGACCGGTCCGACGCACTCATATGTGTTGTCGCCGCCGTCTTTCACTGGTCCATCTTCAGAGCAGATTGAGGTGGCAATCTTGGCAGGTCCTCCGCCATCGATGCCACCACGACGCCAAACGACGACCTCCACCTACGCGAGCCTTGACAGGTTCTTCGCCATTGACGCCACCACGATGCCAGCCGACGATCTCCACCTACGCGAGTCCATATCCAAGCAACGGACGTAAATCCATGCTAGGGTAGGGTCGCACCACCGCTGTTGCCCACCACCCACAAGCGCCACCCGACCCCAAGGTTCCCAAAGCGGCGCCTTCAAGAAGGGAACGGCGTCGTGAGTGCCGCCGCCGCTCAACAAAGTTAGGGATTTCGCCCGGAAGACCTAGGGGAAGGTGAAGTGAGGAGATCAATCCATACCGACGCCTCCAAGGAGGGGAACGGCGCCCTCAGGCGTCGCCGTCGGCGCGGCCGGTCAAGGCCGGCCAGGTATTTCGTCCGAACTAGATCCCTGCCACCATCAGCGCCTCCTGTACAGAACTGGTGACCAAGAGAAAGCGCGACCCGACCAGGCTGGCCCGCACGCCGAACAGGGAAGGAGGGGAGGCACCAGATCGCGTGCACTGGCCGCCACAAAAGCCGCCGCCGGCTGCCAACGACCATCGGATCGATTCCGCCGCCCTCGCGGCCGGGACACCGGATCCACCGCCCGCGCGGCTGCTAGCCGGCCGTGCCTTGCCAATGGAGCCACCGCTACAAATCCGGGCTTCGAGTGTCTAGTGCAGTGATATCTTCAGCAATGGTCGTCCGCTGTTAAGACGGAGTCGCTTGGTCGAGGGGTCATGATGGAAAAACTTGTGTGTTGCCTCGACGATGTTTTCTTGTTCACGATATGTCATTTTGTCCCAAATGTTGCCATCCTTGACGATAGGTTTATCCGCCAATTATCAGAGCACTTCTTTATTTCTAAGTCAATGGACTATGTATATGGTCTTTGGAAAAAAGAAGTACAAGCAGCTGTTCAGTCCCAACAGCCAACAATGATTGACCGAATCAAATAAGTGGTGATGCGCCAGCATCTAGCTAGTATATATCCATACAAGCTCCTTTCTCTCTCTTTCCTCTCCATTTCCCCGTGGTGCCGACCTCACCCGCCCAGCCCGAAATTGGATGACACTGTCAAGGGGGAAAATCTTTCTGGACAAACTCTAGGGGAGAAACTTTGGAGTTTTCTTATGTGGTAGCGTCAGGAAAATCCGGTTGATGATGCTCTTGTGTCACCTGGATAATAGTGTGGTATAAATTATTTGTGTGATGCGCAGCTTACATAAAAAGGGTTCTTTTACTATAATAAAGCCCTTTTCAGTATGAGGTATTTGTTATCTACTTTTGCAAGTTGTTTGCTAAAGTCATTCGACTATTTTGTCACGATATGATGTTGCATTGTCTGTTCTCACTTCTCAGTCTTTGGTCACTTCTCAGTCCTGCTGTAGTAGGAAAAATTAGTTGCATCATATGGAAAGCAGAGATAAATTGCAGGAGCCCAATAATATGTAGATGCTGGTGACCTTGTTCATGTTTTGTCATTTTTCAAAATGTAACCAGTTATCTGGATACCAAAGAACTGGTTTGTAGACCTAGTGACGAGGAGGTGCCCTTGCTGACCTGGGTTTAAATCTTGTGGGATCGAATTATATTAGGCCAACTCTAGCTGATCCCCTAAAATTAGAGGAGCAAAACGGCGGAGTAAACTCAGTGGAGTATTTTTACTCCACTAAGTTTTGGCTGGGCCTAGTCAAACTCCTAAATTTAGAGAAGTAAAAAAGCAAATTTTCATCAGTCCAAGATAGATTCGATTTAAACAACCGAAATTCGACGTAATGTACATAAGTATGCGCCGAAACATATTCTAGTTTAAACCTAGACATGAACTTGAACTTAAAACTAAACATAATTTACATTGTAAACCACCGAAGCATAGTCAAACTAAAACCTTTAATCGTAGCACTTATAGAGGGCAAGTCAGTTCGCCTGCGATAAGTCTGAGAGGAGGATGACCTCCCCGTCGGCCGCGCGCTCTGGCTCCGCGAAGATTTTGCATTCCGCCTCCACCAGCTCGGGGTACTGGCGGCGGAGGTCTGCCATGTACTCCTCGGGGGTGGCCTCCGCCACGATGCCCTCCCTCGCCGCCAGTCCTCCCTAGCCACTGCCGCACTCACCACTCCCACAGCGCCAGGTCGAGCTCAATGGGTACCAACCCCGACAAGAAGTTGAGGGGAATTCATAGATCGCTAGAGCCAATGAATGCATGCATCTCACATTCTTGGACAAGAGAGGAGCCAGTACACGACCTTGCTACCAAAGATCGTAAGAAAGAGCCCTCTAATGAGGTCATCTACTAAGGGTAGGGTGAAGGACCTGACATCCTGGGCTCATCTAGGGCCCCACACCATCATTAAAAGGTCCCAGGACCATGGAGCATTCGGATGCCCACTTTTGGATATCCACTCGGATGGATTTGTTCACTCGAATGCTTCACTGACAGTCGGCCTCACTCGCCGGCATTTGGACACATAAGGCGAAGAGGCTACACGTGACCTGTATCATTCGAGGAGCATAACGCCAGACTTCAAGTGTAGTTATAGCGGCAGTTACCAGCAATGCATGTAGCAACTATCCACTTTATCTCTCTTGTAACGTGGCCTTAATGAGGAATGACACACTCTATATAAGCCGCACTCCAGCGTCTGTATAGGGGTTCGCAGCCCTATTGTAATCAGACATGACAGATAAAACACAGCCTAAGGGCTCAAGACGTAGGGCTTTTACCTCTCCAAGAGGGGTCTGAACTCGTAAAATCCGAGTGTCACACCTGTGTCATAGCTAGGTCGTTCCGCCCCTATTCGTACCTCTTGTACTCATTGTCATATTTGTTGGCTCGACAGTTGGCACCCACCATGGGGTTGTGCGTCTAGCGATTTCCGGCATAGGTGGAATTGGCTGTGAGATGGTTTTCGGCGATGATATCGGATTCGGCGCCCTCAGCTTCATCGCCGGCGACTCGGCGTGGCTTCAGGAAGCCCTTGGATGCGGAGTCGCTACCCATCCACGACGGAACAAACTTCCGCGCATCTTCGTATGGAGTCCTCCTCCGACAGCCGTCGGACCTGTACCGAGCGGCACCCCTCCTTCCCACTTGACGCCATTGCAAACGCTCCGGGCGTTCACGGCTCTAGCGTTGGGTCAAGCACGCCGTGGCCCTTCAAATAGCGTCTAAGCAGGTGGCGGTGCTCAAACCTGATGAGCCCACCCTCGATCCCTTCGCATGTCTCTCCACGAGGATTCCATGGATGAATCCAAGTGCGAGAGTATTGAGTCCACTGTAGAGGTTCTTATGGCCGGCACCGAGCACAGTCCTCCCGGATTCACAGGTGCTCACAATGACCTTGAGGGTACATCGCCCGGCCGTGCCAATGATGGCCTAGGGAATGACCTTCGGAACAACGAGTCGTATGTTTGCCAGCCTCTCACTCGGGAGCAGAGGGAAGAGCTGAGACAGAGGAATGAGCGGGCCTTGTTCACTTCGATCACAGGGACGACTCCTGAGGCTATGGCCTTGGAAGCAACGCGTTTGGCAATTGTGGCCGAGCGCGAGCGCCTCGAGCGGCTGCAGAAGTCACTTCATGATCGCATTCGTCAACAACCCAGCTCCAATCAGAGGCGAAGGCAGTTGATTCCGAACAACCAGCTGCAAAATTACCAAGTGCTTCACACTCCGCTGCAAAACTTGGAGCTGGTACAAGGCTACAAGCATCACGCACTACTAGTAAAAACACTACCAGTAGCGTAGGTTTTTTGCATACCAGTAGCGTGGGTACCCGCGCTACTACTACGACGCTACAGCTAACTTTTAGCAATAGCGCGTTTTTTACCTCACGCTACAGCTAAAAAAGTTAGTAGTAGCGTGGTGCCACCCACGCTACCACTATTCCACACCTACGCTACTACTATCTAAGTACTAGTGGCGCCCCATTTACACCTACGCTACTACTATCCAAGTGCTAGTAGCGCCACATTTTTCCTCCACGCTACAACTAACTAACTAGAATTTTTTTTTAAGTCAGATGCAGTATTCATGGATGGAAATTAAGACACGTCCAGTGCAACACAGAACCATCTTAGCACTTGCAGCATTCATGGATACAACATTGAACATATCAACTCAAGATCCCATTTAACATTAGATGCAAACAACTAGACCACTTCTCTAGATGTATCTACCAAGGCTCGGAGTTCATACATCGGTGGATCCCAGCACTCCCTCCCGCCGGACGGTGGCATCGAGGTCCTCCACCTCGGCGACCTCCGGCGTCGTAATGACCTGGACGATCATCTGTG
The DNA here is from genome assembly GCF_002162155.2 of Triticum dicoccoides. NCBI lineage: Eukaryota > Viridiplantae > Streptophyta > Magnoliopsida > Poales > Poaceae > Triticum > Triticum dicoccoides. Next base: position 19,652,184 of record NC_041382.1, read on the forward strand.
CGGCGCGGTCGCCGGGCTTCACGATGAAGTCCGTCTCCGAGTGGTTGAAGAGCACGACGCCCACCAGGCCACAGTAGTCCACGTCGATCACCCCTGCGCCCATGTCGGAAAGTGAAAACTTGTTAGTTGGCGTCCACATCCAAATCCAGTAGGGTATTTTCTTTCTTTTTAGTACATGCACATGAATCAATAGTAATGCATAATAACAAGAAAAAATAACCATGAATCCTAAAGAAAAAGATCATTGTTTGGGCCAGGTTGATAGTTTCGAGGCACGGTAAAGGATAATATTGGTAAAAGTCTTCATTAACAAGAACAATGGGCTGAGATTTCTCAAATGACATTTGTTTCACCAACAATGATTAATGACGAGGCATGTAGGATTTACCCGAGCAGCATCAGCATACCCTCTGGTTCTTGCAAGAACATGAAGGCCAAGGTTCTTAGCTTCACTGACTAGCACAAGTGCAGCAGCACCGTCGCTGTACATTGAATATATAATAAGAATGGCTTTACAGTTACACATCCAGGCAAATATTGCTTTACATAACTTATATTAACCATGGAGAAAGCCTAAATTCGAGCTACGAAATAATATAGCTTCAGCACACTCTTAAGATGATACATTTACTACTGTAGATATATAGCATAGTTTGACTGCATGCTGCATATACCAAAGGTAATCTGATCGTGTAAAAATAAAGCTACAATGCTACACTAAGAAGTACCATAATTCTAAATGAAATAGTTGAGTTTAGAGGTATTAAACAGACACACTTCGATCACAAAGATCAATATCTACTTGCTTAAATTCAAATGCTTTACTCAAGATTGTGATACCATACTTGACTATGGCTGCATATTAATTACTCTACAATGTTTAAAGGGAGCACATTGTTTATTCATTAGTGCACAATCTTCAGAATGGGCGAAAATTTCAAAAAGATCGCTCACTTACAACTAGCGGTCATCTTCCAAAAGAAATAAATAATACTCCCTACAGAGGGAGGGAGTACGAATTAACAGTTCTAGTAATGCTAAAATAATTACTCCGTACATATTTTTTGTTATTCTACACTCAAAAGCATCCTCAGAAAATTCTTACAGCAGAAGTTGCTCTGCTCACCACCTTCAGGCATATGCATCACCACCTTCAGCAAACACATGCACTAGGACAACCCACGGCCATGGCGCATCAACCAATCAACCAATGCCAATTCTCGGTTAACTTCACTAATAATCAGTACATATTTACTCACTTTCAGGGAACATATGCTATCTTTTGTCTGTACAACATATAAAAATGTAAATACAAGAAATAAAAACAAGATTATATGCAACTGTGTAATGCTCAGAGCACATCTAGAATGACATACTTTATATGCATATCTGTAATGCCTTCGCTGACCACAGTGAGACTAAGATGGATCGAGTTCAAAGTTCAAAAAAAGAAAGATGGATCGAGCTCAACACTGGCTGTACTGCTAATATATATCAAGATGAGGCACTTGGAAAAGAAGAAGTCAGATTGGGAATTAAGCTGAGTTGCTCGTTAGACGACACTGCAAAACCAATGAGGTACAATGTCAATACCCTTACTCCTAGCTGACACGGCTGCTTGATTATTCTGACACATACAAGTATACAACGTCGATCATGTTACCTTTTGTTTTATGCATGATTCAAACTTTGTGTCAGTTGCCAACCACATCTCTTGTCTTATTACGTTACTTATTGAATCCAGCGTTAGGTTCTCAATCAAAGTAGCTATACAGATCAGAGATGCATGGTACATGATTCCTTCTATTTTCAAAACATTGTAAGCATTGCTGGCTCTACTTAAGCAGCTGGCTTATAGCCCTGCAAAGACTAAACCTCAAGAGCAAAGAGCCCTATACTTGCGACATTGCAAGGTGCCACGGACTACTGGCTTGCGTCCCGGAAGTCCTCGTTCTGCCTCTTCTCCTGCTGCCTGCCTCAAGCACATGTAAGCTATTCCGAGTTTATCATTTCTAGCCCTAGTTATTCTTTCTCCTACACAAAAAGGTAAAACATGACATGGAAATTTTGGCAACTATATTGAGTCGATTATTTATCAAATTAAGAAAGATCTTATTTCACTAGTACTCATATATCACAGTACAAATATAGTGTAAATTTTCGACGAAAAAGGGTTTTCCCCGCTTTAAATTATAAAGCAACCACCACATCATAGTTCATACATGATAATAAGTTGAGAGCAGAAAAGTGAAAATAAAATAGTTTGCTGGGGATACAGCACATCACACCCCTAAATCCAAAGATAAACTCCAAGATATAGTGTCAATTTTGGTGTAGTGATGAGCTAATTGAAGAGTTTTGCGGGATGAAGTGGGCCAGAAACCGCTTGCGCCTCTACACACAATATTTTTTGAAAAATATCTACTCACAACATGACGAACCAAAGATTGGAATTGATAGTCGTTAGAGAAGACAAGTTACAAGAAGAGACATGGATCATCATGATGTACTACCTAATGTGCTACGTAATGATATTTATGGTCTGATGTTTCTTGTCGTCATTCCAACAGTTGTTGGCAGATCGATGCGCTCATTCAACGGCAGTTGTTCCTTCAATAATTGGTCAAGGTGGGAGCGAGGATGGCAAACGTTCAACAGCGGCCAGAGAGACCCCCGATAGTCATACTGCGAGAGGCACTGACAAATGACAAGGCATATAGAAATCTACGCATTGTGCATCCAGTAGGCCCTCCGCCCGATCCTGGGGCACTCCTCGCCGCAGATCCAGCGGAAGCAAACGACGCGAGAGGCTTCTGCAAGGGATGGCGCCTGATGGGGACAGGGTGCTCCACATCGCCGCGAGGCTGGAGGATGTCGAGCTAGTGCGCGTGCCATCTCCGTGACCGAGAGATGGCTCAACGCGGTTGATGCAACAGCCAAGAACAACAGAGAAGAGACTGCTTTGCACTGCGCGGCCGCTACCGGGAACGTCGACATGATCGGCGTCGTACTCGCGCTGTTGACTGAGCACGATGACAGGATGAGGCAGCTGTTGAGAGAGCAGAAGGACAACGGGGAGACATGTCTGCACGAGGCAGTGCGTTGTGGGAAAGAGGATGCCGTGCGGATGTTGATCCAGGAGGATGCGCGTGTCGTCCTCGGACCCAACGACGGTCGTGCTCTGGTGAGAATAACCGATGAGCAGGGCGTTTCTCCTCTCTACTTGGCCACGAAACTGCGCCAGCTTGAGATTGTTCAGCTACTCACCGAAGAACAAGAACCAGCCGGCACATATCCAGCTGCGTCCTACGGCGGGCCTGGAAGAAAGACAGCTCTGCATGCTGCGGTTCTCCTCGGCAAAGGTACGATTTGCTTCCCTGATTGATTCGCGGCCGGCCGGTCCCTCTGGCCGAAGCAGAGCGCGCACTTGTAGGCCTCTTTTGGTTCATAGGATAGGATCATCGTAGGAATAGAAATTTTGTAGGAAATAAGATGACATATATCTCAAATCCTATGAGTAGGAGTAGGAAACGAGACGTCATTTGGTTGACACCAAAGGAATTTTTCCATTGAGTCTAGGCTCATTTTTATTTTCCTATGAAATGTGGAGGATAGGAACCAATCCTATGTAGGAATAGGAATCCATTCCTATGAACCAAAGGGCTCTAAAGGAAAAAAATCCTATAAGAATTCTATCCTCTAAAATTCCTATAAAATTCCTCTAAGGCCTCCTTTGATTTGGAGGAATTTCATAGGAATTCTAGAGGATAGAATTCTTATAGGATTTTTTTCCTTTAGAGCCCTTTGGTTCATAGGAATAGGAATGACATCTTATTTCCTATTTCTACTCATAGGATTTGAGATACATGTCATCTCATTTCCTACAAGATTCTTATTCCTATGATAATCCTATCCTATGAACCAAAAGAGGCCTAAGCATTCTCAAAAAAAAAAAAACTTGTACTAGTAACTAAGCTACCCAAGCTGGCTTGATTGACCCTGATCTTTCTATTCAGGAATATTCAACAACAACCGAAATCACTAAAATCCAGTGAATGCAGTTTGCGTTGCGTCTGATTTATTTGAGTTCAACCAAATGTTTTTAAAAGAGAAGAAATATTTGAATTCTTGTGTACTTCTGAAATTACTGAAATATTTGGACCAAATGGTAAATATTTCAGTGTCTACAAATTACTGAAAATTCAGTGAACTTCACCAAAATCTAACCAAGAATGAAAACCGGTAATAACACATGCAGGCACACGAAAGCTGATGGATAGTCGTGCCTCATACATTATTGATTTAATCTGACGGTGATTACAAATTAAGGGGGTACACATGTGTATATTTATATGCTAATAGCACCTCAGGAAGTAGGATTAGGATTTTAATACTATTCGAGTGAGCGATCATGCTTAACTCTAATATTCACCCTAAGCAGATCTCAGCGAACATCTCGCCAAGTGGAATAATAAGGAACTCATAGGGAAAGCAGATTTATATGGGAACACACCGCTTCACCTTTTGGCATCAACCAGTGACAAAATTATTGTGAAACTTCTTATTGATTTGGATGAGAGTGCTGGATACCGTGCGGACTATGAGGGATCACTGCCCATACATGTTGCTGCTGCGAATGGAAGCCTTGAAATCGTCAAGCTCTTGTCTGAGCTTCGTCCCGGCTGCGCTTGGTCGTGCAATAACTTAGGCCAGACTATTCTACACATTGCTGTCCAAGAGAGAAGATACAATGAGGTAAATTATGTTTCCTCGGAACTGAAGTTCGTACGGATTTTCAACATTAGGGATACCGATGGAAATACGGCTCTCCGTATGGCTGTATTGCAAGGACATCAACACATCTTTTGCCAGCTTATGCGGAGGAGGGAAGTATGTTTGAGCTTCACAAACAAGGAGGAGCTTACACCACTTGATCTTGCACAACTGAGCATCCCACCAAGTATTTCATCAACGGTATGTATGTATATAATCCCCCTCGTCTTAATGGAGTCCACACTTTAATTTGCCACTTTCTTATTGTATAATATCTCTTGTTAATTCGATTTCTTTTAACTTAGACTCTAAAGTATCTCTAGTATACGTGTGTGTAGACCAGCTAAATACCCGTGTGTAGCCACGGAAAGACAAAGTTAGACATAGATACGTTGATCAAACACCATTGTAACTCACAATGTCTGCATGCCATGCTTGTTACTTTCTTGCGACAAATATCATCTTGGAGCCCATCCTCACTGCCCTCCTATGCTCCGCGGTCCACTACCGATGGCGGAGGTCATGTTTCTGTGCTCCCATTTCATTGTTGACCATGTGAAATGACATTGGCCATCCCATGCTAGATATTAGTACTTCAATATATGCAATGGCATGACCTACAAATGTAAAAAACAAACGATATCGATATATTTGAAACATATACTGTTTTGTGTTGTAAGAAGAAATAAATGTGACGATTTCGACAACAATTATGCATATTCTCCTAGTAAAACTGCATGATCGCACCTCCGGCTACATCAGGAATTGTCGATTTATGATGTAATAACAAACGTGTGCATGTATGATGCAGAGGTTGGTGGTTTTAGATTTTCTATTGCATGTATATATTTGTTATTACATCATAGATGCATACATTTGTTAATACATGATGTAATAGCAGAAGAACAGCCCGGGAAAAAATGGTACAAGGGTCATATGCATAATTGTTACTCCCTGAACTAAAACCACGACAGTTATTTTGGATCGAAGGGAGTATTATATTTGTTACTCTGCAAAGACCTCCCAGACTGGTAAGTTGGTACTTCTCTGAGGGCACATGTAATTCCATTATTCAGCAGCAAAAGGAGAGCCCCAAAAACAAATGGTATAAAGTCTCCTCCCGTGGGCAGCTCAAGGTGGCCCAAATATAAGGTTGCAAAGTGAAGTTCTTTCTGGGCAAAAGATTGTTGATGACCAATGAGAGCTTTATAGGCTTTGAAAGAAGAATACTGCTCACTGCCTTAGATATAGCTCCATGTATCAAAGCAACCTCTTTCTTCATGGCTAGAAAGATTAGCACAGAGGTTTTCCTTCGGAGTATACACCAGGTAAGCTTTATGACAGCTAGGAAGGTGAAATAGATTCTCTAGATATTCTTGTTGAAGGGCGTGGTGCACAGTCATATTAGCGATCTTGACATAGGTTACCGAGTGACAACATTCAAAATGCAGACATGCATCATGCCAGAGATCAGCCCATGATCAGCACATCCTTTGAAAGGAGTAGGAGCTAGCTAGGGTTCAGAATGGGAGAGATAGTCAGTCAAGACTCCAGCTGTGATGACTTGTTAGTGCTAAGGTGTTACGTGCACAATAGCTTCACTAGCAGCAGGAGTTTTCTTGCAAATACGATGTAGCCGCTCGGTCCATCCTGGTTCATTAAAATGAATCAAAGAGCCTGCGCTTGGGTTTCCAAGATTCCACTTAAGAGTGGTTTTCACCGAACTCTTTAAAATGAATCGCCGTCCGAACATCATGCGTCTGAGAGAGAGCTGACGGGCTGAGCAGAGCGGCTGCCCCGTCAAAGATCATGGGGCGGCGACCAAAGGCCGGGAGACGGAGCGCCCGGCCCTGTGCGATTGAGACGGCCGCCGGACTGCCTGGGCGGCTGACGAACTGCCTGAGAATGAAGGGCAAACCTACGAACTAAGATGAAGAACACTTCTTCTTTTTTAACAGATTTTTTTGACGTGCTTTTTTCACAGATCTGATTACTATGTTATTAATCAATCATTACAATTAACATTAAGAAAAGACAAATCTACCTAACAGCCAATTACCAAAATGTCCTAGGAGAAAAAAAACGAGGATTTATAATGACCAGGGGATCAGTTATATACTACCCACTATTTCAGGTAGTAGGATGCACCGTAAAAAGTCTCAAAATCTAATGTGCGAGAGGCACGTCAGTGGAGCGTTGAGAGTAGCCTTACCCTATAATTTCACTATAATTACTTGGCCTCAATCTCATGGAGAATATTTCAAGATATTATATATTTTCTATTGAGAACTAAAATTAAGTTTGGCGAATGTCATGTTCCTACCATATAGTATCTCACTAATTGAGTTTGTCCATGCCCTTACTCACAGGCTGCTCCGTATTTGATTATGAACAGCCTCATAGTTGCCGGAGCGGACTGGGGCACCTACCGACGCGATCACTTGGCTAGAAACCTGTCAAAACGCGAGGAAGGGAAGGAACCCGAAACGATCGGACGTGATCACTTGGCTAGAAGCATGGCAAAACATGAGGAGGAGAAGGAATCCCAAACGATCGGCAAGTCCGCTGGCGTGCTGGGCGTCTGCGCGGTGCTCATCTTGACCGCCGCATTCGCGGCGCCTTTCGCCGTGGCGCCTTTCTACGATACTAACAAGGAGAAGAGCATGCCTATGCGGTTTGCTTACAGGATATTCGCAATGTCCGACTTGGCCGCATTCGGATTCGCCGCGGCAGCCATATCTTCCTGCACGTTCGCCGGGTTTCCCTTCCTGGACCGGACCAAACGCTTCTTGTACTTCAGCACCGGATACCTGTTCCTGCTTTTCGCCGCCATGTTCATGATCCTCGTCTTCATGGGGGGAGTCTATCTGGCGGTTCGCCCGGTGGTCGACAGCGCCACCCTCACCTACGTCTATCTGCCTGGTGTGCTATACCCATGCGCGTTGCTGCTGATTCGCGCGCTGGGTTCCAGACTGCTTCTCCATATGTGGGCGCTAACCTCGAGGCTTGGTTACCCGGGGTGGTTCTGTGCCCTACCTTGCCTGCTCCCCCCGCCGCGCCGAGGTCGTGACCATATATATCGCGCGCTTTATGTGAGATGCTCGTCCAGGTTCTTTTTCTTTTTCACAGTGTTCATTCTTCTGGCGGTGCTTGCACTACTGTTGGCCAAGACGAGCATACCAGCACGTTAGCTGGTGTGGCACACACCCGCTTATGATTGGTGATCAGAGAGATCTGTGGCGTCATTTCCTGCTTCATGTAACGTGTTTCAATGATCATTGCCTGCTGGATAATGTGTCATTTTTGTCTTGATCTCATGTCGTCCGCCAATGTATTCTCGTGTTTGTGCACTTGTTGGCCGTGTGCATTGCACATCTGATTTTATTTTGTCCGGTCATTATTTGGCTTGCGCTCTTATGGCCCATCTAATCCGCATGGGTTGTAGTATTGGAAGAGATAGGCCACGCGCTTGTCGTTGCCTATTTCTACTTTCCTTCCAAGTTTGATGTCAAACAGATATGCTCTGTCTTGGGCTCAATACACATAGGGCTCGATCAAATTTTGTCACAGTTGAAAGTCCACCCTCAGCATGTAACTGAGGGCCCATTGTCATTTTTTGTCCTAGTTGCAACTCCACATGCATTTTTTGTCCCAATTGCAAGCCTATCTTTGATATGCAACTCGGCCCAACCCATTTTCTCCTATTTGCAAGTCCACCCTCGACACACAACTAGGGGTGGATTTTTTTGTCCCAGATGCAACTCCACCCCTCGACATGCAACTAGGGGATCGTCTTTTTTTTGTTCCAGTTGAAAGTCTACTCTCGATACGAAAGTGGGCCCAAACCACATTTGTTTTGGAACGGAGGGAGTATATGTATTCCGAAAGATGGTCTGAAATCTTGTATTCAGCTAGCTAGCAGTACGCAGCTCTGATTGGAGAAAAAAGGTGAAACGACCATGGAAGATATATTAGTCACATTGCCATTCTTTGCATGTTACATTGGAACACACTTTCAGAGTACACATGGCTTCACAGCCTGATGGCCTCACAAGCAGTTCATATGTCGCAAACACGAGTACAGAAACAAGCCGTTCTTATTTTACAAGCCAATTTCTTGCGCAGAAGAGAGGTTGGTCTTGGGCATGGATTTTAAGTGCATAGTCCTCTGATTGTCTACGGTCGCTACGGCGCTGCCGTGTATGATTATATCGGTGTCAGATGCAACTTTGTGTAGCAGCGCCGTGTAGAAAGGTTCCATACCTTCAAAGGAAACAAATAGTAGTAATTAGTACTGATACCCCATATATAGAAGAGAAGTCAAAATGAGCAAAAGCACACTTATAAAAGACAAGAGAATCCTCTTATATACTCCGAACTGAAACCACGACAGATATTTTGGAATGGAGGGAGAAGTAATACTATTCTCCAAACATTTTTTAAATATAGGTCCCTACTTTGGAACAACCCAAATGAAAATAGTACTCCTGCTATTGCGTGGAATTAGCAAGCATGTCACATGAACTGGTCACAGACGACTGGCTAATCATTTGCTAGCTAGGAAACTTCTCAGGAGATGCTAAATAAGTCCACTCTGCATTTAGCGTCCATATTTCCTCGCTCATAACCTCACAAGCAAGCAAATTGTAAGAATTAATTTCACAGAAAGCATATATATTCCGGCCGGTGGATCAAAAACATAATAATGGCAACGAAAACAAGACAGACACTTGTAGTAATGTACTACTCCCTCCGTAAACTAATATAAGAGCGTTTAGAATACTAAAATAGTAATCTAAACGCTCTTATATTAGTTTACAGAGGGAGTAATAAAGATGGCAAAGGGGAGACCTGCACCTGCTATTGCGTTTCCTCGTCTCGTATATAAACAATCCAGATCCCACCGTCGGGGTCGACAACCAGCACACGAATAGGCGGAGCTTCGTCGGCTGGATCGTGGCCGGGGGGAGGCGGCGGCGGGGGCGCCATGAATGATATAGAGTAACGTCTTGAGAACGAAACAAAACGAACAGAGCACGCACGTAAGAAGACGGAAATGAAATGGAAAAATAGGTTCAAAGAAGAAGGAAAGGAAGCTCAGGAGGGCACCGTTGCGCGGCGGAGATCTGTGCTGCGTATGTGGTGCGATGAGGCCGGCCGGCCGGCCGTCTCCGCTGCGCGGTTGAGGAGGAGAACTCGATCGGGGTTGCGCTCGGGGTGGAGTAAGAGAGGAAGGAGATGGAAGGCGTGCTGGTGGTTTGCCCGGAGCTGGAGAGGCACGGCGGCAGTCTATTTGTAGGTTTTGTGCCACTAGTACTAGCGCGTAGTACGCGGGGGGCAGTGGCGGTTGGGCGGGACAGGTGGCGCCCTACCCCGGTATGTACGCTTGCTTGTGTAGGTGGAGAACGCACGCACGTACGCATCTCCGGAGAGAGGTAGAGGTAGAGAGAGAGAGAGAGAGTTGTTTATCCTCCTCGTATCGTATGCATTGCACGTAGTAGTTTCGACGTACGAGCTCGCACGTCGCGTCTCATGACCCGGCCGCCGTCAGCAGCCCAGCGAGCGTGCATGCATGCCCCTCGCGTACGTCCGCACGCCGTCCAGGTGCACGTACGCGTGGTCTACGCGTGAGTTACACCGACAGCGCGCGGCTCTGGCCATTATTTCTTGGTATGTTCCGCTCTCTTTCTTTCAGGAGTTCTTTTTTTTTTTGCGAGATTCTTTCTTTCAGGAGTTTCAAGGGCAAAGCTGCTTACTTTTAAAGCTAGCGGCGTGAAAGTTTGACCGGGTACACGCATAATAGTTTGTAGTTTTTTTTGGCGGAAATCACCCCAGAACTATACTAAAGAACAGCAGTGATACAAGGCACCCTCACAGGATAAGAAAGTTACAATCGGGTCCTTAGGAAGTCCAACCAATCACAACACCACCGTGAACTGAAGGCGTGACGTCCAGCTGTCACAGCGTCTCCCTCGGAGCTGGCCTGACCTTGGATTTGGGGACGAATTTGCCGGAGACGAAAAGTCTTCAAAGTTACGGTCCACATGAACCAGCACGTCAGTGAGGAAGTAGATCAAACCACCGCCATCTTCATTGCCTTCCTCGCTGGCGAGCCAGAGGGAAAGAGTCCTAGAATCATTCTTGTACAGAAAGCCACCACACACCTCGTCAACAGCGCCGGAGCAAACGCCAATGAAGCGGGGAAGAATTCTGTTTTGTGATTTATACTAATATCCTAATATATTGTGGCATATTTCTCACATGTATTAATTAGTTGGTATCTGCCCTGAACAGGAAAACAACCCTTATTTGTGGCGAAATTCTTTTGTAGCAGAAGATGGTGCTTGCTTGATCAAATATGGGAACGTGTTAATTACCTTTCCGGAACAGATAGAAACGTGTGTTCTCAGCTGCAATAATCTGCTGCGTCATGTTTTTTACTTCCAGTCCAAGGCAAAGGCAGTTTGGGGCGAATGCGAGCTAATAAATTGCCACATTTATAGGCTTTCTTTGGTTCATAGGATAGGATTATCATAAAAATAGAAAAGTTGTAGGAAATAAGGTGACATGAATCTCAAATCCTATTAATAGGAATAGAAAAGAAGATGTCATTTGGTTCACATTATAGAAAATTTTCCATCGAATTCAGGCTAATGTTCATTTTTCTTTGAAATATGGAGGACAAGAATCAATCCTATGTAGGAATGGAAATACATTTCTATGAACCAAAGGACTCTAAAGAAAAAAAATCCTATCATATAAATTTCCTACGAAATTCCTTCAAGGAGGTCGTAGGAGTTGCCATCTTTTTTTTAGAAAAAGAGGATGACCCCAGCCTTTGCATTTGGGATATGCATGCGGCCATTTTATTGATTATTCTCGAGGACCTTACAAAGTAGAAGAACAATATGTCTAAATCCGCCATCTTGGCAACATCTGCCGCTACTCCTATTCAAATGATGAAGGGGTGCAAGCTGGGCCACATACCCAGACCTCTCACCTAAGCCTAACATCTAAAGCCGGAGGCCCCGACCGAGCCATCTGCCGGGTCCGGGGCTCAAACCGGTCCGACGCACTCACATGTGTCGTCGCCGTCATCTTCCACTGGTCCATCTTCAGAGTAGATTGATGTGACAACCTTGGCAGGTCCTCCGTCGTCGACGCCACCACGACGCCAAATGACGATCTCCACCTACGCGAGCCTTGGCAGGTCCTCCGTCATTGACGCCACCATGACGTCAGACGACGACCTCCACCTACGCAAGTCCATCTCCAAGCAATGGGCGTAAATCCATGCTACGATAGGGCCGCACCACCGCCGTCGCCCACCACCCACAAGCGCCACCCAACCCCAAGGTTCCCAAAGCGGCACCTTCAAGAAGGAAACGTCGCCTTGAGCGCCGCCGCCGCCCAACAAAGTTAGGGCTTTCGCTCGAGAGACCTAGGGAAAGGGGAAGTGAGGAGATCAGTCCATACCGACGCCTCCAAGGAGGGGAATGATGCCCTCAAGTGTTGCCGTCGGCGCAGCCGGTCAAGGCCGGCCAGGGATTTTGCCCGAACTAGATCCCCGCAGCAGCCCCTCTTGTACAGAACCGGCGACCAAGAGGACGCGCGGCACGACCAAGCTGGCTCGCACGCCGAACATGGAAGGAGCGGGCGGCGGGACGCCAGATCCACTGCCCGCACGGCTGCTAGCCGGCCGTGCCTTGCCAATGGAGCCGTCGCTCCAGATCCGGGGTTCCCCACGCAGAGACAGGGCAACCGAGGCCCCGTTGCCACCATCCTTGGCGCCCCGGCCTTGCCCGGCG
>NC_041382.1:19665294-19676603 GCF_002162155.2 Triticum dicoccoides
GTTGTCACATCTAAATTTGGGGGAGAATTTCACTTCCCCGGCCTCTGCACCAACTAAAGATGCATGCGGCCTTTTAAGTATGGGTACTAGGATTTTTAATCTAGGTTACGCACCGAGCCTAGTCCTCAATAAATGCGTGAGTACCAGGAAAACCTGGTCCTCAAGAATAAATAGGAAACTAAATTCGTCTCCGTGAGGATTCGAACCTAGGTGTTTGGTTTGTACATCCACTCCCCAACCAGTTGAGCTAGGCTCACTCCCCCTTAAAAAAATTGGGGGAGAATTTCACTTCCCCGGCCTCTGCACCAATTAGGGATGCATACGGCTAAGTAAACTGAAAGTTCTGTCGCACAAAAAAAGAAATAAACTAAAAATTTCTAGCTACCACCAAAGAGACTGGATGTCACTACCTACGTACGTACTCCAGGTTTACTTAGCCGTGGCCACTTCATGCTGACTGAACCGCGTTTGCTACAAATTGCAACCGACGTGTCAATAACTAATTCGTTTGACCTGGCACTTTTATATGCTTTGTTACCAAGATGGGAAGGTTCTACACATCATCCCAACCCTTTTCGAGATGGTTGCCACCGGCAGCTAGCCAGTGGATAGATAGAAAAGGAGTACAAAGTTCAACACATGTGCATCGCTTGTGGTTGTGGAAGTTGACCTCCACTGGCAAGTACAAAAACACGCGTATACCATGCTTCCGAGATCTGATCTCCTCTTCTGGCCAGCCTTGCCTCGCAAACCCACTGCCCCTGCAATTTCTATTGTCGTCCCCTCCCTCTACTCTATGTCCACCAATTGTTCATGTCCGTAGCACATCACTTGCCCGTCTTGTTTCCCTGGTAGCGCATGGATCAACCACAAACAGTAACTACATTACAAAATCGTCGATGACTGTTTCTGTCTGAGTTCCTGCTTGTTCAAATATATGGTCCACCTCCCTCCATCAGTATATACAGTCTAACACTGCTTAGTTGATGGTCGTGGTCTCTTTTTTCGAAGAGGAAGATTAAACTCCGGCCTCTTCATCAAGCGATTCAAACAACCATTTATTAAAACAAATAAAGTATCAACATGCAACTAACATCACAAGTAGCTAATCAAAACAACAAAGTAAAAAAAAAAGACACAACCAAAAAATTAGGACAACATGCCTAAACACATAAGCTATTATCAAACCATCATCCAAACTGGTTTCTCTCTATCTCTCTCTCTCTCTCTCTCTCTCTCACACACACACACACATACACACGCGCACACACGCGCACACACACACATACACACGCGCACACACACACATACACACGCGCACATTTTTTGGCTCATCGGCGGTTTGGAGAGGAAGACGAAGCAAACTACCAAAGAGGAATCTTGTGTTTGTGTGTGTGTTTTTGAAAGAAGAGATGGGTCTCGTGTTAATTAGTGGACTGAAGCCTACGGTCTCCGTTTTGAATGAAAGGGAAAAAAAGTACAAACAGCTAGTTCGGTCCCAACAGCCAAATTATTTTATAGTAGTACATATTCTCATCCTCGCTTGCACCCATAATGCTCACGTCAATAATTCATCTCTTGATCTAATTATTAAACACCAGTGATCGACCAGGCGAAATGGCGCGCTCCAGCATGTACCGTGTAGTAGTATCCATACTGCCTCCTCCCCTCTCCTCCCTCTCTTCATTTGCTCTCTGTGTGCCGGCCGACAACCTCGAGCTCCTCCTCTCTTGCAGCGGCGACCTCATGGCTCATCACACGACGTATGTCGATCTCCACCATGCAAATGGTTATCTCCTAATCTCTCTTGTTTTCACCCCAAAATAAAATCTGATTTATGAATTGTTACTTATTACTTATCGATGAGTGGTCGGATCCAAACATTCAGGGGGGTTGATTTGAGTATGATTTGGGACTGAAATGCCCCTAGCTAATTATGATGTTTGATTAGAGGAGTAATTACCATCAGCTAACTACTGATCCTTCCAGTCCAAGACACTAATTTGAGTATAATTTGGGACTAAAATGCATGTAGTTACAGTGTTGATTAGAGGGCTAATTACCGTGGCTAACTAATTAGGGTTGTGGGTTACACAGCCCACACCATTTTTTAAGATTCATGCATACACAACTGAGAATGTGAGCAACTGGCTCTCGAACTCGGGCAGGTTGGCAAGTAGTATCAACACCTGCTAACCAGGGTCGGACCACAGATTTAGGAGGCCCTGGGGCAAAACATCAACAAGGGGCCCTTTTTGTCTCGAAGGCTCAAAATATTTTCTATTTGAAAAGCAAAGTAAATATCTAGTGCATAGCATAGACGATGATCTTTGGACTTTAAAATTGAGAGTACAATTTATTTATTGGGTGAACTACACCATGATAGTAATGAAACAATGTAATTCCACATTAACTCACTTTCCTTAATTTGAACAACGGAGATTTTATTTTGTTTTGCAAAACATATAACCCTGTCCAAACTGGTTGCTACTTAAAAAAATTGTGCTACCATCAGATAAGAAGTTAGCACATGTATGTACATTTGTTTCTGAATCTTTCCCAACCCACCATGTTCTTCACTCCCAAGAAATTTACCTAGATAATAACTCAATTCTTCCAACTTTGTTGTTGTGGATTTGAAAAGCTTACTCAACTTTCTGGAATTATAAGTTTGTGAAAAATGTCTAGAATTACTATCTGGAGGGAACACAATATCATTATGTCTAGAATTACTATCTCAACTAAAAAAACCGTAGCCTTATCATTCAGATTGTCGTAGTTTGGCGGATCAAAAATATTAACAGTGCATCATTGCACAGTCGGTGGTCTTTTTACCGGATAAACACTTTCTAGACGACATGACAGTAAACAAGAACAGTTAGCACAAAATGATTAATACAGGAACAAACACACCTAAATATGTATTGATGTGGATGATCCGCAGATTGCAGTAGTCAGCACGAACGAGAAGACGACACCAAGACCTAAATAATTTCCCCCATTCTATAGTTCTTCTAATCTCCTGATTCCCGAGGACTCTCTCACACTTAGATCCAGTTAATATCAGAACACCTATGCAGGTAGATGAGGATTCGTCAGAGCAGGAGGGCAGAGCGATTTAATTGAGGAGGAACGGGATTATGGAAAGGAAAACAAGAAGAACACCTACCGTCTCCACATCTCCAACGTCTAGTTGATGGGGAACGAGAAGAACACTAATAAAGGAAGGAGAGCCGATTTGGGAACGGATTTTCGCCTTTAATCTCCATTAATAGCCGACGGCGACCTTGAAACCGGTAAGGCATGGGAGCGGCGGCGCTATTATGGCAGTCAGGACCTTCTGAAGTGGAGGGGTCGAGGAGCAAGATTGACGATGGGTTTTGCCCCACGACTGAATCGGCTCTCTGCTTTCTAGATATATTTCTTGGGCTTCTTACACGTACGAAGAAATACTATCTCTCAAACTGGGGCCCCTGCCTTCCGGGGGCCAGGGCAGGCGTCCCGTTTGCCCGGCCTATGGGCCGGGCCTGCTGCTAACCATCCGGGTGGAGCCTTGTCGGCCGGTGGCTAATTAATGATCCCTTCAATTTGAAAGGGGTACTGTTATATACTCCCTCCGTTCCATATTACTTGTCATGATATTGAACTAAAACCATGGCAATTAATATGGAACGGAGGGCGTATTAACTAATGCTCGCAATCTTTCAAGAAAAGGCGGCTAGGGTTTTTGCCTCCCATCGGCGCCGCCGCCGATCTTTCATGTCTCCTGTGGCCTTAGGGCGCGGTGGATCCCTGCCCTTGCCGGTGGGAGGGCTTCATTTTCAGGTGCTTCTTCAAGTTTTGTTAGGATTTGTGTCCTGCTCAAGAAGACGAGATGGCGGCGGCTTCTTGAAGATGGAATAAGGTTCTCCCCGCCTAGCCCCCGTCCCAATGTTGTGTCTAGCATCGTCGGAGGGCGTGTGGAGGTGTGTCTCCGGCGGATCTCGCGAGATTTGGTCGGTGGTTGTCTTTGATGGATCCGCTCGGATCCGGTCTTTATTCGTCTTTCTTCATGTGTCTTCAGGTTGGATCCTCCCGATCTAAAATTCCCTTCATCGACGGAGGTTGCTGTTTGAGGCGTTGGTCCTATGGGACCTTAACACAATGACTTCCCGACTGTCTATTACAACAAGTTGTGTCTGGCTCCGGCGAGGGAGGGGCGATGACGGCGGCGCGCCTTCGGCTTGCTTCAGTTTTTGTAGTCATCGCTAGGCGGTCTATGAATCTGGATGTAATTTTTATTATTTCTGATGTTTATTGTACTGTCATGATTGATGATGAATAGATTGACAGTTTCCTGGAAAAAAACTAATGCTCGCAATCAGTTACAATTCACAAGTGATAGTGTATACATAGTCACATACTGGTCGGACATGAGTGACGTTGCAGGTTTGTAGCTAGCTAAGCACACGCGCAGGTCCGAAACTAGTTGATATCGTGTCCGTAGCGGCTAGCCAATATGTGTTTTGCAGGGTATATAGCAACTGCCCGTAGTGCTTGTAAGCAGATAGCAACTCTCTTTTTACCTAAACATGTTATGTTGCCATGTCTTTTTGTAGTGCTACATGGCAACCGTCTAGTGTTAGTAGGTGGCAACTCCTAAAGTTTACAAATCATGGCAACTATAGTAGATCAGACCACACATGGCAACAGCTGTAGTTGTTCAAAAATGCCATCTGGCACTTGACCTGAGATGGCAACTGCAGTTGAGCAATCATGGCAAATGTAGTTATCCGATATGGCAACGGTAATTCAGCAACATGGCAACTGCGGTTAAACGAACATGAAAGAAGGTCCGGACCATGGCAACTGCGGGGACGCGTGATGACTATCACGCGGGACGTGTGGGACCATGAGGTAGGAGGCCTGGCGTACGGGCGTGTGAGCATTATCTGTTCTGCCCACATGTAGGCATGTGGGAGGGACCACGAGGCAAAAAAGAGGCGTGTAGGCATTACTTGTTTTGCCCACACGTAGACGTGTGGGCTGATTCTCTTAGACACCACACCAGACCTCTTAACTACCAAACGTGTGGGCGTTATCGACGTCCTTCCTAAATATCTAATTAACTTTTGGCAGGAATCGTTAGAGATCGGTTCTTGCCTCCTCGATTAAAAATCACAGTATAGCAGTTTAATCGAGCAGGACAGGAGACTAGGTGAGTTAAACGGTTTATCTAATTGCCAAACATTGACGCATAATTTTCAATTAATATCTGTTGTCCGTATCACTTCAATTCTATTTTATTCATTTTTTATATCTTGTGTTTCAATAATTCGGATTTGAGCCATCATGGAAAACATCGTTCCTACAAGCGCAAGAGATAGAGCCTCATTTTTTTGTTTCGCACAGGACTTCGGATTTTGCCGGCATGGCCTGGTTGATGGCACTACAAACTAACCAACAGACATGCTAGGTGGATGATGTTAGGTCGATCCTAAGCCCCTTGGATCTGCTTCTTTAAGGTTAGTCATAGTGGGAGTAATATAAATAGTAACATAGATGCCACATAATTAAAAAAATGATGTGTCATGTAATTAAAGAGGAGAGAGATAAATAGACGCATAGCGGTTTCCAATACAAAATGAGTCTATAAGGCAATAAATGAAGATATGCATATTACTACACCTATAGGATTTTACACTATGACTAGTAACATACACGTATCCCTAGACTAGGTTAATACCTTCATAGTGGGTAGTAATTTAAGTGTGGTAACATGCAAATATTCATTTATTAGGTTATAGACTCATATTGCATTGGGACGTGTGATGTTACAGTAACTAGCTAAGTTACTACAACTACCTCTCTCCTCATTAACTCATTGCCACATAAGCAAATTTGCTGAGTTGGACTCGATGTTACTGCTGAAATTACTCCCACTGTGGCTAGTCTATGAGGCTGGTCATAGTGGGGAGTAACTTAAACTAGTAACATACATATGTTACTAGTCCATATTACTACTTTTATAGTGGGAAGTGTCGTAGGTGTAGTAACATACATGTCTTCATTTATTATTTTGTAGACTCATTTTGTATTGGAAACCGCTATGATAACATATTATGTTACTCTATTGTCTCCCTCCTTTTTAATTACATGACACGTCATCTTTTTTGCTTATGTGGCATCTATGTTACTACTTAAGTTACTTTTACTATAAGATTATGTATGTTACTACACCTACGTGGATTAGTAACATATGTATGTTCATTATGACTAGCCTAAGAAAACGAGAACGAAGCTTCGTGGTTTGTAGCCATTGGCAGGCTACACTATATGCTAGGGTAATATTAGTAGATTAGATGGCAGTTGCATCTCCAAGCTATACCACTCAAACCATCGACACATCTATGGTAAAAATACACGTACTGCAGCAGGCAGGCAGGCAGCAGCAGCATTAAAAAATCCTAAAGATGTCCCCTACTCTTTCTTCTACCTCGTTTCAGATCTGAAAGTCAAGCACACAGGCGGACCAACAGCTCCCTAGCTACATCCGCTGCGCCCGCGTGCGTGGGCACGTGCTCCTCGCCCTACGCCGCACTCGCCGCGCCTCCACGCTGAAAGAAGATGCTCTGCATAGATCGCTGGAGGGCCGGACATGCTCACCGCATCCAGCAGCCCCGGCTGCCGGCGTGGCTAAACCTCGCCGGAGCTGCACTCGAGCGAGCCCTCCAGTCCAACTTTGCTGGCATGAGAGAGAGAGAGAGAGAGAGAGAGAGAGAGAGAGAGCAAAGTGATAAGCGCGCGGGGTGGAATGGATGAGGATTGAAGTGCTACCGAGGAGGAATTGTGGAAGGAACGCGTGGAGGGTTCTTGTTTTTCTTGTGTTGTTTTCGTCATGCTCGTGGTGATGGCTCTCGATTCCTCGAGAACGTTTACTACTCAAGCGCCGTTTAACGTAGTTTAGTCTCCTTTAATTTTTCTGTCTTTTATTTTTTCGTTTGCGGTTTAGTTAAAACTCCTTTTTTATTTGTCCTCCTAGCAACCGACTAAAGTATACTACTCCAAACTCCTTGGGTGCGTATGTAACTACCTAAGTGACAACGTAGTTGCGGGGTTTGAATTCCATCATTTCTTTTTTCTGTGGGTTCGACACTTCACTTATCACGAAAGTGCTACAACAACCATGTGCACTTGCAGGACATCAGCCTCCAGCAGAGTGGCCTCCTAAAGCATTGCCAGTGTCGAGTGCACGATGGAGAACACCTCTGCCGGCCGCGAGGCATGGTCACCGTCCCACGCCATATGAGGCGGGGGGGAGGGGGGAGGGGTCGTGGGAAGCGCTTGCCGCTGCTGGTGACGTGCAGCCTCAGGCGCACGGCGCTGGGGTTGGTGGAGAGGGCGATGAGCTGCAAGTGGTCGCGGACAAAGATGCGGCGCCTGTGGGTTAGTGCAGGAGCTCACGCGTTGGCCTGAACAGTAGCACTTGCGGCAGGTGATAGGATTTTTGCAGGACGCCTCGCGATGGCGAGGATGGAGACAGTGAAAGCACAACCTTTTTATCCAGTCGGGGAGGAGGAACACGGCTTGATGGGCGTCGATCGAAAAGCCGGCTGGTGCGGCCGATATGACTCGACGGTCACCCATCCGTCTGCATCCGTGGCCTCGAGCCCCGCAGCCGCCATGCGCGGGGCAAGCATGCGTGATGAATGTAGCTCACCGACCTCGCCCTGAAAGCAGGTAACCACCCTCCTGCCCTGACGTCGGAGTTATTGTCAGCATTGAAGGAAGGCGCGTTGCTAGACGGAGAGGGAGCGGTGCGGAGCAGCTTAGGAGGGGTCTCGGGGAAGAAATCCACCTCGTCCCGCGCGTGGATCGGGCGCCTAGGAGGTGGCGGGGGCGGGAATGCGAGATCCCGATCCAGACCCAGCGCTGACGAGCCTGCAGGGGTGGCAGATGACGCAGCCGGAAATCCCCAAAGCAGCACAGTGGGTGCAGCAGGGAGGTGCAGACGGCGCGCGGTCTCGGTAGCTGGCGGCGCTGGAGCGGCTACCGTCGGTAGGTGCGGGCTCGTAGTCGCGAGAGCTCATGGCGCAAGGGGCACTTCAGTATCAAGTTTTCTACTGGGTTATTGATGTTGCAGTAATTATTTTTTGCGGGTTAGATGTTGTAGTAAGTTGTCCTTGCATGTATATTGTTGTGATGGACTTTGTTTAGCTTGGTGCTTGTGGATTTCATCATATAGCCTGGATTTACTACATGCACACTAGGTGTTTGCAGAAACGCTTGTAAAGAACTAACTTGGCTGTTTTGGATCGGTTCCACTACCCTGTCACGCTCACACATTTCTCTTTACTCTTTGTTTTACATATGTAATTTACAGACAACAATATAAAATACATGAAGTAGGGTACTAGTACTATTTTTGTCAAAAAATTATACCATATCATATTTTTCTGCGACGAACGCTTGGTACATGTGTTCTGCCATAAGCCACACTATGGTTGTCAGCTCACCACCACTGTTGAGCTTCTGGGCATGGGACTCCCTGCTGCACTTGTGGCTCGCGTAAATGAGAAAGTCCATCCACACTTCAAGGACAAGCTCCAAGGAGTCGGTCGTGCCATCCCTCTCCTTCTCCAGTAGCTCCTTGGCGAGTCGAGCCATGTAAATGAGGCGAGGAGCAAGTTCGTCATACTCCCGGTTCTGGTACTCATCATACAAGTTGTTTGCGAGCTCCTCTCTCTCGGCGACCCTCGAACTGTTGGAGTTTGGTCCATCGCGCACACGGAACAAATCCTTGATGCTCGCACGAGTCGGGTACCTTGGATCAGCAGATCGCATGGTGACCAGCCTCTCGCAAGTTCGTTGGTACAAGCTTTTTTGGGGTTGGCCTGGCAGCATGTAGGGACGCTCCACCAGGAGGAACATCATGTAGTCGGATAGCACCCTAACGCCATGCACGCTAGGTGCGGCGTCCACGCACTTGGCTCTTTGGCTCTTGGTGAGAAAGACCTCGGTGGCGATGTGCCAGATGATGATGCCCTCCTGGAACTCCAAGCTGAGGGAGTCCTTGAGGATGCCTTTGTGGTAAAGCCCACGGCTCTGCAGTGGGTCCTCGCCCCATTTCTTCCTCACCATGCCTGTGTTGAACTTCCCCCTGCCCAACAACCCTCCCATGTACTTTGCGACACAAATCTTGATCTCACCTGACATCTCGACGGTCGCCGAGTAGTGGTTCCTGTTCCACCACTCGTCTGGTGCTAGCGCCCTGGCCAGCCTCCCGAGCAGGGGGCTGGTGAGCGGCGTGTCGGCGGGGCGCGTGCAGAAGTGCAGCAAGTTGTACTGCCCGATGGTGTATGACCACCTTCTTGACTTGTACCTGCTATCACCGGCAGCTCCCCCCATGACGAGATGGTGTAGCCACACAACCACGCGGCGGAGCTTGTCCCATCTCTTGTTGCACAGGGCCGTGTACCTAAGCCATTGCCACCTGGTGGTGCTCAGGAACGCGAACGTCCAAGATGATGCCAGCGCATTCAGGAGCGACGTCGTCTCCATGAACACGGCGCCACCCAGCAGAACGTAGGTGATGGCCACGTCGGCTCTGTCGTGGCCGTCCTTGGGGGTGAGCTGGAACAGCACCAGCGAGGCGGCGGCGGTGAGCGGCGAGATGAAGCGGATCAGGTAGCCCAAGAAGGTGTGCACCACGGCCGCCTTGGTGTACAAGACGTCGTACATGAGGGAGAGCTCGATCTCCATCAGCGTCCCCAGCTCCACGCCGTCTATCGCTCTACGGCTATGCTTGCTGGTGTGCTCATCCAGGCCGGAATCCTCCTCCACCACTGAGGAGTCGACGATGGCACGCTTGCAGATGTGGAACAGCGAGTGGGCTCGTCGCAGGTGGCACTCCTCGTCCGTGACTTCGTCCTGAGGGTGAAAATGGTTGTGGATGGCGGGCGGCTTCGTGTCGACGGAGGTGCCGATGCTCTCCAGGGTGCTGCACTTGAGCGCCCACGTCCTCTCCCCGTACTTGACGACGCCGAGGACGAACATCAAGAAGGAGGCGCGCCGGAGCAACTTCCCATCCTTGCCGCCAGCGAGAGCGATGTGCTTGTAGAGGATGTAGCCCGCGCCAAGGACCTGCACGACGAGGATGGTGAAGTGGCGGAGCCAGAGCTGGTTGTCCTGGAACGAGTAGGCGGTAATGTTGTCCGGGCCGCCGAGGTGCAGCAGGAGGAAAGGCGCCCAGAAAGCGGCGAGCTGGTGCTCGTGCACGGCGCTGCTGAACGACATGTGGCCGACAGCGTACACGGCCGTCGAGTCGGCCATGAGGTACGCTAGCCACAGGAGGAGACTCCACACGGCTAAGGCTTCGCGCCGGCGGATGCCGGCGAAGACGAGGAGGACTAGCTGGAGCCCGAGGCTGAGGAGGACCAGGATCTGCATCGACCGGTGGTTCCAGAGCTCCAGCGGCCCCGCAGCCATACTAATTGATCCCCTCCTTTTGGCAGTCTAGTCTGCACTCTGCACTGCCTGGAATATAATGGACGATTTTTTGCGGTTTTATTTCAGACAATGGATCCACAAAATGCATGGATAACAGTAGTACATACTATCATGTTCAATTAGTTGCATGAAGTTTCCGTAAGTCACTATTAACTAAAACTAAAATTGTGCAATTATACATTTCGCAGTACCATACATGCTATACATGCGAATTGTACACGCACAGCAAAAAACATACTCCTCACAAATGGTCTTCGTAGCTAATGCTTGCGACCGAATGCAATTGAGAAGCGACTGTGTATGCATACTTACGTACCGGCCGGGCTGGAGTAGTGTTGCAGCTTCGGATTCCCAGACCAGTCAATCCTGTCGCTGAGAGGGGGCGGGCGAAGCAGGAAATTAGCGGCAGAAAATGGCACGGAGGAGCCGTGGCCAGTGGATGGCACTACACACTAGCCAGTGGACATACCAAGTCGATCGGAATTTCCTTGAATCTGCTTCTTAAGAAAGGAATATGGAAGCTTCGTGGTTTGTAGTTGGAGATGACATGCCAAGTCCATCGGAATCTTCTTGGATCTGCTTCTTAAGAAAGGAATATAGAAGCTTCGTGGTTTTTAGTTGGAGATGACATGTCAAGTCCATCCGAATCTCCTTGGATCTGCTCCTTAAGAAAGGGATATGGAAGCTTCGTGGTTTGTAGTTGCAGATGACATGCCAAGTCCATCGAAATCTCCTTGGATCTGCTTCTTAAAAAAGGAATATGGAAGGTTCGTGGTTTGTAATTGCAGATGACATGTCAAGTCCATCGGAATCTCCTTGGA
>NC_041382.1:19676857-19686745 GCF_002162155.2 Triticum dicoccoides
TAGTTGCAGATGACATGCCAAGTCCATTGGAATCTCTTTGGATCTGCTTCTTAAGAAAGGAATATGGAAGCTTCGTGGTTTGTAGTTGCAGATGACATGTCAAGTCCATCGAAATCTCCTTGGATCTGCTTCTTAAGAAAAGAATACGGAAGCTTCATGGTTTGTAGTTGGAGATGACATGTCAAGTCCATCGGAATCTCCTTGGATCTGCTTCTTAAGAAAGGAATATGGAAGCTTCGTGGTTTGTAGTTGCAGATGACATGCCAAGTCCATCGGAATCTCCTTGGATCTGCTTCTTAAGAAAGGAATATGGAAGCTTTGTGGTTTGTAGTTGGAGATGGAGTCAATTACATTGTTGGTGTCACAACTTGTCCTGAATGTTCACTTTGGTGCTACAAGTTGTGAGATACGTCAAAGTGGTGGAAAAACTTGGCTCAATCGTTCGCATACGGTGCTTTTCTCAGTTTCGTACGAATCAAGCGCTGGCTAAGTAAGACAGCGTGGCGCGGGTCCCATTGGCAATGACCAGAGACCGTGGGCTGGTGCGCTTGGCATGAGTTTTCTCATAAACCCCCTCAGATTTCACGTTTTTGACAAATAAGCCCCCGGTTGGTTGTGCACAGGTGGCCTTTCCTTATAACTGACAGACAAACAACAAAATATGTTGTTTTAGCAGAAGAGAGCTTTCAGAGTTATTCAGAACTTGCACAGTAGCCCACTGGCTATAGAAAAAACTGTACCACCTACAAATTCTTGGTTCGAGTCCTAGAACCACCATTTTTTAACATGTGTCGACAGATTCAGTTAAGTACAGATTGGCAAATACAATGTAGGGTTGTGCGCACATACACTAACTTGACTGAAGCACTCAGATTTTAACAGTATCCGATTTGTTCATGCAAAAAAGAAGGGGCCTTCTAAACCCGTGCTAAACCATAGAGACAAACGACACTATGGATGAATGAGAGGGGGATTTTAACGTCACGCCATCTAAAAAGCATCCGCGGACGAAATCAACACAAAACTCAACATTCGTCGTCGGCGAACCAACCGATGGAAACCCTACAAAAAAACAGGGGCTACAGAGTGGGAAAGTTGGGGCTATGCTCACTGTATACAGGGGCTGCCTCGCCGGCGGGGTTCCATCGTCGTCGCCGACGCCGATCAACGCGTCCTACAGATCACCGCCGCTGCCGCCTTCAAACGATCGATAGGAGGAAAGCTCGAGGTGAGGGAGTCGAAGAGGCAAGTCAATAACGCAGAAAGGAAAGTCCACCTGTGTACAGCCAACCGGGGGGCTTATTTGTCAAAAACATGAAATCTGAGAGGGTTTCCAAGAAAACTCATGCCAAACGCACGAGCCCACGGCCTCTGGTCACTGCCAATGGGACCCGCGCCATGCTGTCTTGCTTAGTCAGTGCTTGATTCGTACGAAACTGGGAAAAGCACTGTATGCGAACGATTGAGCCAAGTTTTTCCACCACTTTGACGTATCTCACAACTTGTAGCACCAAAGTGAACATTCAGGACAAGTTGTGACACCAACCGTGTAATTGACTCTTGGATATGACATGCTAAGTCCATTGGAATCTCCTTGGATCTGCTTCTTAAGAAAGAAATATGGAAGCTTCGTGGTTTGTAGTTGCAGATGACATGTCAAGTCCATCAGAATCTCCTCGGATCTGCTTCTTAAGAAAGAAATATGGAAGCTTCATGGTTTGTAGTTGCAGATGACGTGCCAAGTCCATCGGAATCTCCTTGGATCTGCTTCTTAAGAAAGGAATATGGAAGCTTTGTGGTTTGTAGTTGTAGATGCAGATGGATCAATCGGAACTCAGTGCTAAGCTGGCAAGATCCAGTATATACTAGGGTACATTACGGTGTCCTGGACTAGGGGGTACTCACCACGTCATCTCCCGATCTGTTAGATTGGGCCGAGGACCCCCATGGCCGTATACTCATGGGCCAGTTCGGACAGCTGCCGCATACATGGAAGATTCTACAAGACTTGGTGATCAAGACAAGGACTCCTCCCCACCGGCGTATTTGGCTAGGACTCTTGTTATCCTAGGCCTCTGGTGCATTATATAAACCGAGGCCAGGCTAGTCGATAGAGAGATACAACATACAATCATACCATAGGCTAGCTTCTAGGGTTTAGCCTATCCGATCTCGTGGTAGATCAACTCTTGTAATACCAATATCATTAAGAATAAATCAAGCAGGACGTAGGGTTTTAGCTCCATCAAGAGGGCCCAAAGCTGGGTAAAACATCGTGTCTCCTGCCTCCTGTTACCATCCGCCTTAGACGCACAATTAGGGACCCCCTACCCGAGATCCGCCGGTTTTGACACCAACATTGGTGCTTTCACTGAGAGTTCCGCTGTGTGATCGGCAAAAGGATCGATGGCTCGTCTGCAGGTCAACTGCGATGCCGGCATCTTCGTCGCCGGCTCGACTGGTCACCTTGGCTCGACCGAGGACCGTGCTCCATCTCCGATCGTCATGTTCGGGCGAAGGCCTTCATCAACATTAACTCCGCTCTCTATCAAGATCATGGAGGAATCATCCATGGAGCTCGAGGGCTCAACGTCAACATTGCCCTCGGGCGACCGTGCTGTTTTTCCAAACAGCAAACTTGTATCTACTGCCACCACCTCTTAAAGCATCGCTTTGATGATTCCTTTGGTGGAATTGTACGGAATTGAGTCTACAACAGCCACGCAAAATTTCGTCGAGTTCCGATGGAGGAATCTCCGATAATCTACGATATACCGGAGCCCTGTCAAATCTGGACAGGAATCGGGACGAGTTTAGGGCGTGGTCTCCAGATCCTAGCTCGGAGGTCCTTTGCACGATCCAACCGTTCATCTACTGCGGAGTTCCCATATCTACCACCCCTTCAAATTTCATCTTGATCCGACGGTTCAAACTTCGGGAACCGTCCGATGAGTAGATCAATTTTCGGATCCGTTTTTTGCGCGAATACGGATCCGACCCGAATTCATGTTTTTTATGAACGTAACATTGGACAACATTTTTAGAGGAATTCTCTTCTAGGGTATTGTGCATTGTTCTTAAACACGTGCGCGTAAATTTTTAAGCCTCCCCTTAGGTCGCCTTCATCATCATGCTGATGTCAAACCAGTCCGACGATATTGCTCCAAAGCTGCCGACCTGCGCTAGACACGTCGTCACTTTATTGAGCCGAGCTCAACTTCTTCGGATCATCATCTCGGCAAGCCGAACAAGAGTTCAGCATCGCGAAGGATAAATCATCACCAACATCACCGCTCCACGGATTACACGAAGCGGGCATACCGGCATCACCGCACGGTCACTTCATCAAGCCGGCATCGACCACGTCACGACCTGCATCGGCATGGCCGCACTATTGCTTCTTCAAGCTGGTGTCCATCACGCCGACCTACTTCGACTCATCGACTGGCATCAAGGTTTCGACATCTCGGCTGGACCGGGGACTTCACCATCTCTTAATCAACCTACTCCGGAGACTTCGGCGTCACTAGCCGACCGGCTCCGTCATGATAGCTGGACCGAGGGCTTTGCCTCGGCGAGCCAAGCTTTGCCAGCATCGCCATACCGTCGCTTTATCTCCCATCAGGCAATGGGCGTGCGGATCGAGTCCCAATTTTGGGAATCACCTTTCTTCGGATTGCTACAACAAATAAACCAGGTGCTATTAATCCTAATATTTTTTGCTTGTTTGGGTTTATTTTTCCTAAAGAATTATTACTCTGATTTGTCCATCATCTGTACACAGGTCTATCAAATGATGGCCGCATTAACGACGGTCGCGTGGTGGTTCGGTCAGTTTTCGTACATAGTCCGGCGAACGCCGCGTCCGGAACTCGGACCGAACTGTGAATTCAGGCTTTGCCACGCCTTTACCGCATCACGCCAATGCCCTGCATCGACATTGACTTCGGCGCAAGGCCATATTTCTTTTATTACTCACTTTCAATAAATTATTTATTATGCAACGATTTTTTTTAATTATTATTACTATTATCTCCGATTTGCACTAGTTTTTGTGCACAGGAAAATGATCCGGGGACTTCGGCATGATTCTGCCGGTCTACATTGACCGTGCTATGTCACCACTTCGGCGTGTCGAGCTCTCCGCTCCGCCACCTCGGGACCGGCTTGGGGGATGGAACCTCGTCCCGCATCAAGCTCGGACCACGTTATCAATGCCGAACACATTAAACAGCTAAGTCGCTTTCATGCTCAAAGTTTTAATTTTTAACTTGTGTTCGGTTCGACCAAGCATTATATTTTTTTGGAAAAAAGTTGCTTGTAAAAAAATTTCTTGTCCAAACTTTGTTTGTGACACACATATTCAAATACCCCGTTTATTTGGGGGCTTCCTTTATGAAGCTTTTCCTCTTGCATATGATTATACTTGTACGGCTTCATTCCTTGTTCGTGTATTACGCCACAATATGCACCATATTGACTTAAGTGATTTGCAAGCTGGGTTACCTGGCTCCTGTGCTTACCCCTACATTCCCGATTGTTCGGCTAGGGAGTAAAGGGAGCACCCCTGCGATTGTCACGACCGGTCCTCCGAGCTCTGACCTCAGACTGGGTGGAGCCGAAAGCTAGCGCTCTTATTGTTTTCAATCATGGTCGGCACACAACGGAACTCATGAGTACAAAAAATCTATTGCACAAGTCTCATAGTAATAATGAGCACCGAAGAAAGGTATCGGTGGGGGTACTATTTTCTTCGAAGATGCTTCTTACACTTCGTCTGTAATATAGCATAAGTTCGCTGAGCGCGCTTTGTCTGTTACAGCCTTATGGCCTGGTTGCTTGGTTATCAGAAACACTATCGATATTCTCGACAGGTGGAGTACATAACACTTTTCGGTCCTTGACCGAAGAGGGAGAAGCCGACGGTCGGTTAAGACGCGTTTAAAGTTCGGTTGAACAAAGATATGATATAAGTACTTCGATACATACAATCATTATACATAAAATCTTTTACCAAGTCACTTGGGGGCTCTTAAAATTTATATGAGCTATTTTATAGTAAATATGTTTTCTTCTTGGTCGTTGCAAAGTCTTTTTCTATCGCTCCTTTTTTGACGTGAGTGTGTGGTCAATAGCCAGATAACTCATTTTCTCTCTAGTGATCGCTCGAGTTTAGTTCGCTAAACTGGTCTAATGAGAAGCACTCCTCCTTCGAGATAGGAGGCTGCAGCCGTAGGCTGACCCGCTTGAAGTCTTGAGATCGAATGTGTAATGTTAAAGCATGATAGAAGCACTCTTTTTTTCTAAGACCAATTTTCGGATTGGCACCGAACACTTGATCTTGTTCGGACGTCAAGTTTTTACTCACGTTTTTTGGTTTTCCAAGCTTAAGGCACTCTTAAACTATTTATGTGTTTTCAGCACAAGTCTCGCAGTGCAATGCCGGACACCTTTAAAGATTCGGCAAAAATATTTTCGGATATTGCTATATATGCATCGATTTTGAATTGTGTCTTTGGTCAATAGTTGGGTTGCCCGGCTCCTGCACTTGCTTCCTATGTTCCGCTTTGTTTGGCTAGGCGTGCAAAAGGAGAACCACTGCGATTGTGCTTCCAGCTCACACGGTTAAGCAGCTCAGTGGAGAAAATCCGAAAACTGACTGTCACAATAAGCGTAAACTGGTCAGCGATCCGTTGACTGTGTTAAAGGACGGGCCACTCATAACAATGGCCGAAGTGTTTACGACTTGACCTCGACTGTCGCCGAACATTACCGGGGGCTATTAACTGGCCTCCCAAACTAAATCCTCGATATTTTGCTCTTACATTAGAGCCGAGGTTTCATGATCATGCTTAGCATGACAACCCAAAAAAAGGAACCGATAGCGGGACTATTTTTTTGGAAGACATTTCTTATGTTAAATAGTAATATAACATATCTCTCTGCGTACCTTTGTTTATAAAACTGTATGGCCAGATTGCCTTGTTTGTCGTAAATCTTTGCCCTCATAAAGGCTTTATAAAGTAGGATAAACACTCCTCGGCTACTGGCCGAGGAGGTGGAAGCCGATGGTCGGTCAACAAAGTTTTGTACAATGCGGATCCGAGCATTAATGACGTAAAGTACTTGGATACATAGAGTCATTACACATAATTTGTGATGGATATTGATCCTTAATTCGGCCACCCGTGCCCGCATTAAGGCTCGGGGGCTACTGGGCTTCGAGCTTATTATTTACAAATATTAAAGGGGCACATCGATCCCCTGATCTGGTGTTGCCACCCGACCAGTGTCTCGGGGGCTACTGCATTGCCTAGCCAATGCAGAAAATTTTAAGTGCAATACAGTTTCCGAGGAGATTTTGATCCTCAAGTTGGTCGGCCGCACCCAACCTGAGTCTCGAGGACTGAGCACGCTGCTTTTTGTGTCCCGAAGTATCCTGCCGAGGTAGGACTTGATCCTCAGGCCGATTTTACAAATCAACCTGAGTCTCAGCGGCTACTGGGATCAGTGGTCTTACGTCATCCTTCAGGTGCATCTCGGGTTTTAAACCGATACACACCTTGAGGGCTACTGGCTATATATCTCGGCAGAGAATAAATTGCACCAATCAAAAATATTGACAAAAAATCGACCCACAGTCGGGGTGGTGCACCACCTCGGAAGCAGTCCGGCATAAAGCTCGGGCCCTAGTGGCTGGCTCCATAGAGGGCATTTCCAGCATTAAGCTCGGCTAAACTCCTTCAACTTTTTTGGACCAAGATGATCTATGACATCTTGGATATAGTCCGGCGTTGGAGCTTGGACACAGTCCGGCGTTGGAGCTCGGATACATTTTGGCGTTGGAGCTCGGAAGCAGTCCGGCATTAGTGCTCGGCTGCAAAAGATACCTCGAATGCTATCCGGCGTTAGAGCTCGGATGCAAGAGGACACTGCCTCCCAGGAACAACTTCAAACCCGAGGTGTGGCATAAAAATAGCAAGGCATTGGTAAAGGCCGGAAACTTAAAGGGGCTCCTCGGATACCCGACGTGTAAACTCGTCGAATGCATTTCGGCGATCCTCAAGATCGAAGATGGGAAGATTTGTTGAACCAGTTTCCAAGACCGACAACCGAAGATGAAGAACAGTTCGGAAGAATCGAGGAGCGTCTCTAACTTGAAGACCGGTTCAGGGGGCTACTGACGGTGTCCTGGACTAGGGGATACTCACCACGTCATCTCCCGATCTGTTAGATTGGGACGAGGACCCCCATGGCCGTATACTCATGGGCCAGTTCGGACAGCTGCCGCATACATGAAAGATTCTACAAGACTTAGTGATCAAAACAAGGACTCCTCCCCACCGGCGTATTCGGCTAGGACTCTTGTTATCCTAGGCCTCTGGTGCATTATATAAACCGAGACCAGGCTACTCGATAGAGAGATACAACATACAATCATACCATAGGCTAGCTTCTAGGGTTTAGCCTATCCGATCTCGTAGTAGATCAACTCTTGTAATACCCATATCATCAAGAATAAATCAAGCAGGACGTAGGGTTTTACCTCCATCAAGAGGGCCCGAACCTGGGTAAAACATCGTGTCCCCTGCCTCCTGTTACCATCCGCCTTTAGACGCACAGTTCGGGACCCCCTACCCGAGATCCGCCGGTTTTGACACCGACAGTACACTAGTACAATCTCTTCTATTTTTTATTAAAATTATTTCTTCCTCCGTTTCTTTTTTACTTTGCGTATTAGATTTTTCCAAAGTCAAACTCTCCAAAGTTTGATGAAATCTACAAAAAATATATATAAACATTCGCAATACACAATTAATATCATTAGATCCATCATGAAATATATTTTAATATTATATTTATTTGATATTGTAGGTGTTGATATTTTTAATGTAAAGTTGGTCAAATTTTATATAGTTTGACTTTAAATAAATCTAATACGCCGAGTAAAAAGAAATCAAGTGAGTACTATGGTATACTGTAGATTAGACTAAAGTTGCAGTTGCAAGTTGATTAGATTAAGGGAGCTGCTGCTATCTAGTGGCATGCCGGGGCAGATCCTGCTGAAGCCGCAGCAAGACGCTCTCCTCTCCAGGATCTCACTTATTATAGAACTAGATGCAAGTTTTGCTACACTTACGGACGAATCCTATGGGATTAAATTTATAAGGATGAGGTGGCAACATCTGTTCCGATTGGAGGGGGAGGGAATCACATCAAAATGTAAATAATGCTAGACGTACGGGCTGCCTGCACTACAACATGGTACTCCCTCTATTCCATAATGTAGTGCGCTCATGTTTTTTGAGATTTAACTTTGATCATAAATTTAACCAACATAAGCGACTGCGATGGCAACATGACTTATACCTTTGAATTCGTATTCGAAAGAAGTTTTCGGAAGTATGAAATGGAGGGAGTAGCAATTAGGAGCCGTTAAAAATGCCTTTGAAAGCTCCAAAAGCGCCTCCAAAAGTCTATTGAGGCATTCCTAAAAGACGCTAAGAACTGTGGTGACGGGAAAGAGGTACGTCGGCCCTTCCGGAGAACGCCACGGTTGTTCCTTCTTTGCCGTTTTCTGAAAAAGGCTTTCGCCCCGTTTTATATATAAAGTAAAGATCCACCATAATCCAAGTACAAACGCAACTCATGATACATGCACACACCCAAGACGGGATACATAGGTGCTGAGCACAGCAACACCACCCCTACCACTACAAGAGCAATCGGGGTCCTCCACCGTGAACCCGCCACCGCGAAGAGATGGAGCCGCATATGACGAACCGTGAGCTCCAAGGCGGCGCCTCCAAGAAGGTTACGACGCCAACGCGTCGCCACCGCCCGACCCGGGGGTCAGAGTTTCCTCTGGAGCAACATGATGACTGATGAGAGCCGCGACGACGCCTTCAAGAAGGTACCGCGCTACGCCGCCGCCGGTCCGTCCGAAGATAGAGCAGGTTTTCACCCCAGCTAACACTCATCGCCACCGAACGCCACACCACAGCTAACACTCATCGCCACCGAACGCCACACCCCAGCCACCATGCCGCCCACACGGCCATGGTCACCAGGCAGCACCAAGCAACGGCCTCTGCCCAAGAGCACCGCGCTACCACCACCAAGGCCGCCGCCCCGGCATCCAAGACCTTGACACCACCTCACCCGAGACCTGTCGCTACCCCAACCAAAGAGATGAGTGGAAAGGCCGCGCCTTTCACACCCCTGGGCGGCCCCCAGCGCCGAGACCCAAAAGGCCGGCCAAAATTGGCCTCCATCGACCCGTCCTGCTGCACCGGGTGCGAGACGAGCTTGACCCTGCGGCCGGGCGCGAGACGAGCTCGGTCCTGCTGCCGGGCGCGAGACGAGCGATGGACTGCAGCTAGGAGCGGGCCAGCCCGTCGATGTAAGTAGAGGCCGACCGACGAGGAGAGGAAGCGAAGGTCGAAACGGCCCGACCGCAGACGAGCCGAGGCCGGAGAAGCCAGCCGCCGTCGCGGGCAGAGCCGCCAGCCACCGTGTAGCCGCTGCACCACCGGGAGGCCACCACCAGGACCTCCCAGTGCTGCCGCCCACGGCCGGAGCAGCAGCCACGCCCGACCGCTGCCCCAACCCGCGCCGCCGGCCGGAAAAATCACGTCAGATCCGGCCGACACGCCTCCCACCTCCACCAGCACCAGGCCACCTCCAGCCCCGACATAGGAGAGGGAGGCCGAGACGGAGCCCGTAGAGAAGGGGCCCGCCAGAACCCGCCCGCTGCAGCCCATGGCCAGATCTGAACCACCGGCGCCATCACGGGCACGTAGCCGCCGCGCCGCCGCCGCCGCCCACCACATCGCCGCAAGCACGCCGCCGTCAGGAGCCACCGCCGCCGCACCGCCGAGCCCCACG
>NC_041382.1:19687159-19702268 GCF_002162155.2 Triticum dicoccoides
CCGCCGCCAGAGAAGGCCGCCCCGCACCGGCCACCTCGAGCGGAGGAGAGAGGGGCCCCGCCGCCAGCCACCGCGAGGGGCTTTGCCCCGGCGGCTGCGGCCGGCGGCGAGGGCGGGGGAGGGCAGGGAGGAGGAGAGGAGGGGGAGAGGGCGCGCCGCCGCCCGAGTCGCCCGCGGGGGGATGACGCGGGGGCTAGGGTATTCTGGATGCTTAACTGTCTCAACATTGGCTTCCGAGCTTTCTTATTCCTTTTCCGTTTTTAGAAAGTGGCTTCAAATCCCGTCAGACTCTCCTGAACCAACGATAGGGGTTAGCCCAAGAACCCACACCACACTGGTGGCTTCTCCAAGCCCATATTTATCTTGCCTTGTTTATGTATATGTATATCTATTAGTAAAAGTGTTCGTGTGTTGCAACAGGCGAACAATAAAAACTCTTAAAAATTATAATGGCCAGCTTAAAACAATTCAAGTTCATCAAATTGTGCCAATCTGATGTAAGTCCTACAAATCAAATCAATAATTAAGAATAATTCATGCAAGAAAGAGGAACTTGGTCTTTAAAAAAGAGGAACTACAACTCAATAGCCTCTCTTGTGTAAGCATGGTTCCCATCCCATGGCAAAGGTGGAGAACTTGCTGAGAACATGTTTGTTAGTTAAGGCCAACATGAAAGAAAACCAATTAAAATGCCTATGTGTTCCTTTTTTCCCGATGAAAAGTACTCCCTCCGTAAAGAAATATAAGAGCGTTCAGATCACTACTTTGGAGAGTGCGTTGCTACGGATGACAATGCAATTAAACGGATTAAACAAATGATTAAGTTACATGTATGACTTCTTGAGGATGAAAAGCATAGATACTTTATTCAATGACTGATAGGGTAGGCGCATCAATCAGTCTTGTTTCAAATCGATATGTTTATGTTCAAGAACAGAATTTTAGTCCAGGGATTGCTCGGATCTCCTTCAACTCCGTCCTTCACCAACTACGCAGATCGGAGGCCTCTCATAGCATAATTTGGTGAAGTTGCCGAAGCTTAGCTTCTTGAAGTTGAATCACATAGCTTAATGTTGGGGAACGTAGTAATTTCAAAAAAAAAAAATCCTACGCACACGCAAGATCATGGTGATGCATAGCAACGAGAGGGGAGAGTGTGATCTACGTACCCTTGTAGATCGACAACGGAAGCGTTAACACAACATAGAGGAAGTAGTCGTACGTCTTCCCGATCCGACCGATCCAAGCACCGTTACTCCGGCACCTCCCAGTTCTTAGCACACGTACAGCTCGATGACGCTCCCCGGGCTCCGATCCAGCAAAGCTTCGGGGATGAGTTCCGTCAGCACGACGGCGTGGTGACGATGAAGATGTTCTACCGGCGCAGGGCTTCGCCTAAGCACTGCAACGATATGACCGAGGTGGAATATGGTGGAAGGGGGCACCGCACACGGCTAAGGAACGATCACGAAGATCAACTTGTGTGTTCTAGGGTGCCCCCCTGCCTTCGTATATAAAGGATCCAAGGGGGGGTGCGGCCGGCCTAGAGGAGGCGCGCAGGAGGAGTCCTACTCCTACCGGGAGTAGGACTCCCCTCCCGTTCCTTGTCTAACTAGGAGAGGTGGAGGGAGAGAAGGAAAGGGGGGGCGCCGCCCCTCCCTCCTTGTCCAATTCGGACTAGGGGGAGATGGGGCGCGCGGCCTGCCCTGGCAGCCCCTTCCTCTTCTCCACATTAGGCCCATAAGGCCCATTAACCCCCCGGGGGGTTCCGGTAACCCCCCGGGGGTTCCGGTAACCCCCCGGTGCTCCGGTTTTATCCGAAACTTCCCCGGAACCCTTCCGGTGTCCGAATATAGTCGTCCAATATATCAATCTTTATGTCTCGACCATTTCGAGACTCCTCGTCATGTCCATGATCACATCCGGGACTCCGAACTAACTTCGGTACATCAAAATGCATAAACTCATAATAACTGTCATCGTAACATTAAGCGTGCGGACCCTACGGTTCGAGAACAATGTAGACATGACTGAGACAAATCTCCGGTCAATAACCAATAGCGGGACCTGGATGCCCATATTGGCTCCTACATATTCTACGAAGATCTTTATCGGTCAGACCGCATAACAACATACGTTGTTCCCTTTGTCATCGGTATGTTGCTTGCCCGAGATTCGATCGTCGGTATCCAATACCTAGTTCAATCTCGTTACCGGCAAGTCTCTTTACTCGTTCCATAATACATCATCTCGCAACTAACTCATTAGTTGTAATGCTTGCAAGGCTTATGTGATGTGCATTACCGAGAGGGCCCAGAGATACCTCTCCAACAATCGGAGTGAAAAATCCTAATCTCGAAATACGCCAACCCAACATCTACCTTTGGAGACACCTGTAGAGCTCCTTTATAATCACCCATTTACGTTGTGACGTTTGGTAGCACACAAAGTGTTTCTCCGGCAAACGGGAGTTGCATAATCTCATAGTCATAGGAACATGTATAAGTCATGAAGAAAGCAATAGCAACATACTCAACGATCGGGTGCTAAGCTAATGGAATGGGTCATGTCAATCAGATCATTCACCTAATGATGTGATCTCGTTAATCAAATAACAACCTTTTGTTCATGGTTAGGAAACATAACCATCTTTGATTAACGAGCTAGTCAAGTAGAGGCATACTAGTGACACTCTGTTTGTCTATGTATTCACACATGTATTATGTTTCCGGTTAATACAATTCTAGCATGAATAATAAACATTTATCATGATATAAGGAAATAAATAATAACTTTATTATTGCCTCTAGGGCATATTTCCTTCAGTCTCCCACTTGCACTAGAGTCAATAATCTAGATTACACAGTAATGATTCTAACACCCATGGAGCCTTGGTGTTGATCATGTTTTGCTCGTGGAAGAGGCTTAGTCAACGGGTCTGCAACATTCAGATCCGTATGTATGTTGCAAATCTCTATGTCTCCCACCTGGACTAGATCCCGGATGGAATTGAAGCGTCTCTTGATGTGCTTGGTTCTCTTGTGAAATCTGGATTCCTTTGCCAAGGCAATTGCACCAGTATTGTCAGAAAAGATTTTCATTGGACCCGATGCACTAGGTATGACACCTAGATCGGATATGAACTCCTTCATCCAGACTCCTTCATTTGCTGCTTCTGAAGCAGCTATGTACTCCGCTTCACATGTAGATCCCGCTACGATGCTTTGTTTAGAACTGCACCAACTGATAGCTCCACCGTTTAATGTAAATATGTATCCGGTTTGCTTAGAATCGTCCGGATCAGTGTCAAAGCTTGCATCAACGTAACCGTTTACAATGAGCTCTTTGTCACCTCCATATACGAGAAACATATCCTTAGTCCTTTTTCAGGTATTTCAGGATGTTCTTGACCGCTGTCCAGTGATCCACTCCTGGATTACTTTGGTACCTCCCTGCTAAACTTATAGCAAGGCACACATCAGGTCTGGTACACAGCATCGCATACATGATAGAGCCTATGGCTGAAGCATAGGGAACATCTTTCATTTTCTCTCTATCTTCTGAAGTGGTCGGGCATTGAGTCTGACTCAACTTCACACCTTGTAACACAGGCAAGAACCCTTTCTTTGCTTGATCCATTTTGAACTTCTTCAAAATCTTGTCAAGGTATGTGCTTTGTGAAAGTCCAATTAAGCGTCTTGATCTATCTCTATAGATCTTTATGCCTAATATGTAAGCAGCTTCACCGAGGTCTTTCATTGAAAAACTCTTATTCAAGTATCCCTTTATGCTATTCAGAAATTCTATATCATTTCCAATTAGCAATATGTCATCCACATATAATATCAGAAATGCTACAGAGCTCCCACTCACTTTCTTGTAAATACAGGCTTCTCCGAAAGTCTGTATAAAACCAAATGCTTTGATCACACTATCAAAGCGTTTATTCCAACTCCGAGAGGCTTGCACCAGTCCATAAATGGATCGTTGGAGCTTGCACACTTTGTTAGCTCCCTTTGGATCGACAAAACCTTCTGGTTGCATCATATACAACTCTTCTTTTAGAAATCCATTCAGGAATGCAGTTTTGACATCCATCTGCCAAATTTCATAATCATAAAATGCGGCAATTGCTAACATGATTTGGACAGACTTAAGCATCGCTACGGGTGAGAAGGTCTCATCGTAGTCAATCCCTTGAACTTGCCGAAAACCTTTTGCGACAAGTCGAGCTTTGTAGACAGTAATATTACCGTCAGCGTCAGTCTTCTTCTTGAAGATCCATTTATTCTCAATTGCTTGCCGATCATCGGGCAAGTCAACCAAAGTCCATACTTTGTTCTCATACATGGATCCCATCTCAGATTTCATGGCTTCAAGCCATTTTGCGGAATCTGGGCTCACCATCGCTTCTTCATAGTTCGTAGGTTCATCATGATCTAGTAGCATGACTTCCAGAACAGGATTACCATACCACTCTGGCGCGGATCTCACTCTGGTTGATCTACGAGGTTCAGTAGTATCTTGATCTGAAGTTTCTTGATCATCATCATTAGCTTCCTCACTAACTGGTGTAGGTGTCACTGAAATAGTTTTCTGTGATGTACTACTTTCAAATAAGGGAGTAGGTACAGTTACCTCGTCAAGTTCTACTTTCCTCCCACTCACTTCTTTCGAGAGAAACTCCTTCTCCTGAAAGTTTCCGAATTTAGCAACAAAGTTCTTGCCTTCGGATCTGTGATAGAAGGTGTATCCAATAGTTTCCTTTGGATATCCTATGAAGACACATTTCTCCGATTTGGGTTCGAGCTTATCAGGTTGAAGCTTTTTCACATAAGCATCGCAGCCCTAAACTTTCAGAAACGACAACTTTGGTTTCTTGCCAAACCATAGTTCATAAGGCGTCGTCTCAACGGATTTTGATGGTGCCCTATTTAACGTGAATGCGGCTGTCTCTAGAGCGTGTCCCCAAAATGATAGCGGTAAATCAGTAAGAGACATCATAGATCGCACCATATCTAGTAAAGTACGATTACGACGTCCGGACACACCATTACGCTGTGGTGTTCCGGGTGGCGTGAGTTGCGAAACTATTCCACAATTTTTCAAATGTACACCAAACTCGTAACTCAAATATTCTCCTCCACGATCAGATCGTAGAAACTTTATTTTCTTGTTACGATGATTTTCAACTTCACTCTGAAATTATTTGAACTTTTCAAACGTTTCAGACTTATGTTTCATTAAGTAGATATACCCATATCTGCTCAAGTCATCTGTGAAGGTGAGAAAATAACGATATCCGCCACGATCCTCAACATTCATCGGACCACATACATCTGTATGTATGATTTCCAACAAATCTGTTGCTCTCTCCATAGTACCGGAGAACGGTGTTTTAGTCATCTTGCCCATGAGGCACGGTTCGCAAGTACCAAGTGATTCATAATCAAGTGATTCCAAAAGTCCATCAGTATGGAGTTTCTTCATGCGCTTTACACCGATATGACCTAAACGGCAGTGCCACAAATAAGTTGCACTATCATTATCAACTCTGTATCTTTTGGTTTCAACACTATGAATATGTGTGTCACTACTATCGAGATTTAACAAAAATAGACCACTCTTTAAGGGTGCATGACCATAAAAGATATTACTCATATAAATAGAACAACCATTATTCTCAGATTTAAATGAATAACCGTCTCGCATCAAACAAGATCCAGATATAATGTTCATGCTCAACGCTGGCACCAAATAACAATTATTTAGGTCTAATATTAAACCCGAAGGTAGATGTGGAGGTAGCGTGCCGACTGCGATCACATCGACTTTGGAACCGTTTCCCACGCGCATCGTCACCTCGTCCTTAGCCAATCTTCGCTTAATCCGTAGTCCCTGTTTCGAGTTGCAAATATTAGCAACAGAACTAGTATCAAATACCCAGGTACTACTGCGAGCATTAGTAAGGTACACATCAATAACATGTATATCACATATACCTTTGTTCACCTTGCCATCCTTCTTATCCGCCAAATACTTGGGGCAGTTCCGCTTCCAGTGACCAGTCTGCTTGCAGTAGAAGCACTCAGTTTCAAGCTTAGGTCCAGACTTGGGTTTCTTCTCTTGAGTAGCAACTTGCTTGCCGTTCTTTTTGAAGTTTCCCTTCTTCTTCCCTTTGCCCTTTTTCTTGAAACTAGTGGTCTTGTTGACCATCAACACTTGATGCTCCTTCTTGATTTCTACCTCCGCTGCTTTTAGCATTGCGAAGAGCTCGGGAATAGTCTTATTCATCCCTTGCATATTATAGTTCATCACGAAGCTCTTGTAGCTTGGTGGCAGTGATTGGAGAATTCTGTCAATGACGCAATCATCTGGAAGATTAACGCCCAATTGAATCAAGTGATTATTATACCCAGACATTTTGAGTATATGCTCACTGACATAACTGTTCTCTTCCATCTTGTAGCTATAGAACTTATTGGAGACTTCATATCTCTCAATCCGGGCATTTGCTTGAAATATTAACTTCAACTCCTGGAACATCTCATATGTTCCATGACGTTCAAAACGTCGTTGAAGTCCCGATTCTAAGCCGTAAAGCATGGCACACTGAACTATCGAGTAGTCATCAGCTTTGCTCTGCCAGACGTTCATAACATCTGGTGTTGCTCCAGCAGCAGGCCTGGCACCCAGCGGTGCTTCCAGGACGTAATTCTTCTGTGCAGCAATGAGGATAATCCTCAAGTTACAGACCCAGTCCGTGTAATTGCTACCATCATCTTTCAACTTTGCTTTCTCAAGGAACGCATTAAAATTCAACGGAACAACAACACGAGCCATCTATCTACAATCAAACATAAACAAGCAAGATACTATCAGGTACTAAGTTTCATGATAAATTTAGGTTCAATTAATTTACTAAAAGAACTCTCACTTAGATAGACATCCCTCTAATCCTCTAAGTGATTACGTGATCCAACTTAACTAAACCATGTCCGATCATCACGTGAGATGGAGTAATTTCATTGGTGAACATCATTATGTTGATCATATCTACTATATGACTCACGCTCGACCTTTCGGTCTCCTTGTTCCGAGGCCATATCTGTATATGCTTGGCTCGTTAAGTATAACCTGAGTATTCCGTGTGTGCAACTGTTTTGCACCCGTTGTATTTGAACGTAGAGCCTATCACACCCGATCATCACATGGTGTCTCAGCACGAAGAACTTTCGCAACGGTGCATACTCAAGGAGAACACTTCTTGATAATTAGTGAGAGATCATCTTATAATGCTACCGTCAATCAAAGCAAGATAAGATGCATAAAAGATAAACATCACATGCAATCAATATAAGTGATATGATATGGCCATCATCATCTTGTGCTTGTGATCTCCATCTTCGAAGCACCGTCATGATCACCATCGTCACCGGCGCGACACCTTGATCTCCATCGTAGCATCGTTGTCGTCTCACCAATCTTATGCTTCCACGACTATCGCTACCGCTTAGTGATAAAGTAAAGCATTACAGCGCGATTACATTGCATACAATAAAGCGACAACCATATGGCTCCTGCCAGTTGCCGATAACTCGGTTACAAAACATGATCATCTCATACAATAAATTCAGCATCATGACCATATCACATCACAACATGCCCTGCAAAAACAAGTTAGACATCCTCTACTTTGTTGTTGCAAGTTTTACGTGGCTGCTACGGGCTTAAGCAAGAACCAATCTTATCTATGCATCAAAACCACAACGATAGTTTGTCAAGTTGGTGCTGTTTTAACCTTCGCAAGGACCGGGCGTAGCCACACTCAATTCAACTAAAGTTGGAGAAACTGTCACCCGCAAGCCACCTCTGTGCAAAGCACGTCGGGAGAACCGGTCTCGCGTAAGCGTACGCGTAATGTTGGTCCAGGCCGCTTCGTCCAACAATACCGCCGAACCAAAGTATGACATGCTGGTAAGCAGTATGACTTATATCGCCCACAACTCACTTGTGTTCTACTCGTGCATATAACATCAACATATAAAACCTGGCTCTGATACCACTGTTGGGGAACGTAGTAATTTCAAAAAAAAATTCCTACGCAGACGCAAGATCATGGTGATGCATAGCAACGAGAGGGGAGAGTGTGATCTACGTACCCTTATAGATCGACAATGGAAGCGTTAACACAATGTAGAGGAAGTAGTCGTACGTCTTCTCGATCCGACCGATCCAAGCACCGTTACTCCGGCACCTCCCAGTTCTTAGCACACGTACAGCTCGATGACGCTCCCCGGGCTCCGATCCAGCAAAGCTTCGAGGATGAGTTCCGTCAGCACGACGGCGTGGTGACAATGAAGATGTTCTACCGGCGCAGGGCTTCGCCTAAGCACTGCAACGATATGACCGAGGTGGAATATGGTGGAAGGGGGCACCGCACACGGCTAAGGAACGATCACGAAGATCAACTTGTGTGTTCTAGGGTGCCCCCCTGCCTCCGTATATAAAGGATCCAAGGGGGGTGCGGCCGGCCTAGAGGAGGCGCGCAGGAGGAGTCCTACTCCTACCGGGAGTAGGACTCCCCTCCCGTTCCTTGTCCAACTAGGAGAGGTGGAGGGAGAGAAGGAAAGGGGGGGCGCCGCCCCTCCCTCCTTGTCCAATTCGGACTAGGGGAGAGGGGGCGCGCGGCCTGCCCTGGCAGCCCCTTCCTCTTCTCCACATTAGGCCCATAAGGCCCATTAACCCCCCGGGGGGTTCCGGTAACCCCCCGGTGCTCCGGTTTTATCTGAAACTTCCCCGGAACCCTTCCGGTGTCCGAATATAGTCGTCCAATATATCAATCTTTATGTCTCGACCATTTCGAGACTCCTCGTCATGTCCGTGATCACATCCGGGACTCAGAACTAACTTCGGTACATCAAGATGCATAAACTCATAATAACTGCCATCGTAACGTTAAGCGTGCGGACCCTACGGTTCGAGAACAATGTAGACATGACTGAGACAAATCTCCGGTCAATAACCAATAGCGGGACCTGGATGCCCATATTGGCTCCTACATATTCTACGAAGATGTTTATCGGTCAGACCGCATAACAACATACGTTGTTCCCTTTGTCATCGGTATGTTACTTGCCCGAGATTCGATCGTCGGTATCCAATACCTAGTTCAATCTCGTTACCGGCAAGTCTCTTTACTCGTTCCATAATACATCATCTCGCAACTAACTCATTAGTTGTAATGCTTGCAAGGCTTATGTGATGTGCATTACCGAGAGGGCCCAGAGATACGTCTCCAACAATCGGAGTGACAAATCCTAATCTCGAAATACGCCAACCTAACATCTACCTTTGGAGACACCTGTAGAGCTCCTTTATAATCACCCATTTACTTGTGACGTTTGGTAGCACACAAAGTGTTCCTCCGGCAAGCGGGAGTTGCATAATCTCATAGTCATAGGAACATGTATAAGTCATGAAGAAAGCAATAGCAACATACTAAACGATCGGGTGCTAAGCTAATGGAATGGGTCATGTCAATCAGATCATTCACCTAATGATGTGATCTCGTTAATCAAATAACAACCTTTTGTTCATGGTTAGGAAACATAACCATCTTTGATTAACGAGCTAGTCAAGTAGAGGCATACTAGTGACACTCTGTTTGTCTATGTATTCACACATGTATTATGTTTCCGGTTAATACAATTCTAGCATGAATAATAAACATTTATCATGATATAAGGAAATAAATAATAACTTTATTATTGCCTCTAGGGCATATTTCCTTCACTTAATATATTTACGACGACAATGTCATCACCAAGTGGCGTAACTTAGTTATGAATTCCCCTTCTGACGAACCCAGTCGAAGCGCTATCCATGATGTCGCTATTGTTCCCTTCTCACAAGCCTGCCACCACCGAACCGCCAACCCTCCACCTCACTCTATTTAGCTCGCCACCACGCCATTGCTTCCCTCTCCTACCGTCATCCTCCTTCATCTGTCACCCTCTTCCACATCATTGGCATCCTCCCCAGCGTCACCCTCTTCCCCGACATTTACCACCTCCCCACTGTCGGCCTATGCTATGTTCATGGTCAACCCCTCAACCAAGAAGCTGACCAACACGTCCAAAACGGTGCAGCTCCTCCACGGAAGCTGGAGCGCAATGCTGAGGCTTCAATATTTCCAGACATTTCAGAATAGGCTTATATGTATGTTTCTTGCCCTCGAGTTGCCGCCCAGTGAAATACTTTAGCAATGTTAACTTCAGCTAGAAATATAGTTTATTCTGCTATGGTAATACCTCATCTAAATAAATGATGTTTTTCACTGGTATACTCTGCATGCAATCTTTCATCAACCTCCCACACATAGATATAAAATCACTGCCATTTCACATTCAATCGCCAATTGTAATATTTCTCTAATGAACCTTTTTATTCTATTTTTTGTTGGCTCTACAAGGAATATCAAGGTCACGACTACCATATTTTTAGATAACATAATGTGTCAGTATATAATCACTGCTAAAATAAAGACATTTAAGAATATGTTATAAACTTCAGTGTCACTACATTTACAATCCATGTGATAAACAATAGTGTGGCTCTACAGGGAATATCAAGGTCACGGCTACCATATTTTTAGATAACATAATGTGTCAGTATATAATCACTGCTAAAATAAAGACATTTAAGAATATGTTATAAACTTCAGTGTCATTACATTTACAATCCATATGATAAACAATAGTGGCCCGTAGCTGGTACATGTACAATATCCATTTTAGAAGGTCCAGCACACTTTGCTGCTTCATCCTTACTACAGTTAAGAGAATAGGCATACAATGTGTTATCCTTGCAATATGAGAATTGAGAGGCAAAGT
This sequence comes from Triticum dicoccoides, assembly GCF_002162155.2. Lineage (NCBI taxonomy): Eukaryota > Viridiplantae > Streptophyta > Magnoliopsida > Poales > Poaceae > Triticum > Triticum dicoccoides. The sequence continues at coordinate 19,698,055 of NC_041382.1, forward strand.
ACAAACCCACAATAGTATTTCAAGTAGACATAAGAGAGAGAATATATTGCACTGCTTCTATAAGGCTGCTCCCAGTGCTCCATCCTGGATAGCCGGATAGGTGCTAAGCCAACCATGTAAGCAGAAAACTAATGTGGCATAATTAAGGAGGAGAGAGAATCATTTGGTAACCCTACGAAGAAACGATACCAGGCGCAGGTACCTAGGAGAAAATAGAGTTAATCTGATCCCGTCCGCTGAACCGAGCCGTCACCCCAATTCCCCCATGTGTAGCCCCATCCGCTGCTTCTTCCTCGCCCCGTGCCGTTGCCCCGGCGCAACCACTTTGTCCTCGGTCCGCAGCGCTGCCTCTCCTCTGATTGTCGCTCGGAGCCGCCATCCCATCCCCGGTTTTAGCTTGAGACTGGATTTTTTACTCCCGGGTGCACCTACACCCGCATGAACAGTACACCTGAAAAAAAATACAAAACAAAATTGAAAAAATCTGAAATTTTGGGACATCAAACTAGATCAAAAGTTTTCGCTTCTTGCAAAATTTCGTGACCAAATAGCATTCGAGGAGCCCTCAGCAAAAATAACAAAATCTGTGTTCAAAGTTTTGTTCACTTTTCAGGAGTGATTTTGTTTTTTTTTTTGTTGAGGGCTCCTCAAATGTTATTTGGTCATGAAATTTTGCAGAAAGCTAAAACTTTTGATCTAGTTTGATGTCAAAAAAAATCGGATTTTTTACTCTGTTTCATTTTTTTTCAAGTGTACTGTTCATGCGGGTGCACCTACACCCGGGAGCTGCCACACCTTTCTCTGTTAGCTTGCATCATGCACCATCGCCCGGAGAAGGTCGCAGCGGCACCACTGGCTCCTCCGCCAAGTCACCACCTGGTAAATGGTAAGGGCAAGCCTGCATTGCGTAAGTCCATTGATTCTATGTTTGATATAAACTGTAGTCGTCCATTGATTTCATTTTTTCACAAGTCTGGCCATCTAATTTGATAGAAACTGCAGCCTAAGTCCATCGATTCCGAGTTTCTTGCCATATTCTCTTACAAAAACTATAGTCTGTCGATTTGTTTTACATATCATGCCCATCTAATTTGAGTGTTGGCGAAAGACCGCTGCATATCTTTTTTACAGAATCAAACTGAGTTAAGTCCAGTTTAGAATTAACAAGAAAAATTCAAAGAAACTACAGTCCATCGAATTATTTTGCTCACCGACCGTTCAGTTCAGTTCAGTTTTTATAGAATGCAACCCTGTATTTTGTAGAACCAAACAGAGTTCAGTTCAGCCCAAACCGAGTTCTGTTCAGTTTAAAACCAAAAGCAATTTTAAGGTATAGCTATCTAGGCATACAGATTGTCAAGCAGCAAGTTTTTGACACAATCAACCTGAGTTTATTGATCTTATGGGAATGCACAAGGATGTATTGATCTGAAACCAATGATTCGATCAGATGAGGCGATGTTGTATTGTAGATTTACGAGAAATTGGTTTAGACTGATAGAGTTATATTAGGATTTACAGAATTACTCTGTTTTAAGAAGCTGAAGCAAAATTTGAGGTACTGCTATTTAGTCATAAAAATTATCAGGCAATAACTATTTTGAAGGAATCAAACTGACTACTTCTATAAGAAACTTACTTCCTGTTGTGTGTAGACACTTGAAGAAACATGTTTCCAGTAATCTAGACACTTGAAGTAAGCAAGCACCTAAACTGAATATGAAGCTCTGCAATTCCCTCATTGGTCCTGACATATTGGATCATTCGCCATCCCGGGTTCAGGGGCTCATTCTTTCCAAGAAATTACAAAAATCTTCTTGCTTCAGTTGCTTGTTACGTGACATACCATGTATCATCTCATTCCAACAAACACCGGAGGACTAATAAACATAGTCCTGGTCTAGTTGAATTGGTTTCTGAAAAGGAAAATCATAATATTACAAATTACAAGTTGTCCAAATAGAAAGATCAGTTTAATTTGACGATTTGACAGAGAGTTGCAATACTGGAGAAACTGGGATTTCCAAAGCCAACTGGTACCAAATAATAAAGCAAAATCAGGTTATACATCCACTTCTTTCTATTCTGGAAATCTATGCATTCTGCGAAAAACTAAAATAACTACAGACTTTGCACAATTAGAAACAAGAAGCTGGTGGTACACTAATCAGATTATCCCTATGGAGCTCATTAGCTCAAACTTGTAGTTAGAAATATTGGACTGGTGCAGACTGCAGTAACCATCTACTTTCGTCGACCATTACTCCAAGATCAAAATGTGATAATCATAATATAAGTTTGCTTCATGGAAAAATTGAAACATATTTGCTTGTACTCTGGTGATAGCTATACTCGTTCCTAAGATAACAAACATGTATTTTGACAAACTAATGAGTATTTTTTATCCACTTTTTTGTGATCATATCTTCCATTGAGCAGCCAGGTAGAGGCATACATGGCTTTGTAGCACTGGCCTGATGTAATGTAAAGATAGAGATGCTAACTGTTAGTCACCTACAAAAGAAGATGTGTTCATCGGAGCCTGGACTCCTCTTTTCCCAACCTTTGTAGCCAATTCAGGTTGGAAAATTCATGAAAATTCTTCAGTCATCATCTGCATGAGTTTCTCCATTGCTTGCATCTGTATGTATACATACTGACATGGAGTAACTCCTGTCTCAGTGCATAAGTGAAGGAATTTCAGAAAAGGGCTATTTGGCGATGATTCATGTGAGCTGTGTTCAAGCCAGTTGACCAATGCAGCAATGCTGCAGCTAAAGCATGTCTGGAGAAAGTAACCATGCAGAGATATAGGTTATATAGAAACAGAATTCAAGCCAACATTTTAAGGTAAAACATGGTAAGCAGGATGGGACTTTTTTCACTTTTCTTCTCTTAGGGGGCTTACCAGTTTTTTGTCGCAGCAGCCTACTACCATGACTCATGGTAGCAGGAAAATTCCAGTCCCCCTGGCGTGCAAACAAAGTATTCGCACAAATGGAGCAAAGAAGATCACAAGATGGAAAAAGTGATCACCATTATAGATAAAAAAATAGCATGGGTGAAAAAAATAATTCTTGCTCCTCAATCTGACACAACAGAGCATGAATACACCCAAATAGTTAAGTAATTTGCATGCTTTCCATACTACCTAGATAATTAGATTTGCCTGAAGGAATATGTAGAAATTAGAAAAACAACATAAACCAAACTGATATTGTTCTAACCTTACAAATTGAGGTGCATCAGTTAGAAAACTGAAACTTCTTACCATGTTGCTTGCACAAGTAGCAGGCTTCCTAGGTTTGAATCACTCCAAGAAATCAATGGGTAAATTGCAACCGCTGCTCTGTTCTGCTCATTGTGCGGGAGGATGAAGTGGTTAAGACACCGACATAGGGGCGGGGACCAAGATGACCCGGTGCAGGGGCCCGCTGGACGGGCATGTGATAGGCATGGACAACGCCCGTCCATAGTTTCTACCCGGTGGCCCACGGCGGGGGCCGCTGCTGGTAGCGGGACGCCCCCTGCGCCCGGCGCCTGCTGTTGCGGCTGCTGCTGGCGGCGGCCCCCGCCGCCCCGCCGGTTACGCCGACCCCCGCCACCTTGCGGCTGCTAGGGAGGCTCGGGGGGCGCGGGCGGTGCGGACGGCAGCAGGTAATAGCAGGTGGGCGCGGGCGGCGCAGGTTGACGGGACACGGTCGGAGGAGCAGGGCTGCCGCGGGTGGTGCCGGCGGCGAGGGCGGTGTGCTGGACCCGCTGCTTCAGCTTCGTCATCCGGCGCTCCTCATGTTTGAGGTACGCGATGACGCGCTGGAATGTGGGTTGTGGCAGCAAGGTGAGGTTGGACGCCGCGTTGCCGAAATCCTCGTTAAGACCGGCGGTGCGGGTGCTCAGCCTGAGGTCATCAGAGACCTTAGCGCCGATGTCGCGAAGCTCGTCGGCGAGCATCTTGAGCCTCATGCAGTACTCGTCGATGGTGGAGTTGTCCTGGTGACCAGAGGCGGAGGCAGTGGGGGGGCGAGCGGGGGCCAGACCCCCCCCCCCATTGTTCGCCCCCCCCCAACGAACTCCAGCGGGGACTAGTACTAATAGTTTAGGCATAATTATCCGGCCATCAGGCCATTAGTGCAATGGGCTAAACTCATGTCAAGCCCAAAACGCAAGAAGGGCCAAGGGCCGAGGCTGCAGCCTGCATACTATGCATGTATACG
>NC_041382.1:19703131-19704466 GCF_002162155.2 Triticum dicoccoides
GTGACTTAGTATATTTTGGCACTTGTCACATCAATTCCAGATTACATATCTGCTTTGTACTTATATAAGAACTGCATAGGTCATGAGGAAGAGGAAGACACCACCGGCGATAAGTAATTTTTTCAAGCCAATTGCTTCAAACTCTACAGTTGAAAATGCAAATGCAACCGTGGAGGTCGATGTCACAGAGCAACCCACTGATAACAGTGTCCCCAATCTCAGTTCAGTTGATATGCCACCCCCCAAGCAAAATATTGAGGCATCTGTAGAAGTAGAAGTTCTAGAACAACAAAGAATCGGAAGCAAACCATTCGAGCGAGACCCTGGAAAGCGCAAACAGATTTGGGAACTCCCTCTTGATAAGCAAAATGAAGCACGCCAATTCTATATTTCTGAAGGCCGATACATGCCATACATGAGAGAGTATCCATATAATGATGATCCACCAAAACATCGTCGGCGTTTCCAGTACAGTTGGTTCAAGGATTTTGAATGGCTTGAGTTTTCACCTTACACAAAGCGTGCATATTGCTTCCATTGTTTCCTCTTCTCAAGAAAGCCGATTGGGAAGTGCGGCTCAGAAACATTTACTGTTTTGGGCTTTGATAGGTGGAAGAAGGTGAATAATGGGAAAGAGTGTGCTTTTTTAACTCATATGGGTAAAGATGCTGGTTCAGCCCATAACTTCTCAGTTCGTTGTTATGATAATTTCAAAAACAGCATGACTCATATTGATAAGGTGTATGGGAAAGCAACCGCAAAAACGATTTTAGATGCAAGGCTAAGGCTCAAAGTTACAATTGATTCCATCCGGTAAGCAATATTTTTCTTCCATCTTATGTTACAATAATTAAAATATTATATCTTGTAGTATCCTAACAAAACAATTATATGACATGATGCAGGTGGTTAACATTCCAGGCTTGTGCTTTTAGAGGGCATGATGAATCTCCGGGATCCATTAACCGAGGTAATTTCCTAGAACTGGTAAAACTTTTGGCTTCTTATAACAAGGAGGTGAAAGATGTTGTCTTGGAAAATGCTCCTCGAAACGCAAAGTACACATCTCATCAGGTTCAAGAGGAAATTCTTGCTATACTTTCTCGAAAGGTGCAAAGAACAATTAGAGAAGAAATTGGTGATAGCAAATTTTGTATAATGGTTGACGAAGCTCGCGATGAATCCAAGAAAGAGCAAATGGTGTTGGTCCTCCGGTTTCCTGACACTGAAGGGTTCATACAGGAGCGTTTTGTTGATGTCATTCATGTGAATGACACTCTTGCATTGACTCTCAAGGAGACAATTTGCACTGTTCTAGCAGATAACAATTTAAAT
>NC_041382.1:19705451-19705773 GCF_002162155.2 Triticum dicoccoides
ACTCCAGCGGGGACTAGTACTAATAGTTTAGGCATAATTATCCGGCCATCAGGCCATTAGTGCAATGGGCTAAACTCATGTCAAGCCCAAAACGCAAGAAGGGCCAAGGGCCGAGGCTGCAGCCTGCATACTATGCATGTATACGCTGGTAGCATCCACATCTCAATCGATCAACGATGAACGACACGCACGCGACTAGCTTCCTGGAGACCTGGACTCTTTCGTTCGCGACGCGCCGCTAGCCGCTGGCGCTAGGGCTTCATTGACGCCGGTCGCTGAGCATCGCGCCGCCGTGTTTCGCCCGTCGTCGATTGCTGATTCG
>NC_041382.1:19706427-19707331 GCF_002162155.2 Triticum dicoccoides
CATGCTTTCCATACTACCTAGATAATTAGATTTGCCTGAAGGAATATGTAGAAATTAGAAAAACAACATAAACCAAACTGATATTGTTCTAACCTTACAAATTGAGGTGCATCAGTTAGAAAACTGAAACTTCTTACCATGTTGCTTGCACAAGTAGCAGGCTTCCTAGGTTTGAATCACTCCAAGAAATCAATGGGTAAATTGCAACCGCTGCTCTGTTCTGCTCATTGTGCGGGAGGATGAAGTGGTTAAGACACCGACATAGGGGCGGGGACCAAGATGACCCGGTGCAGGGGCCCGCTGGACGGGCATGTGATAGGCATGGACAACGCCCGTCCATAGTTTCTACCCGGTGGCCCACGGCGGGGGCCGCTGCTGGTAGCGGGACGCCCCCTGCGCCCGGCGCCTGCTGTTGCGGCTGCTGCTGGCGGCGGCCCCCGCCGCCCCGCCGGTTGCGCCGACCCCCGCCACCTTGCGGCTGCTAGGGAGGCTCGGGGGGCGCGGGCGGTGCGGACGGCAGCAGGTAATAGCAGGTGGGCGCGGGCGGCGCAGGTTGACGGGACACGGTCGGAGGAGCAGGGCTGCCGCGGGTGGTGCCGGCGGCGAGGGCGGTGTGCTGGACCCGCTGCTTCAGCTTCGTCATCCGGCGCTCCTCATGTTTGAGGTACGCGACGACGCGCTGGAATGTGGGTTGTGGCAGCAAGGTGAGGTTGGACGCCGCGTTGCCGAAATCCTCTTTAAGACCGGCGGTGCGGGTGCTCAGCTTGAGGTCATCAGAGACCTTAGCGCCGATGTCGCGAAGCTCGTCGGCGAGCATCTTGAGCCTCGTGCAGTACTCGTCGATGGTGGAGTTGTCCTGGTGACCAGAGGCGGAGGCAGTGGGGGGGCGAGCGGGGGCCAGACC
>NC_041382.1:19707593-19708404 GCF_002162155.2 Triticum dicoccoides
GTGACTTAGTATATTTTGGCACTTGTCACATCAATTCCAGATTACATATCTGCTTTGTACTTATATAAGAACTGCATAGGTCATGAGGAAGAGGAAGACACCACCGGCGATAAGTAATTTTTTCAAGCCAATTGCTTCAAACTCTACAGTTGAAAATGCAAATGCAACCGTGGAGGTCGATGTCACAGAGCAACCCACTGATAACAGTGTCCCCAATCTCAGTTCAGTTGATATGCCACCCCCCAAGCAAAATATTGAGGCATCTGTAGAAGTAGAAGTTCTAGAACAACAAAGAATCGGAAGCAAACCATTCGAGCGAGACCCTGGAAAGCGCAAACAGATTTGGGAACTCCCTCTTGATAAGCAAAATGAAGCACGCCAATTCTATATTTCTGAAGGCCGATACATGCCATACATGAGAGAGTATCCATATAATGATGATCCACCAAAACATCGTCGGCGTTTCCAGTACAGTTGGTTCAAGGATTTTGAATGGCTTGAGTTTTCACCTTACACAAAGCGTGCATATTGCTTCCATTGTTTCCTCTTCTCAAGAAAGCCGATTGGGAAGTGCGGCTCAGAAACATTTACTGTTTTGGGCTTTGATAGGTGGAAGAAGGTGAATAATGGGAAAGAGTGTGCTTTTTTAACTCATATGGGTAAAGATGCTGGTTCAGCCCATAACTTCTCAGTTCGTTGTTATGATAATTTCAAAAACAGCATGACTCATATTGATAAGGTGTATGGGAAAGCAACCGCAAAAACGATTTTAGATGCAAGGCTAAGGCTCAAAGTTACAATTGATTCCATC
>NC_041382.1:19709327-19710191 GCF_002162155.2 Triticum dicoccoides
CCCCCCCCCCCTGGTGAAATCCTGGCTCCGCCCCTACTGGTGACAGCCGATGAACTGCTGCAAGAAAACAAGGCGCTGAAGTTTGTTGTCGGTGAAGAGCGCGTTGATCTTGGCCCACACGTCGCAGGCGTCATCGTCCTCGGCGACAACCGTGTGGCAGATGTCCTTCGAGACCGTCTAGTAGAACCAATGGATGATCGTGGCCTCGATGGCGGACCACTCTGAATCGACGCGCATGTACGCGCTGTCCACAGAACCGTCGATGTGCTCGGTGAGATAGTACTAGGGGAAGATGAGGTTGAAGTAGGTCTTCCATGCGTAGTACGACAGAGCATGGGTGAAAAAAATAATTCTTGCTCCTCAATCTGACACAACAGAGCATGAATACACCCAAATAGTTAAGTAATTTACATGCTTTCCATACTACCTAGATAATTAGATTTGCCTGAAGGAATATGTAGAAATTAGAAAAACAACATAAACCAAACTGATATTGTTCTAACCTTACAAATTGAGGTGCATCAGTTAGAAAACTGAAACTTCTTACCATGTTGCTTGCACAAGTAGCAGGCTTCCTAGGTTTGAATCACTCCAAGAAATCAATGGGTAAATTGCAACCGCTGCTCTGTTCTGCTCATTGTGCGGGAGGATGAAGTGGTTAAGACACCGACATAGGGGCGGGGACCAAGATGACCCGGTGCAGGGGCCCGCTGGACGGGCATGTGATAGGCATGGACAACGCCCGTCCATAGTTTCTACCCGGTGGCCCACGGCGGGGGCCGCTGCTGGTAGCGGGACGCCCCCTGCGCCCGGCGCCTGCTGTTGCGGCTGCTGCTGGCGGCGGCCCCCGCCGCCCCGCCGGTT
>NC_041382.1:19710893-19713338 GCF_002162155.2 Triticum dicoccoides
CAAAACATCGTCGGCGTTTCCAGTACAGTTGGTTCAAGGATTTTGAATGGCTTGAGTTTTCACCTTACACAAAGCGTGCATATTGCTTCCATTGTTTCCTCTTCTCAAGAAAGCCGATTGGGAAGTGCGGCTCAGAAACATTTACTGTTTTGGGCTTTGATAGGTGGAAGAAGGTGAATAATGGGAAAGAGTGTGCTTTTTTAACTCATATGGGTAAAGATGCTGGTTCAGCCCATAACTTCTCAGTTCGTTGTTATGATAATTTCAAAAACAGCATGACTCATATTGATAAGGTGTATGGGAAAGCAACCGCAAAAACGATTTTAGATGCAAGGCTAAGGCTCAAAGTTACAATTGATTCCATCCGGTAAGCAATATTTTTCTTCCATCTTATGTTACAATAATTAAAATATTATATCTTGTAGTATCCTAACAAAACAATTATATGACATGATGCAGGTGGTTAACATTCCAGGCTTGTGCTTTTAGAGGGCATGATGAATCTCCGGGATCCATTAACCGAGGTAATTTCCTAGAACTGGTAAAACTTTTGGCTTCTTATAACAAGGAGGTGAAAGATGTTGTCTTGGAAAATGCTCCTCGAAACGCAAAGTACACATCTCATCAGGTTCAAGAGGAAATTCTTGCTATACTTTCTCGAAAGGTGCAAAGAACAATTAGAGAAGAAATTGGTGATAGCAAATTTTGTATAATGGTTGACGAAGCTCGCGATGAATCCAAGAAAGAGCAAATGGTGTTGGTCCTCCGGTTTCCTGACACTGAAGGGTTCATACAGGAGCGTTTTGTTGATGTCATTCATGTGAATGACACTCTTGCATTGACTCTCAAGGAGACAATTTGCACTGTTCTAGCAGATAACAATTTAAATATGGAAGATATCAGAGGTCAGGCCTATGACGGGGCCAGTAATATGCGAGGGGAGTGGAACGGATTGAAGGCTTTAATTCTGAAGGCGTGCCCTTATGCATATTACATTCATTGTATGGCGCATCAGCTTCAATTGGCCCTTGTTGCAGCATCACGAGAGGTACATGAAGTGCATAATTTTTTTCAACATGCCATTTTTTTCATAAATGTTGTTAGTGCTTCACCTAAACGCAATGATGAGTTACTAGCAAATCAAGCCGCCGAAATTGCACGTGAAATTGAACTGGGGGATGTTGATACGGGAAAAGGGGCAAACCAGATAGGTTCTTTACAGAGACCAGCAGACACTAGATGGAATTCGCACTTCAAGTCAATTCGGGGCTTGAGGAAGATGTTTGGTACCACAATTACAGTCCTATGAAGTATAGCGAATGATCGTTCGGTGACACAATATTCCCGTGGAGATGCTGGAGGCGCCCTAAGGATAATTGTTTCTTTTGATTTTGTGTTCATTTTGCACCTCATGGAGAGGATTATGAAAATCACAGATGTCTTGTGCCAAACACTTCAGAAGAAATCTATGGACATTTTGAATGCATTAGATACACTCTCTAACACTAAGGTGCTCCTCGCTGATCTAAGAGAGGAAGGATGGGAACCTCTCATAGAGGAGGTTAAGACATTTTGTGTGAAGCATGAAGTTGAGATCCCCGATATGAGTCGCAAGTATGTCCCTTACTCCCTTTCCTCTACTGTATAATAGAATAATATTGATCACATATGCTTTACTCTAACACATATACTGTATTTGTAATTTACAGGTATGTTGATGTGACTAAGTCTCGGAATAAACATAATAACATCACGGTGCTTCACCACTACAAAGCAGATGTGTTTAATGTGGCGATAGATCAACAACTGGTTGAGCTAAATGACCGTTTTAGCGTTCAGACAACAGAGCTAATGACACTCTGTGCATCCTTGGATCCAAGGCATGACTCGTTTGACATATCAAAGATTTGCATGCTTGTGGACAAATTCTATCCAGCGGATTTTTCTAGTCAAGAGCAGGCTCGCCTGGAGTCACAACTTCCACACTATCAGTTAGATGTTTGCAACCATCCAGAGCTGAATTCTTTGTCATCACTGGCTGATTTGACCGTTGCATTGCATAAAACAGGTAAAGCCTCTGTGTATCCAATGGTTGATAGATTATTGCGCTTGGTAATCACTCTTCCGGTGTCAACTGCAACTGCGGAGAGAGCTTTTTCAGCAATGAAGATTATCAAGACACGTCTCCGAAGTAAAAATGGGTGACGATTTTCTTTGACCTTACATGGTTGTATACATTGGGAAGGAAATAGCTGCAAAGTTCAATGTTAATGAGATTATTGATTTGTTTGATCGACCGGCTGGGGGGCGTAGATCTGCATTCAAACTAGTAGAAATGTAGTCTTTTTATTGTAAATCTTATACTGTTACATGTTTGATATCGATACAATATCCAAGACTTGAAATATTTTTGTGTTATGTCTCATGTGTGCTTCAATGTGTTCC
>NC_041382.1:19713524-19718714 GCF_002162155.2 Triticum dicoccoides
CTGGTGACAGCCGATGAACTGCTGCAAGAAAACAAGGCGCTGAAGTTTGTTGTCGGTGAAGAGCGCGTTGATCTTGGCCCACACGTCACAGGCGTCATCGTCCTCGGCGACAACCGTGTGGTAGATGTCCTTCGAGACCGTCTAGTAGAACCAATGGATGATCGTGGCCTCGATGGCGGACCACTCTGAATCGACGCGCATGTACGCGCTGTCCACAGAACCGTCGATGTGCTCGGTGAGATAGTACTAGGGGAAGATGAGGTTGAAGTAGGTCTTCCATGCGTAGTACGACGTGCTAGAGCTGTCGAGATGGATAGGGACCCGGGCCTCAATGTTGAGGTCATGGATGGCAGTGGCGGAGGGCTCGGGGCTGGCGAACGGGTTGGACGAGCTAGTCATGAATGAGCCGGGCGAAGACATGGCGGCGCACGGGTAAGGTTAGGGGCGGTGGCGGCGCTGGAACGCGGCGGCGGCAGGGGCGCGACGCGGGTCGGGTTAGGGTTTTGGAGGGCCGGGCGAGGAGAGGCAGCGGCGGCCGGGCGGGTGCGGGGGCGCGCTGCAGGGAGGAAGCAGCGGCGAGGGGGCGGTGCAACGGGGCGGCAGCGGCGCAAGCAGGGGGTGCACGGCGGCGGCGGACGACGCGGCAGGGAGGCGGAAGCGGGCGGCACAGAGCGGCGGCGGCGCGACAGGAGAGGGGGAGGGCGCGGCGGCGGCGTAGTGCGGCGGTGGCGGGGTGCGACTGCTCGCGTGGGGAGGGCGCGGTGGTGAACCCTAGGAGAGGAACGGCCAAGATGATACCATGTAGACGGGAAAGTTTGCAATACAATAAACGTTGTATTGATGGGGTGCATGTATATATAATTACAGAAAAGGCTACTACCTCAACTATACAAGACTAGGAGATGGGCCACAACTCCAATATACATGCAACACAAAATACATACTCAACAATCATGTTGTGGGACACTAGACTCTTGGATGAAGAAGACAACCAGTGATTGCTCAACAAGAAGATCTTTTTCTTTTTGGCGAAAGCAAGAAGAAGAAGATCCACGAGCGCAACACCAGAAGCGGTTGATTCATTCGTGTATCTCCTACGTATGAATTCTTAAATTGTTGAATCGTGTTTTATTTTGGTGTGTTGAATGGTTGATCGATGAATCATTTTGTGCTATATGATCTAGTGATTTTTATTTCATGAAAATGAAGGTTTGAATATGAAGGGTGTGGTTGTTCCGAAGGACGAATGTGCGGTGGGCCAACATGTCCGTGGACGCGCCCGCGGACGTTTAGATGGTAAGATTTCCTCAATCCATTTGTAGATGCTCTAATATTAGTGTTTTTTGCCAATTTTTAGCAATACCGTGCGCCGCTCTGGGGCCGGTGATCCTTCCGGTGTCAAAATTGCTTAGTTCTCCTTTATAGCTCACCTTCATACTCGAAGCTGCTCCTTTGTCAGTGCCGACTATTTGGCAATTTTTAGCGTGGCTTCGATCAATTAGTGCGGTGATGCCTTCTTTAATAGTCATCCGTGGCAAACTCAGAGTTGATGAGTACTGATGATAAAATTTATGTGTTGCCTTCTTGTTCGCGGTATGTGGTGCATCGTACTGATGCAGAGGCCGGGGTATCCCCTTTTCGAAAAAAAAATGTGGTTTGTCTATTGTGAGCCAGGTCACACAAGTGCGCCCCGAATGTTGCCATCATTGGTTTATCCGCCAATTAACAGAGCACTTCTTTATTTCTAAGTCAATGGACTCTATGTGTCTGGTCTTTGGTCCCCGTTTTGGACGATAGAGTAATAACTGTTCAGTCCCAACAACCAGCAATGATTGATCGAATCAAACAACGGTGGCTCTCCGGCACCATATTGCTCAATCCCCTCTCCTTCCTCTCCTCATTCCACCTTGGTGCCGATCGACCTCACCCGCCCCCAGCAGCCTCTACCACGGCCTCATGGCTCATCATGCGACGGACATCCATCAGTGGTGATGCCTCCTTCTCCCCTAAATTCTGTGCTTTGTGCCTCCCATCGTGGTTGGTCGCCATGGCTGGTTGGAGCTGTGGAATGATCGAGCATCAGGGGTTTCAAGGGAGATCTCCCGACATGATCGCATGATCTCCAGGACCATATTGCTCCCTCCAGTCTGCTTGTGGCTGCTTGAATCTTTACTAACTTCTTGCTTTCTAGGCTCTCCGCCACGGGTGCGCTCCTCGATGAGGACACTCCGCTATGGGTGTCATCGGAAGATGATCCGGCCGGCGGTGGATTGCTCGTCGGTTTAAATGGAGACACGTATTATATGCCACCTGGTGATATACCTCATCTCTGATCTTGCTTTATATATCATCTTCGTGTTTGCATCATCTAGATTTAGATGTAGTGTACGCTGCTGCTGGTAGTAAAGAGAAAGGAAAAGGGGATTGTTGTGATGTTCTGCAACTGTGCTCTGAACGATCTCGTGAGTCGTGACTAAGTTAGGTGGAAATTCTTGAGCGTTGAGAGAGATTCTTCAGTACACACAAGCGTGTCTTGAGTTTACAAATTATAGCTTGCTACTATCGTTATTAACCATGGTTACTGTGTTTGGGCAGAAACGGCACAGAAGTTGGATAACACCGTGAGGGAGGAGAATCTTTCCGGACAAACTCTATTGGAGAAAATTTGGAGTTATGTTATGTGGTGGCGTGAAGAAAATTCAGTTGCTGATGCTGCTGTGTCCCCGGAATGATAGTGTGGTATACTATCTTATTTGGGCGTTGTGCAGCTTGTATAAAAATAAATAATAAAGTACTTTCGTATAAGGAGTTAAGGACATAACTTATGATAATAAAGCCCTTCCAAGTATTTGTTATTGTCTGTTTTCGCTAGCTCAAGTTGTTTCTTGAATTCATTCGACTGTTTGGCCATGATATCCTGCTGCATATTGTGTGTGCTTCATCTTTAGCTATTCTGAAGCTCACATCTTTCTTGTTGCCTGCTGTAGTAGGGAAAATTGGTGGCATAGTATATGGAAAGTAGAGATAGATTGCAATGTTTGGCCATGCTTCAAAACGTAACAATTATTTGGATACCAAATTAAGAGCTGGTGTGTATACCTAGTGGTGAGGACTTGGTGGAGTGTTCATGCTGACCAGGGTTTCACTCTTGTCAGGAGCGAATTCTGGTATCTCGTTGTTGCTTCTACCTAAAGGTGTTTAGTTCAGAAAAAGGTAACGTAATTGAATGTAATTAGATCACACTGGTAGTGTAAACGGAATGGGTAAGCCCTTAGTACACACATAGTCGACACGGAGTGTTCCGTCTCACCATCGAAGACTATAGGGGCAAAGGCATCCTCGCCGCCGCCTTCATTGACCTATGTCGGGGCTTAGCCTGGCCACTGGTCTCTAGTGACGGCGAGGGGAGAGGACGATGGGGTGGTAGGAGATGGCGGTAGTGGGGCGGGTATTGGGAGGGAGGATGAGGGGTTGTGTATCTAACTTAAATTCCGGAGTCGGTTGCATGGATGTGGTGTGCACTATACTAACTTGCAAACGTCGTGTAACAATTCTTCCTCTCTGTTTGTGACAAAGTAGTAGTATAGGAGTATTATCAAACATCGTGTGACAAATCTTTCTTTTTGTTTGTCACAAACTGATGGATTCAGAAGCAATTCATATGCCGCAAACATGAGTACAGAAACAACCTGTTAAAATTTTACATGTCAATTTCTTGCACACAAGAGAGGTTCGTCTTGGCCTTGGCCTTGGCCTTGATTTTTAGGCAGATAGCCCGCCGGCCGTTTGCCCAGTTCAAGCATGGTTGCTGTCACGCATGATTATATGGGTGTCGCATGCAATTTTGTGTAGCAGCGTCGCATAGAATGCTTCCATACCTTCAACTGCAACAAATAATAATTACTGAAAGCCCATAGTATATAGAAGAGACGTTAAACTGAGCAGAAAGCGGGCTTATAATAGGGAAGACAATCATCTTAATATTCTGTGTACATTTGTTAGTTGTCCCTAACTAACAAGCATCTCACACCAACTAAAAAAAATGTCACAGAGAGAACTGGTCACATTCATAGTGGATAATCAATTGCTAGGAACTGGTCACATCATGTTGCAAAGTATAGTAGCTAGTAGTATATTATCAAACATCGTGTGACAATTCTTCATCTTTGTTTGTCACAAACTGATGGGTTCACAAGCAGTTCATATGCGGGAAACATGAGTACAGAAACAACCCGTTCAAGTTTTACATGTCAATTTCTTGCGCACGAGAGAGGTTCGTCTTGGTCTTGGCCTTGATTTTAGGCAGATAGCCCTCAGTTTGCCCGGTTCAAGCATGGTTGCTGTCACACATGATTATATCGGTGTCGGATGCAACTTTGTGTAGCAGCGTCGCATAAAATGCTTCCATACCTTCGAATGAAACAAATTGTAATTACTGAAAGCCCATAGTTTATAGAAGAGACGTTAAACTGAGCACAAAGCAGGCTTATAAAAGGGAAGAAAATCATCTTAATATTCTCTGTACATTTGTTAGTTGTCCCTAATTAACAACTCACCAAAGTAGAGTAACTAACAAGCATGTAACAACAACTAAAAAAATGTCACAGAGAGGACTGGTCACATTCATAGTGGATAATCAATCGCTAGGAACTGGTCACATCCTGGTTAATCAATTACTAGGAGACTTCTAATTAAAAAGACACGTCCACACCGGAAAACCGAGCCTCCACATATGCATACAAGCAAGATAAACTTTGTTTGCTAACCATATCGATGGTCGATTTTGTGCGTACCAATATATACCTGCCATGCAAATAACTTGAGCTAGCTAATTGGGTAAAGAATAAAGATGCTACCAAGTTACTACTAGTAAGGAGAGATGTGCACCTGCTATTGCGTGGCCTCGCTTTGAATACAGATGATCCTGATGCCTCCATCAGAATCGACAATGATAACAAGAATAGGGTCGTAGCTCGGAGTCGGAGTCGGTGGCGGCGCCATTATGTAGAACGAGCAGCTCTAGACAACAACATATAGCGTAAGAACGCTGGATTGTGGAAACGGAAAGAAAAGAAGAAGGAAGGGGAACTTGGAAGAGTACCGTTGCACGACGTTGTCCGATGAGGTCGGTCAGTTCCCGGCCGGTGCGCGCGGCTGAGGAGGTCGGATTCAGGACCTACCTCGTGGTTG
>NC_041382.1:19718989-19745679 GCF_002162155.2 Triticum dicoccoides
ACGTGCTTGGCTTGCTGGTGCTTGAATTTGCCCAAAAGCTCGAGCCAGAGGCCTCCCTATTTGTTGTAGGTTTGCACTACGTACGTACTGATGCGGTAGTCAGACATCGGCTGGGCATTTCTTGGTCAACTCGTTGACTGCGTTGTTATATGGGAAACTGCGGGGACGGGTAGTCACATGGGCTTTTGTGCCTCTCTATTTTTTCGTTTGTGATGAGGAAGGACAACACACATCAGACGACTAGGGTGGAAAACAGGACCGGGCCGGCCAACCGGCGTCTAACACTACCCTTTGAATATGCCGACTCCATCTTTTTGGAAGTTCATCATTTTTATGTGATCTCATAGGAAATGTGCTCCTTGGCCTACAAGTGCTTCAGCGTTATGTGTCTCCGATCCATATATTCTCGGTGACAAAACTTGTACTGACAATCGTAATATCATCTCATTGAAAATTAATCAGAGTAAATTATCGAGAGAGAAAATTCTAACAGCAATGTTGCCTTTTTAATGAAAAAAAATCTAACAGTAGTAAGCAAAGAGCACAATGAGGTGGGTAGGTAATTAGTTTATATATGGTTCACCACCACCACTTCATAAAAGGGCGAACTAGACTGTCCTGGACAGTTGTGGCAGAGAACCCCCTGTAACCTTGTGGCTTACCAACAGTGTAGATGGTTTCAAGCGCCGCCGTCTTGGGATCATAGTAGCCCAATGACCTCCCCGTGTTGAGCAAAATCCGTCCATCAATTGTGTCGGCACACATCAACATGACTTCCCTCGATGAGTATTGCGGTGAGAACTTATCGAGTTCGATACGACACGCCACGCACCAAGCCCCGTCCATTATGTCCTTGATCCTCCATACGTCAATGGCATTCTTGTCCTTGTCGAACCATGCCATGGAGATAGCACCATAGAGCTCGAGGATGGACGTACGGCCGCCGCCATGGCTGCTCCACCAAGGACCATGCATGACCTTGAACTCTCCGTTTATGACGTCGAATGCCAAGAGCTCGCACACCGCAGATTCCGGCCCAAGCATAGGTTCAACCACCCAATAAATCTTGCCATTCACGTAGGCTGGCGGCACGTCAAGGGCCACCGGCCTTGGCGGAGGATCATGCGGACACCAGTCATCATCTGTCCGCAGCCAACGCGCGTCACACCTCAATTTGTACTCTCGTGTTGCCATGTTCTTCTCCTCGTATGCAAGAGATACTATGACATGGTCCTCCACCTCGGAGTCGTACCCCAACGCGATTGAGCTGCCCAACAAGACTGCGTCTCTCTTGACTTGTTGTATTCTCTCACTAAGGCCCAAGGTAGGGTTGTGTAGGTAGTCACCAAAGCTCCACCTCCCTAAGTTTAGGCCATGGCATGGCTGAGAACATTGGACAGGATTATCCAATGGTAGGCCATATAAGAAGGTGTTGTTCATGTGCTCATCCAGGTCACTGAATGAACCCACCAAGGGGTCGAGGACAAACTTGATCCGCGGGCGTGTTGCGTGGACGGCGGCGTGCGATAGGATGAAAGAGTTGGTGGTGATCATGGCGCGCCATGCCCTGCTCACGAGGCTGAGTCTCGAGACGGACCGTGCTGGCAACCACTTGAGGACGTGGAACCAAGCTTCCATCACCGGTGAAGAGGAGACCATCTCCTCAACGTCGCGGCCCACAGGCACAAGACTCTCCTCGAACAGGCCGAGCGCCGGGTAGTCATACGTGTCATGGAAACTGCCGGCGATGGCCTCATCTGGCCGGAAAAGAATCTCTGGTACGCCTCCACCATTAAGGTCTACCGCGAACACCTTGCAAGTGCCCGTGCCAAACATGATCTTCTTCTCCAATCCATTGGCACCATTAGACAGACAGAGAGGAGCTATCCACCTCGACTGCAGCTGCGACCGCTGTGGCTCCGGCCAAGCCGCCCGGTCGATGCAACAAAGCTGCTCCCACCGTCGGGCCTTGTAATCACGCAGCAGCCATACATGGCACGGGTCGCCGCCGCTGAAGACGCATAGGCACCCGTCGAGCTCCGTCGTCCTGAGACTGAGAGGATCCTGCCCCGGAGGGCATGGGGGCAATGGCAGGGAACCAAAGGTCTCGTCCCTGACGTTGAAAGTGAGGATGCCACCATCGTAGCGGCAGAGGAAGTGCAGGTGGCCGTTCAAGAACACGGCCGGGTTCGCCTCCGTGACAACGCACATCGGAGGCTTGGAGGTGGCAGGCCGCCAGTACGCCGGCGTGTCACCGCCGAGAACGAAGACGTCGCAACACGGGGCATCAACGGAATTAACCTCTTCTTTGCTGAAGATACGGACTGCCTTGTACCGGTGGGTGTCCGAGCAGTAACCAAGGCCGTAAACCACATCCATGTAGTACGGGAGTGGATGCCGGAAAGTCTTCTTGGACGGCACTCGAGTGTCGGGGAGAGGAAGCACCGCGCCGGTGGACGGGTTGCAGACGTAGTAGCCGCCACTCCGGGCGCAGCGGCTTGGTGAGGAGGGCGGGACGCAGCAAGTCGTTACGCATCAGCTTCGTCGTCGCGCCGCCGGGCTGCCAGGCATAAAAGAAGTAGTCGTCCGAGGGCTCCTCCGTAGGACTGAAGAAGAGCTTTGGCCGGCCCGCGGCTGACTGGTAGTTTGCCCGCCGGAGGTGAAGCTCGAGGAAGCGCGCCGACGAGAGCGTGGCCTGCCATGAACGTGAGACGCAGCGGAAGCGCCCCGCGGACTTGGCCGGCAGGTAGGCAAGGATTTCCGTGACGACTTTGTGTGGCAAAGGCGACCTCTGTGCCGAGGCATCATCACCCTGCTGGTTCTCCTGCTCGTGCGCCGCCATCGATTCCTTGTGCGCTTAATTGCTCTGGGCTGTGGTGGCTTCCGATGATGCCCCGATCGATGGCTGCCCATGATGGCTCGATCTTATCTAAAACGGCGAGAGATCCAGGTTGGCTACGTCGCGAGTTGGTATTTGAGTTAGACTCGGTTTGGGCGCCCGTAAATTAGGCCGTTTTAGCGCGCGCAACGCGGCGGGTCGCTCCAGCGGGCGCGCAAAAACGACGCGCGCGCTATAACGGGTCGGGCGCGCGGTCGAAAACACTTAGACGCGCGGTGTATTTCGGGCGCCCGCTGCAGCGCGCGGCACACTCCAGCGCTCGCGCCCGCACTTCCTCTCCCACTTCCACCCCCCGTCCGGCCGCGGCGACCGTTCAGGCTTCCCCGGCCTATCCCCGCGCGCCCGCGCTTCCGCCCCATCCCCTCCTAGTCCCGCCGGCGCTCGCGCGCCTCCGTCGTTCGAGGAACAGCGCCCGAGCGCTCGCTGCCGCACCGCGCCCACAAGGTGTTTGACAAAACGCCTACAAGGTATGTATTGCTCAAACTTCATGAATTTGATGCATGTTTTGAATTGTAGTTTTTATAGTATAGTATTGAACATTGTAGATGAGTTCGTCGTATGATTCTTCCGAAGAAGAATTTGATATGGAAGAGGAGGAGGATCTTGCAATGATCCTAGCTATGCATATATAAAAAAACCGAAGCACGGTGGTTCGGTTATGGGTCGGCAGAAAATTTGGAGGGATAGGATCGATGCCCACAACAGATTGATCAGGCATTATTTTGCGGAGAATCCCATATACCCCGAGTCGTATTTTCGTCGCCGGTTTAGGATGAGCACCGAGTTGTTCAGGCGCATTGCAGAGAAACTAGCGAACCATGACCGTTTTTTTCAGCAAAGGAGGAATGCCGCCGGAGAGCTCGGGCATAGCACCTTTCAGAAGGTGACAGCCGCTTTGCGTATGTTGGCATACGGTATACCGGTTGATCTTGTTGATGATCACTTGGCTATGGGTGAGAGCCAAGCCATCATGTGTGTCAAGCGCTTTGCAGTGGGAATTGTGCAAGTGTTTGGCGAGGAGTATTTGAGATCTCCCAATGCTGAAGACGTCGCAAGGCTATTGGCGATGAACAAAGCTCACGGTTTTCCTGGCATGATTGGCTCAATAGATTGCATGCATTGGAGTTGAAAGAATTGTCCAAAAGCATGGCATGGGCAATTCCACGGCCAAAAAAAGGGTTCCACTATAATCCTTGAAGCGGTGGCCGATCAGGAGACTTGGATTTGGCATGCATTCTTTGGAATGCCTGGATCTTTGAATGACATCAATGTTGTCAACCGGTCACCACTGATAAATAAGATTGCAAACGGTGAGTTGCCACCGGTGCAGTTTGTAGCAAATAGCCGTACGTACAACTATGGCTATTATCTAGCGGATGGCATCTATCCAAAGTGGCAAACCTTCGTGAAGCCGTTGAAAAAGCCGGAAGGTAAGAAAAATTTTGATTTCCATAATGCTCATGCGGCGGCTAGAAAAGATGTGGAGAGAGCATTTGTGATTTTGCAAGCCCAATTTGCTATTGTGAGAGGACCGGCTAGATTTTGGGATCAAAAAATGCTTTGGTACATCATGCACGCTTGTGTGATCATGCACAACATGATCATCGAGAATGAGCGTGGCCAAGATTTAGACTACTCACAGTATGAGCTCTTGGGATATCCCGTGCGAGTGCGACAGAGGGCTGAAAGGGTAGCCCGTTTTATTGCCTCCTATCATGCCATTCGGCGTCCCGCAACGCACAATAAACTTCAGAATGATTTGATTGATGAGTGGTGGGCATGGCATGGACGACAAAGAGCATGATGATATCTGCATTCGACATTGTATTGTTCATAAACTATTTGTTGTGTTTATTGCATTTGTTGTACTGAACGATAAACTATTTGTTTGAGTTGTAATGATAATGAAATTGAACTATTTATTGTTGATTTATTTTGTTTGTTTGATCATTTTTGCTCATAATACATGTATATGTGGTTTCTGCGGCGCGCGCGCGCTGTATTTTTGTTGCTCTGCTGGAGCGGCGCGCGCGCTGTGCATTATAGCGCGGCTGCTGGAGTCAGCACAAGCGGGCGCGCTAAACCAGTCGAAGCGTGCGCGGCAAACAGGTTTTTTGCGCGCGGCGCTTAGCGCGACTGTTGGAGATGCTTTTAAGGTTAGTTTCCTAGCTAGTGTCTACGTGTTTGAGTAGTACTGGGTGTTAGCTACGTCTACAACGTGTTTGAGTTGTACTACTTGAGTTAGTTAAGGTAGAGCCAGGCGTGTCCTAAACTCCTAATCATAGTAGTACTAGTAGGATTTGTAATGTACAGTTAAAAAAGGCGGCTACTACAAATCAACCGGTTGATTTGATACAAAATTAAAACACCTGCAGAGCCATCCGATTGGTCGCATCTCAGCGGCAGGATGCACGTGCCATCTGAGCCACGCGTGGCCGCTCTCTCGCGATAGACCTTTGCAACAGAGAATGTGTTGTAATGTAGCACCGTCACAGCCATTCACGGCTGCTCGCTCGCGATAGAACCGCTGGCGAGCGCCGTGTCGGAGCACGGGTAGCCGCCGACGATGCTTCACTGCAGCGGAGCCGCCGGTGAGCGTTGCGTCAGAGCACGGGTAGCTGCCGACGACGCTTCACTACAGCAACAACACAGGCGCGGCTGCGTTCCATCGCAGCGCTGGACACCGCCGGCGATGTTTCACTGCAACACCACATGACAGGGTTGCATCGGTGCTCCATCGTAGCACCCGACGCCGGTGTGACGCTGCTCAATCGGTGATGTTGTACAGTAGCGCCGCCACGCAGTTCAATGCAACGTCGGGGCCAGCTAGATTCTACTACTTGTTTGCTTAGCCGTGGTCACTTCATGCTGACTGAACCACGTTTGCTACAAATTGCAAACGACTTGACAATAAGAAATTCATTTGACCTGGCACTCATATATATTTTTTATCAAAAAAGCTTATGTTATTTATTTTTTTTGCGAGATCTCATATATGTTTTGTTACCATGATGGGAAGGTTCTACGCATCATCCCAATCCTTTCTCGACATGGCCGGGTTGCTACCGGCAGCCGTTGGGGTTTTTGTTATTTGAGAAACCGAAGACCATTCTAAGGCGGGGCTCTTTTTTGAGAGAAAGAATACAAACTTTATCACATGCATCGCTTGTGCTTGTGGAGATGGCAAGAAGTTGACCTCCTCCACTAGCAAAGTATAGTACTGAAACACGCTAGCACCATCCTACCGAGATCTAATCTGATCTGATCCCTTCTTCTCACAAACCCACGTAATCAATGGATTGAGCCCTACGGTCTCCGTTGAATGAAAGGGGGAAAAGGTACAAACAGCTTGTTCGTTCCCAACAGCCAAATTATTCTCATCCTAACTTGCACCCCATAATGCTCACGTCAATAATTGATCTCTTGGTCTAAACGAACAGCGGCGATCGAGTAGGCGAAATGGCGCGCTCCAGCGTGTACCATGTTATGTTATGTACTGTACTTAGTATCCATACGACCATACTGCCTCCTGCCCTCCTCCCTCTCTTCACTTGCCCTGTGTGTGTCGGCCGGCAACCTGCCTCCCGCAACCTCGAGCTCCTCCTCCCCCGCAGCGGCGGCCTCATGGCTCACCACACGACGTACGTCGATCTCCACCATGCAAACGGTTATCTCCTCATCTCTCTGTTTTGTACCCCCACGAAATATCTCCGCTCTATGGATTGTTACTACTCATCGATGAGTGGTCGGATCCAAGCATTAACCTCCTGTGAGGCAACCACCGGCCACCGGGCGGACGGCGGAGGTGAGGCCTTCCTGCAACATGCAGCTTGGGTTGTTCCCATGGCCTTTTCAGCGGCGGTGCCTCCTACCGTGGTCGGTCGCCATGGATGAGTGGAGCGAGCATCAACCACGATTACCGAAAATAGATTGTCGCTGCTTGCATTAATTCTTACATGTATTTTGTATTTACTGTTTTGTAGGCTCCGGTGGGATGCATTTGCCAAAGGTACTCCGCTATGGGATGTTGATCCGGTCCCTGGTGAACTGGTTGTTGGTTTAAATGGAGACATGTACTACATACCACCCGGTGATGCTCTGGTCGCCGCTTCAGGTGTCATGGCAGAGACGCCAAAGACGTTGGGCTACATCTTGGGGGAGGAAATCTGGAGTTTTCTCATGGGGTGGGATGAACAAGATCCTGTTGCCGATACTCTCTTGAGCCCACCGTCACAGGCGCTGGATCTCCGGTGAGCTCTACGGTGATTATGTCCAACAGAACTACGGAAGGTGGTAGAAGGTTCAGTTCTACGTCCAGATTATAAAATGTATCCCACCTCTTATCTAATCTATCCATTTGAGATCCGGTGGTTATGGGGGAAAGTTTCAGATTTGCACTGAACGGTGGTTTTCACCTGCTAAGTCACCATGTGAATGATGATATGTGTTACTCCCATGCATCCCTTTTTGACGGTGGTTTGAGTATAATTTAGACTGAAATGCCCCTAGTTACAATTTTTTATTAGAGTATAATTTTTTTGTGGGGTATAAATATAATTACCATAGGCTAATTAAGGATTCTTCTAATTCTGGGCATTGATTTGAGTATAATTTGGGACTGAAATGGCCCTAGCTAAATACAAAGTTTGATTAGAGGAGTAATTACCTTCAGCTGACTAATGATCCTTCCAGTTCAAGACACTGTTTGACTATAATTTGGGACTGAAATGCATGTGGTTATAGTGTTGACTAGAGGACTAATTAACATGCCTAACTAATTAGGGTTGAGGGTTACACAGCCCACAGGCATTTTTTAAGATTCATACGACACAACTCAGAATGTGAGCAACTGGCACTCGAACTCGGGCAGGTTGGCAAGTATCAACAGCTGCTAATCATCCAGGTGGAGCCTCGTCAGCCGGTGGCTAATTAATGATCCCTTCAATTCGAGAGGGTTACTGTTTTATACTCCCTCCGTTTCATATTACCTATTCTGGTTTTGAACTAAAACCATGATAGGTAATGTTGAACGGAGGGAGTATTAACTAGTACTCGTAATCAGTAACAATTCACAGGTGATGGTGTATACGTAGTCACATACTGGTCGGGCATGAGAGACGTTGCAGGCTTGCAACCAGGTAGCAACACGCGCCGGTCCGAAACCAGCCGATTTTGTGGCCCAGAAGAGGAGCCGGTGGTTAGCCAACAGCGAAACATGCAATTCACGGTGGAAAGATCAAATGTGCATGTCACTACAGACTAACCAACGGACATGCTAGGTTGATGATGCTTGGTCGATCCTAAGCTCCCTGGATCTGCTTCTTTAAGAAAACGATATCAAGCTTCGTGGTTTGTGCCATTAATTGGTGTGCCATTGGCAGGCTACACTATATGGTAGGGTAATATTAGTAGATTAGATGGCAATTGCATCTCCAAGCTATACTACTCAAACCATCGACAGATCTTCGGTATACTCTCTTAATAGGTTAATCTAGAATCAGAAAAAAAAATCTTTTTTGTATTAATCAAACGCTTCGTAAATCTAGTGCACTCGTGCAACACACCAATTTGCTTTGTGTGTTGGGAACACAACCCACAAGAGACGTCGTCAAGTCAAGGGACCGCATGAGACTTGCTATTTTGTTGAGCCCTTTTGTGCTTGGGGGCTGAACAAGGGACTATATTGGCCCTGAGAAGGAGAAGCATCATGTCCAACATCAAAAGTTTCATCCCTATCTTTCTCACCTCTTCCTCTTGTACCTCTACCTGACCTGCCTCCCGCGTCTTGATCTGCTCCAATCCAACCATAGATGTATACTAGCTAGTGTTGTTTCAAAAAAATTGTCCCGTACATATCAAAGGCATGGTGTACCCATTAAACGTCATTTACAAACACTAAAAAATGATACTCCCTCGGTCCCATAATATAAGACACTTTTACAAGCTAACATAGCTTGCAAAAGCGTCTTACATTATGGGACGGAGGGAGTAATAGGTAAGTATGCACAACCTCACATGAAGTTTAGTGTTGATGCTTGTGACCGTATTGTACACCACCAAATCCAGCATACGGCAGCAACATGAAATAAGACGTTGTGACGCCAAAGATTGATCAGTTATGTGCAATACGAAGTGGTGTGGCGCCATGATCTGAAAACTACAACACTGACTTCGAATATAGAAATAGAAAAGAAAAGAGAAAGTACTAGAGTAAGCAACATCAATCTTGTGCTACTCCAAACAAAACTGCTGCAACATGATGAGCAAAACACTACAATTGGTAAAATACACGTACTGCAGCAGCAGGAGCATTAAAATATCCTAAAGATGTCCCTGACTCTTTCTTCTACCTG
The DNA here is from genome assembly GCF_002162155.2 of Triticum dicoccoides. NCBI lineage: Eukaryota > Viridiplantae > Streptophyta > Magnoliopsida > Poales > Poaceae > Triticum > Triticum dicoccoides. The sequence goes on from NC_041382.1 coordinate 19,728,242, forward strand.
GCTTCAGATCTGAAAGTCAAGTACACAGGCGGACCAGCAGATCACTAGCTGCATCCGCTGCAGCCCACGTGGGCACGTGCTCCTCGCCCTCCGCCGCACTCGCCGTGCCCCCACGATGAAAGAAGATGCTCTGCGGCTGGGGGAGGAGGCCAGACTACATGCTCACCGCGTCCACCATCCCCGGCTACCGGCTTGGCACAACCTCGCCAGAGCTGCACTCGAGCGAGCCCTGCAGTCCAACGTCGCTAGAGAGAAAGAGAGTAGAGTGATAAGCGCGTGGGTTGGAACGGATAAGGATTGAAGTGCTGCCGGGGAGTGTCAGGAACGCGTGGAGGGTTCTTGTTTTTCTTCCTGCCGAACTCACGCGGTTTCTATCTCTCATCTTCCATTGCTGTAAGATGAAATTAAATTTTAAGCTGATGTTGTCAGTCAAATAGCCATGAGTAGTTGTTTCTATGCTTTTGATGCAACGGAAGATGCTACCTGTACAAAATTACAGTTTCCTTCCTTGGTTATCTGAACCAAAGTTAGAAGTATCATGTAGATTGAGCAGTGAGCACAAGATATGTTTGAGCCAGTCACAGGCCATAAACCTCATAATTCCTCTGTTTTCTCTGCAAGTGAGGGAACCTGGCTTCAGTTTGTGAACTGTGAACATCTTGCTTCAGTTTTTCCTTCCCCCACTTGTTTGTTTCATCTTGAAAAAACACTCGTCATGCACCAAGCTTCTCAGTCAGCTGAGGGTAAACAAAAAAACTAACATTCTTTAAAAGAACTAATGCCATTGTGACTGTTATTGTCAAGAACCAGACTCCCTTTTCAGTGATTACCCAGGGATAAGCACAAGGCTCGAGACATGGTCAAACATGAAACTGTGTTATGGAAATTTCTTATGATTTAGTTAGATGAAAATACTGATCTGACACTGAATTTCCAGTTTACAAAAGCTTCTCTTTGGTTTTCTAAAATTTAGTTTGCTGCTATCGTAAACCCTAAATAACCATGGTTTCTTCTTGTGCTACGACAGGGCGGCAAGCATCATGACAGGGCCACAGAAGAAGAAATAACACTGCTATGCTGAGCCAACTTTTGTTTGTGTCATGAAACCAGATACAACTCCGTTCCCGGGACTGAACTTGGCCCTCGCCGAGTACATGTAATCATTTGTGTGCTGTAAATTAAGGCCTTGAAACGTTTGTTGCTTCATCTTGTTTGTCTATGCTTCATCTTTTTTGTCTATAATTCGTTAAAGTGTTTGCCTATCCTACATGCTGCAGCACTGTGTTTTTTGTGTTCGCATTAAGTTGCCAGTTTCTTTGCTTGCCCAGCAACATCATGCGCTGCATATGCTGACTATACCTTCACATGTTACGCCAAAATGTTCTGAATGAACCTTCACGTGTTACGCCAAAATGTTCTGAATGAATTTACAGCACCCGACGTAGATTACATATACTACGACTGGACCATCTTTTTGAAAAGAAGAAGCTTATAGAGTAACAAAATAATAACTTTGTCACAAGCGCCCAATGCCGTCATCTTCAGAATTCTACAGCAGCAAGCACAGCTTCAGAAGCATCAAAGATGATGACAGGATAGTTAATATACACATTAACTGAACCTGGGTTAACATGGCTGAGCAAAATTGCGGCCTTGTTCGATTCAATGGGGTCAAAAGGGAGGGAGGGGGGATAAAATAAATAAGAAACAAAATAATCCTATATCCTGTCAATCCATCATCTATGGCCTGCAGGAAACATATACAGGTATATTGTACCTACACCACTACATTTGTCAGGCTATGTAAGCTTCCGCCTTCTTCCCACACGTCTCAGGAAAATCGGCGAAACAAATAACTCTGCTGCTGCTGCCGCCGCCGCCACCAGGTCGCCGTTTTATTTATTTCGCAACTTGCAATCCGGTTAACATGCGACGGCCAACAACAATTTATTGCATTTTCATCAACAAATCTTCTGCTCAAGAAAACCTAGGAGGTTAATTTCTGATCCGCTAGCATTCCATGGCACAGGCTCCAGTAGTAAGCATTTTGGCCTTGCCCATGAATTCTTTTAGATCCCTGAAAATGGAGTTACAGGAAAAATCATCACAAAGCCCAAGAAAAGAGATAATATATATTGAGTGATGCAACTATGCATTTGGAGAAAGCAGCTGCATAATGCGGATGAAGCATGAATCTACCTGCATCTGGGAACTGAGCAGTCCCTGTGATCACACTGTTTTGAGTGAGTGAGCAGAAGTCTCCACATGAAGACACAATTCCTGCAACCTCCTTGGTTCCGGATAGCACATCGTACACCATGGTAGAACAACTTCTTCATTGTAACACACAGTTTGAAACTGCAATTATGCGGATCGTGGAAGCATTTTGATGCATGCACCAAGCTCTCAAGGTAGTCCTGCTTTGAAAACATGAAGTTCATTAGTATGGAACAGCGGGGGAAAAAAATCATTCTAACAAAAGACAATTAAAGAAATTTATTTTAGAACTACACAAGAATCCAAAATAAGGAAAATCATCACATTCACAGAACCGTACCAAAAAAAGGATCATATTCCAAACAATACAAAAAAACTAATCACAGAAATCGTCCATAAATTAGGTAAGAGAACAAAACAAAAGAGAACTAGACTATCCAGTTAGAAATTTAACATCCCTTTGGGATTGCGGTGGATTGTGATAATCCCGTTTGTTTAACAAGAATTTGAATATTTGACTGTTTGTTGAAATAAACTTTTTCATAATTCTGTAACTATTTTTCCACAACACTGCAGAATAAGTCCAGCACAGAACAGTCCAACACAAAACTGAGACTTAAAACAGATACCTGCAGAGTGTAGTTTGGCAGTAGTTGCTGATTGTCCGCCTGTTTGAGTTTATGTATGTGCAAATTTTCGCCGTCTTGTTTATAGCATGAATCACAAAACTTGCAGCCTGCGCAAACCAGGCACCGCCACGCAAAGCGTTGATCCATTGCCCGGTGACAAGCAGAGCAAGCTGAATCATGTAGATTATAAAGAATCATCATTGTTGAGTGTTTTGCCCGTCGGAGTGTATCAAACTGGTATTGATTGTCTTGACAATGCTTCAAGAAATCTGTTCTGCTGTCAAAATACTTGCTTTCCATTGTTGGATCTCCATCATCAGTCTCTGGGAGAGGTTCTTCCTCTATCTGTAGAACAATTAGTTACTCTGTTAAGTACAAATTTCATCATAAATTTACCTAATAATAGCAACGTGAATATTTTGCTTGCTTTATTTGACTGATGAAATGAACTTAAAACTATAGCAGAGTTTATAATAGTACTCTTTGAAAGGCATGCTTTTGTTTTGTTGCAGCTGGATGCCTGTTCTTTTGTGGGGCACTTAGCTCCTCTGCATGGCATCTACAAGGAAGAACAGGCAAAAACATCATCAGTAATGGGTCCTATCTCAATGGAATGGGTAATTTATCAAGGAACAAAAACTGAGAAATTAAAAAACAGGGGTCATGTTAAGTCCATTTTGCAATTTGAATGACAGATGATCAATTCAAAAAGAAACTGGAGGGCCTGGGCGCTAGATGATAATACGTCTGTGCAGTTGGATTTTTCATAAGAAAAGGCATTCTCACTGCTGCTGCTTTACTAAGCTTTATGTGGTCATAACCTAGGACAGCAGATTACGTAAGTATAAGATAAAATAATAGTGATCGGATGAAATACTTACTGGTCACAAAGATGGAAGTTTTTGCAGCAAGTACACATCCAACTTTTACCAGATAAAATAGGTTGGTGGCAATGCTTGCAAAACTGCTGCAGACAAAGCATAATAAAGTCTTCTTTCATTGTTCTCATCTTTTCTCCAAGCTACCAACAATGAAAAATATGGTGTCAGTGCTGACGTTATAGTGAAAGGGGGATTAAACAAGATTAAAGTAAACTAACTTTGTGCACTAACAAGATATCCTCAGGGTTCCCTTTCCTGTCATCACGTTTGGCAACCCGTAGGGCCCTTCCTGCTTGTATGTCGTTCTTCTGCGAGGTGTCGTCGTCTTTCTTCTCGAGGAGTTTCTCTGCTTCCCCAGGCCAGAAATCATTCTCACAATATGGCAAGCATGCTGCAGAAATAACGGCCTTGCATTCACTGGTAGGCTGAAGAAAAAAATCGTACAGCGTGTTACGCTCCACAACTACACCCTCCCTAACAGCCTTCTTGATCAAGTTCTGGTACCTAAGAAGATTCATGAGAAAGCCCAATTTAGTACCATAAACAAATAATAAGGATTAAATCGTAATTATCATGTTATAAATACTGACCAGCTCCGAAGTTTGTCAGACCTCGGCATTTTTTGTGCCGTGGGATGACAATACAAAACATAATCATCACGCTTTGTAGATGGACAAGCCCATATGGAGCAGCTTACAAACCCTTGTTTCTTGCAGTAATCCAAATAGCCAATCTAAAGGAAAAACATATCGGAAGAATTTGAGCTCAACATGAAATCAAGAAAGTTAATATTAGATGAGTATTCGCATTTCTCATACCAAAATTTCATGGTACACAAAGGTACGGAGAGCTTCGCCACTTGCAGATTTGATTTCAGGCCTGAAGTACTTGACCGAATCGATATATGCAAGATAAACGTGCCTTTGATTTGGTGAGGGGCTAGCAGAACCATACTCTTGTACATACATGGCAAACAGACAAACATCCACGCCTTCATTCTTTTGAAACAAGAGAATGGCCTGTACAGAACAAAAGGCACCAAAAGTTAGCCCTCATTATGTACTAAATAGCTGAAATTATTGTTAACTTGGATAAGGACGAAAGAATTTGTCAAATAAGCTATCACCCAATCACCTTCGATTTGTACGGAAATTCACCAGGGTAGTTTCCTTGTTTAAAAAAATCCCGAAAACGTGGTAGGACTTGAAGTACTCTTGCAGCAGAAGAAACCACTCTAACAGTAAGACCTTCAACTTCAGGTACCTAAAATATTGGAGTGCAAAAAGAAAGTTGCAATAAGTTTACTCCATAGTTAACATCAGACTGCAAAACAATTCCTAGAGACAGGCAAATAATATTAAGATCAACACAGACAGACTGAGGAAACATCAGCAATCAGAACTCATTTCATTATAATATGACATGAATCAAATTATCTCTATTCGAATCCAATAAACTCAACCACACAACTTGACATAGTTTAGAAAAGAAGATCCCGAAATGCAACAAATATTACCCAATTATATATACAGATAATTACTAAGTCGACAGAGGAAGATTGCAAATTTACAATGAAAGAGCTAATGTGTAAGTTCGAACGACATGGATCAAGAAGAGCAAGTAGCTCCTGGAAAATAATAATAAAGTATTAAAACAGGAATGTGATAGGTCTATGGTTAGTTGTATGGTCAAGAATTGCTGATAATATGGGAGTTATTTTGTATGTAGTAGAAGCCCACAGGATAATCACAAATATAGCACAAATACCTCTTCAACACTTTTTCCTGAAGCCCTTGCCCTCTGCAGCCGCTCATGCTCAAGCCGCACTGAAAGTCTCTGCTCGATATGATCGCTCAGTTTAGTTCTTGGTAACTCTAATGCTCCTAGAACAGCAGATGACTCCAGCAAATTTTTATCTCCGCTATCCTTCTCCTTCAATAAACATTTCGCACATGTATACTCCACCCCCTCCTCCATAACCTTAGGGTTAAAAAGGGCACATATTTGATGCTGCCACGCTTTGCACTTATCACACGCAACCCACTGAAATGGCACAAGTTGAACAAAAGATGAGGAATTTGTATATGATTAAGAATAAGTAGAGAGATGTAAGAAAAGCACATTACCCATTCAGACTCGGCATCTGTTTCTGCATAATTGGATCTCCTTTCATATTTAGCTTTTGCATTACTAACATGGTGGTGACATTTGGCACATATTGAAGTCTTATCACTTCCATTTTCCACAGGAACATAATAGGATCCCGTCGAATTTATTACTTTAAAACACAGAGCACAGAATCGTGGAGGAGGTTCAAAAAGAAGCCGCTCCATCCCACATAAGTTGCATGTATTTTGGTCAGGCAAGCCTGACTGGTCCTCTTCTGTAATCGCCTTGTTCTGAAAGAAGGAAAAACAATTGAGACAACGAATATGACCTATAGCTCAAAATAACTAAATATTATGTACTATACAGGCAATCCAGCTAACATGATAAAACAAAAACTATTCTTGAGCCTGACTCAAGTGAAATTACATAACTACGTAATTTTGCATATTACTAAGTGGCATAATCTGTAGATATTCTAGCACAACTAAGGATCAAATGATATACTGATATTACAGTAATAGAAAACCGATGAGATCCAACAGGCTCTGAACTCACCGGAAAAATATGCTGGCCCAGACTTCTCATGTGATCTCTAAGCTCCTCAGCAGTTAAAGGATAAAGTATTGAGCCCCCTCTTTTCTTCCTTGTAGTTAGGCTGGCTACTAGTGATGTTTGATCCACTGGGCTAAGCTTAGAGTCCTTCATCTCGATGTCACCATTTTCATAACACAACCCTTCTTCAGCTTGCACAGCAGTCTCTTGCAACCTAAAATTCTCCATGGTATTGCTAGCATTGCTGTCCTGCAAGGAACAGCCAGATGGCGACTTCATAGATAATACTGTGGTTTCAGACTTTACTGTTTCAGAAGATGCATGAGGCCCATTGGCAGCAGGCTGTTGTTCCTTTGGAAACTCTATTTCATCGGCATGGACAGGAATGGGGTAATTAACCTTTAATCGTTTTGCCGGATGATGCTTGCCAGAAGATTCATCTGAAGCAGGTGAATTTGGCTTTGATACAGTGCTATTTGATGTCTGTTCAGCTCTCCCCACTACCTCTCTTACAGTGACACAATTACCAGAGTACAAGTCATGGCCTCCAGCTGTAATATTTGACTGATCTGATTGCTCTATTGGGTGACTCCAAGTATATAACATTTCCTTGCATTCTCTGTACTGTAGAGACGATGATACTTGGCCAGTGGAATATCTGTTGTTATTTGTAAAATTTGTGGTTCGGTCACACATCCCAGACACAGAACTGGAACTACCAGATGTCGATGGTTGTGGACTACCAACTTGATGAGCATCACCTGATACAATTTGATCATAATGTTTAAGATGCAAAATAGCTTAAGCTAAGTTTCATACATAACTCAAGTCAAGGTAAGTAAAAACTGACCTGGGAAATGGTCTTCTGTATGGCCAGTAGGCGCTCCACCACTGAAATCTCCAGCAAGACAGGAACTATATTTTGGTAGTGATGACATACATGGTGCAGCAGTGGTGTTTGCTAAGCTTTCAGGACTCCGTTTAATGTTATCAGCTGAAGAATGAGCAAAGTCGGTGGCAACTTCATGATGATTAGTTGGTGCAACTTCATGATGATTAGTTGGTGCAAATCCTGCTAAAATAAACCCAAAGTTAAAATTCTGAAGTTGTATTGTGAGGTCAAGATCGAAACTGATCATCTTAACTCACCCTGAGGATAAAACACATGATGTATACTTGAATCTGTTGCTTCTACCCCAAGCTGTCCTGGGTATGATGTCGGTAAAGCTGCTGAAGAAGCCCAAGCATATATACTGTTGCCAAATGATCCACAACTGAGAAGAGCATTTACCCTAACTTCTAAAGTTTCAAAATCCATGTATTGGATCTGAGAGAAAAAAGTAGGTGTTAGCAAGTCATTCAGAATTATAATAATATGATTTAAACGACCAAATTCCATGAGTACATCACATCATCTAACAGTACCAGTACCATGAAAGGAAAACATAAAAAATTACAAGAATAGCTTAAAAATTGACAAACAGTTCCAAGTTCAGCAGAGCATGATTAAAGATAGCATCTAAAGATGATGTAACAAGAAAGCAGAAGAACCCCAAACAAAGCACCGAGTGAGGTCAGGGACAATTATAGTGAAACAGAGGAAAGAATTGTATTTGCAACAGGACACAACACAAACCTTTGATTCAGCATCCTTATAAAGCTGCTCGTCAATACTTTTTGAAACTGCCACAAGATAGCGTGTGTCCAAGTTGTAGAACTCCTCTCTTCTTTGCAGGTAGTTTGCACTGGATAGATAAAGAGATCAAGATGTAGTGTGAAAACAGGAAATGTCAATGATAAATTATTTAGACAGACAGAACCACTTCATTATTTTTTCACCTCTCTAACACCCCGAATTATCTACTATGCATGGGTTTCAATCAAACAACAAAGTACAGAGACGATATTGTCATACATAGTATGTCAACATATTTTGCATGGACGTCTATGGCTGATGTCCACTAGTACAATAAGACACAACTGACAATTCACGTTGCCCAAATTTTATAAAGTTTCTCCAGTGACTGAAAATTGTAGTATATATGTAGAAAAAGACCCAAGGCATTGCAATCATTCTCAAGAAGTACACAACAATGCATACCACAAGAATATGAACAGTGACACAATTGTCAACACAGCTAGAAAAAAAGGACCTACAATGTAACCATTGGTATTAGAATACGCATTGCTGTGGATATTGGTGATTTCAGCACTTACATTCTATGTTTGATCACGAGACGGACTGGAGAAGTATCTGAATCCATATTATCCAGCTGGAGAACTTGCGCTGCAGTCTGTGTGCGAGGTTTCTGGACAGTAAAGCCACTTGGTGCATACTGCTGCTGGATCCCTTGCAGGGTTTGCGTCATCATCCTTCTAAATCACTTAAAATCAAAATATTTAAGTTAGTTTCAGACTTATCAGCAGCTACAACCACCCCATATACAATAAATGGTCAGGGCAAATGGTAATAAGCAAGAACAAACCAAACAATTAATATATTAATATTAATACAATACAAAGCAGCATTAGATAATTGGTACGGGCAAAAGGTCCATTTTACCAAGTAAACATCAAACACGCCAACCACCGAGCCCCACATGCATGACTAACAACAAGCACTTCAGCCTTATACTAAAGTGAGTTTTATAACCAGTAAACTATGACTAACAGCAAGCACACAAACTGTATCCCAGGCTTAACCAGTTGAAAGAACTGAAATTTTTCCTCCTAACTAAAATCTATCACATGAAACTAGCCACTGATAAGGGAGAAGAATTATGTGCATAGAAAAATGTGAGCAAGAAGATTGGCATTGCTAAATAAAAGTAAAACCAATGTGACTTTCACATCCAGGAACTACACTGCGCATCATTTAAGTAAGAAAATGTACGACCTTAAAGGACACATTCATGTTTAATCAGCAATGCCATCCTCATTCAGTTAACACTCTGGTTACAGAATGGCCGGGCGAACATAACAAGTACGACTAACAATCACGGCCTATGCTACAAACACTATGTTTTTCCTAATTAAAACGAGATTGGTTTCGGTCGACAGCGCCAGCAGCTCATCAGACCAGCAGCGCGTGATACGTACGAGCCACGGAGAAGTGAGGGGCGCGGGGGAGGGGGGGCAGAGGGCTTACTGGGGAGGAAGAGGCTGCCGCCCGTCGTCCGCTTGGCCGGAGGAGGCCGCCGCGGCTGCGTCGACTGCCTCGGCTCGTCCGCGCGGCGTCGCCGCCTAGGGTTAGGGTTTCGTCTGCCTTTCGTCTCGGTCGCGGCTGCGGCGGATCGGACGGTGGAGGCTTGTGATGGCTGTGGACCGCGAGGATCGGGGTTGGGGTTGGCGTTGGGCCGGGATTCTCTCCGCGAGCCAGATATCGGCCGTCACCCCGACTTCTTGGATCAGTCGGAAAAGGGGAAATTTGTCTCAGAAAAAAAGTCGGAAAAGGGAAATTGGGTGGGCGTCACAACTGGAATCAATCTTGGGAGTTCGGTAGCATAGTATAAATAACGAAAATACAAAGGTGAACATGGTGCGCACGCACCCATGTGAATAGTAAATGGAAAACGTTTGATATAAACCGGATGATTTTCCATCCTCGTAAGCCGTCTGCTACGCGTGCCACGTGCCCCATCAGTCCACGTTTTTCCTCCCCCAGTTTATCCTTTCCTGGTGCCTTCTCGTCCACTCATCGGTCTCCTCATCTTCTTCCTTTGTTTTTTCCCCTCCACCTGCTACTGAAAGGAAGAGGCAACGCCGGCCAAATCCATATCAACGCATGCTGCATGGTGAAGCTCCCACCCGGGGGGACTGCAACGGCGGCCGCCGGTGTCGCAGACAATGAAGCATCCACCATCGCGGTCGCATCGTGCCGCGTCGCAGCAACCCCCGTCTTCATCGTGCTGCGTGTAGCAACATCCACCCGTCGCCGCGTCGTCGTCGCGCTGCGATGGAGCACCAACAAGCGGTGGGGCGGTGGAGTCCGCTATGCCGGTGCGAGCTGCAGCGAAACATCGTCGGTGGCGTCGGGTGCTGCGATGGAACATCGATGGACCACCTCCGCACCGGCGTCAGCGCTGCAGTGAAGCGTCGCCGGCGACGGCGCGTGCGCGCCGCAGGGGGCGTTGAAACTTCGTCAGAGTTGCATTGAAAGCACCATCGGCTTGCAATGGAGTGCCTCCGGGGTGATCGGAGCTCCGCCGCGGCTATAATGGAGCTCCGCCGCGGTTGCAATGGAGCTTCATGGGAGCTGCAATAGAGCTTCGCCTGGCCTGCAATGGAGCCCTGCCATGGCTGCAATGAAGCTTCGTCGGAGATGTTGCTGATGCAGCGTCGATGCATTTTTTGTGCTTGGTGTTGCCACGGCCATGGCTGCAATGCAGCAGGTCGGTGCTCCCGGAGCGCCCCCCGGCGCTGCAATGGAGCGATGTCAGTGATGCAGCAGTCAGCGGCGGCTCTTGGAGATGCGTTGCTGTGCGCGTAGACGGCCTCGATGCCACAGCGGGTGCTGCGTTGGTCTGGTGAAAGGGGATCAGAGGAGGAAGACGTGAGGTGGGGCTGTTTTGCTTGGTGAAAGGGGATCAGATTGATGGCTACCCAGGCGGATGATTTCTCAGAGATATCATCCGGCTGATTCATAGCATCATAGTAAATTCATAAAAAATACAAAAAAAAATTAAAAAAACATACTGAAATTTCGTGGTATGAAACTTAGTCATTCACGTGTGAAGTTTCATGATGTATTGACACCCATGATATTTTTAGTGAAGAAAATACAAATGCAACCATAATATTCATTAAACAGTGTTTTTTTATATTAGTGTTAATATTCATCGCCCATGGTGCAGAATAAGTTATCTTCGCCCGAGATAATCTTACAATCGCTTCCCAGATAAATTACGTTTAGAATATAAATAGTTACATGCATAGTGATTCAATATGTAAAATTTGGTACGAGAAATGCGAATACTCATCTAATATTAACATAGTTTCGATTAGCTTCGATTTTGTCATTTTTGCCCATATTACCACGGATGTGATTTCTTCATAAAACTTCCTATGCGAGTATACCGGTTGACTATGTATATTACAAAAATAGATTCAGATTTTTTTGATTTTTTCTAGCATTTTTTTTAATTTATTATTCATAAAAGGTGTGTGCGCACCCATGTTCATCAAATTTGTGTCCATATAAATAACGCCATATAAAGATTAAAATATGGCACGATCCAAACAATAAGCATACCGCAAAAAAATCGTATGAGTGTTAGAGTCGGCCCGTGGGGTTGCATTCGGGTCGTGGGGTTGCATAAGCCACAGGTGACGACTTTGGCCTAATAAAAGGGAAAATCTAGCTAAACTATGGGCGTCCTTATTGGTTGTCCGACCTTCGAAGGAAAACTTGCAATTGAAATTAGCTACACTGGCGTGAATCTCTTCAATAATAATTCCATGATGTCCTCTGTGCCTTCCTTCTATATCTTTCATAACGTATTGTGCGTCCGATGCAACAATTTTATTTTGAAGCCCAAGATCTACTGCAAGTGCAAAGGCTTCGCGGCAGCTAGGGAAGCAACTCCCAACAAACATTTCGCCCCCTCTTGATCGCTCGTTGGGGAGGGGGGAGGCCAAACCACGTTTGGCCCAAAGGACTAGTTATTTTTTTAATGCCATAAAAACATGGTTTCTTATCAAAACAAAGGAAATCATAAATTTATAAAAATGTCATTATTATGAAAATATGAAAAATGCCGCTACTTTCTAAAACTTCCATTTTTTCTAATTTATAAATTTACAATGGTATGTTTAAAAAATGTGCCACGGGATCTATAAAAAGATAAGGCCTCTGTTGGTTCATAGGATAGGATTATCGTAGGAATAGGAATTTTGTAGGAAATGAGATGACATGTATCTCAAATTCTATGAGTAGGATTAGGAAACAAGATGTCATTTGGTTGACACCAAAGGAATTTTTCCATTGAGTCTAGGCTCATTTTTATTTTTCTATGAAATGTGGAGGATAGGAACCAATCCTATGTAGGAATAGGAATCCATTCCTATGAACCAAAGGGCTCTAAAGGAAAAAATCCTATAAGAATCCTGTCCTCTAGAATTTCTATGAAATTCCTCCAAACCAAAGGAGGCCTAAATTTATGAAATTTGCCATGGAGATGTTTCACGGTGCAAAAATGCTATGTTTTTTGGATTTCCTTATTTTTGCCTAGACATAAACAAAAATGCCCATGTGTAAACTTTTGCTTTATTTGGTCCACTGCACAAAAAATTACTTATAAAAAATGTCGTGTCAATGAAGAAATTGCCATGTCAATACAAAAATGAAATTTTTGTCCACTTAATAATAAAACCGTCATCCTCTTGATAATAAATTTGTCATACAAATCTATACCTGCTAATAAAGGAAATAGGTACTCTTGGTCCATCATGCTATTTTGTATAAAACCTCATGATGTTTCTGATAATCAACTTGTTGTCCAGTTTTAAATCGGATTTTTGGTTTCAAAGAGAACCCCCTGATGGTTTCTGGTATTCAACCCACGACTCAGTTTTATATGATGTTATTTTGCATGTTAAACGTTAAAAAAATGCAATTTAGAATGCAACCTCAATCAATAGCGCATGATCCATCTTTCTTCATACCGGTGCCGATCCGGATTGTAAATGAACGCCATAGCAAAACTAGGATTGAAGACGAAACAAACATCTATAAAGACACATGCATACCTCATGAAAACCTCACATGAAAAAACCAGATTTCTCATCTTATGCAGAGACAGACGCCTTAGGATTGACAACATTCAAGCTTTTTTTGTGATTGTGTGAGAATTGAGGCCACCGTCGTCGAAGGGGGAGGAGGATAAGGGCAACACAGATGAGACGCCATGCGTTAAAATAAAGGACTTTGGTCTTGGGTCATGGTTATTGGATTAGGAAGTGGTATTTTTTTTCTCTCATTGCAACGCACGGACTCTTTTGCTAGTAATAATAAAAACGTCACCCTCTCACTAATAGAATTGTCATCCTATTAATATGTAAACTCCATGCTCTCAATAATAAAAGAGTTATGCTCTTAATAAAAATGTCATGTTATTAATAATAAAAATGGCATGCTATTAACAATAAAACTGTAATCCTCTTAATAATAAAAATATTGTATTATTAATTATTAAAATGTCATGCTCTTAATAATAAAACTGCCATGTGAGGAAGTAAAAAAAACATACTATGTTGATTTCAACAATGAAAAATATATTCAACTGCTAAAAATAGCCTTCACAAATAATAAAAAAATACAAATGATCAAAAGGCGCAAATACCTCGGTCAGCTGGCTAGTTATATCACACCTTGGATTCTGCCACCTTAACTAAAAAACAAGTGGTTCTGTAGTATCGCCTAAGCTACTTGTGTCATTGCTATTGTTGAGGAAATCGTTAACTGGTAGCTGCTCGGTTGGCAGGCGACTAGAGGATTAATCAGCCATTTAATCAATTAATCGGCCGATTTATCGGTTTATCGGCTACTCAGTGACCCTACAAGTAAGGATTAATCGGCAAGTAAACTGGTTAGTCGGACGAATTCTTGAATAGGACTCATTGCAAACCTACTCCTTGTGGGGGCTCTCCAAAATCGAAATTTACGTTTCCCTCAAAAAAAATTGTAGAAGGACTAGAGAGGGATTAATGTAATGCAATGGGTGTATTATTAAGCCTCAAAGGCAAGTATATATGGAGTACAAGGGCAAGAGGCCTCTCTTAGAAATAAGATAAGAATCATATAAGCAAAGAATACAATTAATCTCAACAAATCATAGCCTATAATAATCTATACGCCAACAAAAACAAATCGAAATTTACGTTGAAACTGAAAGATCAGTGCAGTATAGTTGTACGTGTAGGTATACGCGTCTGCGTGCGCCCGTGCACAGTCCGCGCGGCGGCCCAAGGCGAGATAAGCCTGTGCGGTGGCGGCTTCATGCGCTCGATCTTCTCGAGCACCATGACGACCTCGGGCATGGAGGGCCGGCTCTTGGGGTCGCCGGCGAGGCAGCTCATGGTGAGCTGGTGCGGCTCGCAGGGCGGCCCTCGACGTGTACTGCCCGTCCAGGTGCGGATCTACCAGCTGCGGCAGCCTCCGGCGGTCCGCCAGGTACGGTTTGGCCCAGCTCACAAGGTTGGTCTGCGGTGCCGGCCGGGCCGTGTCGAGCGCGCGCAGGCCGGTGAGCATCTCCAGCAGTACCACGCCGAACCCGTAGACGTCGCTCTTCACGTACAGGTGACCTGCACACGCACACACACACGGATTTTTGAGTGGTGATGGGGCTAACTATGGTGGGCGAGTGGTAGCTGTACGGCCGTAACTGTTTTTTTTTCAAAACGGAGGCAAAGATTGCCTCATCTATTAATTAAGCAGAAGTACGGCCGTAACTGTGGAGACGTACTCCGGTGCGGCGTAGCCGTAGGTGCCCATGATGCGGGTGGTGACATGGCTGTCGCCGTTCCTGACGAGGCCGAAGTCGGAGATCTTGGCGTTGTAGTGCTGCATGACGTACGACCCAAGGCAAGGCACAGCACGTACGTGCGTCAGTTGACTATTACTCTTACGTACTGGTTTTACAAAAAACTTAGTAGAAAGTGTGCGTGGGAATAACATTTTTGTTGACTATATAGGCAACTGAACGTTTTATATGCACGCGTACCGTGTCGAGGAGGATGTTGGAGGACTTGAAGTCTCGGTAGATGACATGCTTGTCCGCCGAGTGCAAGAAGGCGAGCCCGCGTGCGGCGCCGATGGCGATCCGTAACCGCAGGGCCCATGAGATTGGATGGACGGAGCCGCCTTCTCCTACCAAGAAACATACCCCTCAATTTACCATCTCTCATGAAAGCCCAGGCTCTGGCGCTGAGAGTGAGGTGGGAGTGGCTAAGAAGGACTGATCCTAGCAGACCATGGCAAGGTTTATCTATGGCGGCTGACTGTGATGCAAGAGATGTTTTTGAAAGCATGGTTAGGATTGAGGTTGGAAGGGGTGACAGCGTCCTGTTCTGGAGAGATAAGTGGATACGAGGAGCTGGAGTGGCAGATATCGCGCCGCGCTTGATGGAGACGGTGCCAAGGAGAATCATTAACAGCCGGACGGTCCTTCAGGCTCTTACGGAGAACAGGTGGTACGAGGACTCGATGCCACGGCTACCTTCACTGCCCAGTTGCAGTGTATGCACCTCTGCCATGCAATCGCTTCGGTGCATAGAGACGCGAATGAACCGGACCGGTTCACTTGGCCGGCGACGAATACGGCGAGCTACTCGGCTAAATCGGTCTATGACCATCTTTGCTCGGGCCTGCAGAAATCACCAACGGCGGCTTGCACTTGGAGAAGCTGGGCGACCTTAAAGTGCAAGCTGTTCATTTGGTTGGCGTTACAATATCGATTGTGGACATCGGATAGACGGGCACGTCATGGCCTGCAAGACCAGCCGTCGCCATGTTTCACGTGTTTGCAAGCGGAGGATAACGTGGACCACATACTGGCCAAGTGCATTTTTGCACAGGAGGTGTGGCATCGTGTGTTTGACCTGCTCGGACTTAATGTGGTAGGCACTACTACGAATGACACCTTCCCTGCTTGGTGGATGAGAGAAAGGAAGAAGTTCAGTGGAGCGGACAGAAGAGGCTTTGACACTCTCGTGACGGCGGTGGCTTGGACTCTTTGGAAGCAAAGAAACGCCAGGGTTTTCAACAGACAGGAGCAGCAGAAACCTGCACCCCTCATCCCCAATCTTGTGTTTGAGGAAATCACGGCATGGCATACGGCAGGGCTTGGAGCGGGACGTCTACAACGTTTTGCGAGAAGTTAGATTAGTTGTGCTTCGGAGTCGAGTAGGTGTGTGTCACCCACCCTAGATGTTCGCATCAGGGATGGGCTTCTTGTACATTAACTCTCTTTCGTCTATAAAAATATGGTACGCCATTGGCGTACTCTCGAAAAAAAAGTTTACCATCTCTTTTCCCCTAAAAAAAAGAAGTTTACCATCTCTTTCACTTTTTCACTCAAAGATGTGACCTTGGCACCACATCAAAGTTTGTTTCTGTTTAGTGTGTATAGACCGAGTTGGGAAAGTGGCATTTGCGTGGAGGATGGCGTGCGACACGCGCGACACGCTCCCGTATGTCACGCTCCCGTGCGACGCACGTCTCTCGTGTGAGGCACGGTTTCGATGCGATTACGTGCCGAATCTAGGCACGGCGCTGCTGATCTTCCGACCAGGATCAATCTGCCGGCGAGGACGCCGCCTGGAGCTCGCCGACGCCGATGGGGTGGTGGTGGACGCGCGAAGTTGGCCCGAGGAAGATGCGGTCAAGGTGGGCGGAATGGTGGAATTCCCTTGTCACCTGCCACGTGTCGCGGCGGCTGACCGGTGGGGCGACCCCAGGACGGTTCCCGAGGTGAGTAATGGCGGCGAGGGGGGAGGGAGAGAGGTTATTTGGCCGACGCATCGGCTCTTCGCCACTTCCTCCACCACTCCCCCACATTCGGATCTCATCCAAAGCAACCGCTACGGCGCGACGCTCCCAGAGCTAGGGTTCGATGTCGACGCGCGAGCAACAGATGTGGGCCCTCTCCTCCGGCGACAAGGTGCTGATGGGGAGGCTCCAGGAGCTCGACCGCTGGTTTCCGATGGCGAAGGCCCTCAACGACGCGTCGGAGATGGTGCGAGACAAGCTCAGGGGAAAGGAGATCCCCCGTTGCTTCCCCAACTACGAGCGCCAGCCGGTGATGGGGGTGCTCCTCTGGGCGATGCTGGAGGCGGAGTCGCTGGATCCAGAGCAGAGGGAGAAGTGGAAGGTGTTCCGCTCCCTCCGCTACCGCCTGATTCAGCCAAGGGCGCCACCGCCGATGCAGCCGCAGGCGCCACCGCAGGCGGTGGTGATGGGG
Source organism: Triticum dicoccoides (assembly GCF_002162155.2). Classification (NCBI taxonomy): domain Eukaryota; kingdom Viridiplantae; phylum Streptophyta; class Magnoliopsida; order Poales; family Poaceae; genus Triticum; species Triticum dicoccoides. The sequence continues at coordinate 19,745,588 of NC_041382.1, forward strand.
ATTCCGTCCCCTGGGTCTAGATGGCTCCCGATCGAGATCGAGGAGGACGAAGTGATAGCGGTGACTCCAAGGCGCAGGAACAGGACGCCAGC
>NC_041382.1:19746014-19761371 GCF_002162155.2 Triticum dicoccoides
TTGCCCTCATCCGCCGCCAGTAGGGCGCTCGCCGGCTGGTGGCCGCTTCTGGTTACCGGCCGGTGAAGGCTCCGAGGAGGAGGAGGGGAGGGAGTCCTCTGTCTTCACTTCAGGTATGTCTCCCAATACCAAATACTTAGTATCTACTGCTTCAATTGAGGTGGATGATGCTAGAATTGGGAAGAAAAAAGGGAATATTAGATTACGTAATGTGAGTGAGAAGAAAAAAGAATTCAAGCCCCAAAACGCAGATGACTGCGATGGAGGTTCTGATGGTGTTGATTGTGGGGATAATATGAATTCTGTAGAAGGGTTTGGGGGGAGAAAAATTGGAAAAAAATATAGAATTAGTGGTTTTTATGCACATATTGCTCATGACCATATGAAAAAAGATAATATTCATCCTATTCCTCTCTGGTATGAAGAAGATGAGGTTGACTTTGGAGATTTAGTAATTCATAAGACTCCCATTGGGGCCTATTGTGCTTCAAAAGAGGAGGGGGGATAAAATCAAAGAGATAGTGGTTTTGAGACCTCTGATTATTTTTGGGGGCTCAGTGGGAAAAAATGTGAAAGTGGACCTGGATGTGGACCTGGCCTGGTGGAAGCCCATTGGGCCTGATAACAACACAGCCTAGGAAAAAGGGGTGGGGATGGCAGGTATAAAAGTTGGTGAGGGGGGGATGGGTGAGCACTTCCATCGTGTAGGGTTTCCCCCTTCTCCTCCCACGCCGCCGCCAGTAGACAAAATGGAAGGAAATTTTGGGAGAGGATTTGGAGGCCCTAGATTCAATCGTGGAAGAGTGGGAGGCTTTGCTAGAGGGAGATTCAACTACAGCAACAGAGGAGGTGGATGGAATGGAGGGAGATTCACCACAACTGATCGATTTGGTAGTTTTGGAAGAGGTGGTGGTAGATTGTTGTTGGAAATGGAGGAAGCAGACGGAATGAAGGTGGAGAAGAAAACATCGAAGAAGGAGGGGAAGAAAACTTGATTTGGCAAGCTAAGACAGGGAAGAAAGAGATAATGGAAGGTAGGGTTGAAAAAGCTAATGAGGAAGGGGAGAACTCTGGAGTTGAGAAAGGAAATGAGAAGGATTTGAGGATTCAGAAAGACCAAAATGTAGAACAGCAACTTCTGACTTCCCTTCTTTCTCAGTTAGTTCAGGGTATGAGAGGAGGAGAGAGAGATACTGGAAGGAATGGTTGGAAAATCCATGGAGGTCCAGGCTAGCAAAGACAACATCAGGAGAGAAGAGAAAAGTGGAGAACATATGCAGAAGACTGACAAGAGAGGTGATCAAGAAGTAGCTATGGAAATGAAGAAACAAGGGGGGAGAGGCAACTGGCAGCTAAATTTAGATGACGACAAGAAAGGGGGGGAGAGGTTTAACAAACAAGTCTGTGGTAAATGCAAAGACCCAAGACACTCTACCAGGGAGTGTAGAGTGGGACACTGCTTGATATGTGGAAGGCAGAACCATATTACCAGTGAATGTAACCTGTTAAAACAGATGAAACCAGTCCCCAAGTATGTGGGATATACTGCCAAAGGACTGGGGATTCTATTGGTTCAAAGCTATAAAGATGTGCTTGTAGCTGAACATACAAATCCCTTAGGCGTGGTGATCATTAGAGAGGGGAGTATAAATGAGACTGAGCTCATAAAAGCTATGGGGGAGATGTTTGACTGGGGATGGCAGTGGAGAATGAAAGAATTTGGGAAAAATGGTTTCATGATGAGATTCCCGAACAAGGAAAAACTAGTGGAGCTGGCTAAATTTAATGATTTCAATTTTCTTGGGACAGGGGTGGTCATCAAGGTGCAGCAAGAATGAAAGGCATTGCACTAGGTTGTTTGTCTCTCAGACAAAGTGAGGAAGTGGATGGGAAACTGGCAAGAATGAAATTACAAATGGAAGAAAATATGATGCAATGGCAAGATGAGATGTACTCTGAGAGAAGAAAGTGGCAAAAAGAAAGTGATATCATGTTCAGCAAGATCAAGAATTTGGAAGAAGATAAAGCCAGACACAATGCACTGTGGGCTAAAGCTGAGCAAAGGATTAAGGATTTGGAGGGCAATCAACAAGCAATGCAGGGAAAAATCAATCAACAGCAGGAAGAAATCCAAAAGTTAGTACAAGAAGCTGTTAATAGGGAACAATATGAAATGGAACTGGCCAATATGGACTTGGAAGACTATGATAAAGAAAACCAACAGAAAAAAGGAGAATCTGAGTCTGGAAAATACAATGAACCTACTGATTATAATGCCAGTCAGGAATCAATTGGGACCCTGGGTGAAAGAATGGTTGACTTGCATGGAGCTGAGGTTATAGATAAGGAAGAAGAGGAAAAAGAAATTAAAAGAAGTCTCAGAAACAAAGGGAAGGAATATCAGAAAATAGAAGAGATGGCTAAATCAGAGCTGAAGAAAGAGATAACTATGGTAAGGATTCTGGTGCTGAATTTGTTAATTCTTCCTTACTACAAATTAGCTCCATGGTAGGAATTGATTTAGGATGCTCTATTGATATGATTGAAAAAACATAGACATTATTAATAAAATGGAGAAAGCTAGAAGAGATATTTATTTTCAAAACATTAAAAGAGAAGAGGGAGGTGAGAAGGGAAAAGCAGGTGAGATTGTGGACGAATGTGGAAACACACCAGTATACATTAATACTGGAGATGTGGATTTGGATGGATTATGTTCAGATTTAGATCATTCTGACGCTGAGATTGAGGAACAACAATACAAAAATATCAGAGAGATGTTCTCTGGGAAAAAGGGGGGTACAAAAGGCTCACCAGTATTTAGCTGTGTGAAGCAATCAGTTGGAGTTGGTTTGTTAAGGAGGAAAAGAGGGAAGAAGACTAATTAGTCTCTAACCCAGGAAAATAAAAAAAGTTGGACTGGATAATAAAAATTGGAAGTTACCTTTTAGTACCTACTCAAAATGAGGGGTGTTTTTGGAATGTGAGAGGTATAGGTCAAGATCACAAAAGGAGGTATATTAGAGAGATGATCATGGATCACAAACTAGATTTTGTTGGGATTTCAGAAACAATCAAACAAGATTTTACTAAAAATGAATTGCACAACCTGTGTGGGGGTAAAAATTATCAATGGTGCTGGAATCCTCCCAGAGGAATGTCTGGGGGGATCCTACTTGGTATTAACAGAGAGATGTTTGATGTTGAACATATTGAAAAAGGGCAGTATTTTATAAGAGTGTTGTTATTTGACAAAAATATAAAAATGCATTGGAATCTAGTCACTGTGTATGGTGATGCACAGAAGGAAGGAAAAGCTAATTTCCTTGCTGAGCTTGCTAGATTATATCATGACAATCCTTTGCCCTGTTTGGTGGGGGGGGGGGGGACTTCAACATTATTAGAAATAACAAGGAAAAGAACAAATCTATGCTAAATGAACAGTGGTCTTTTATGTTTAATGCCATAATTGAACAAGCTGGTCTAAGGGAACTGCCTTTAAATGGGAGACAATACACCTGGGCCAATTGTTGGGGATCGTAGCAGAAATTTAAAATTTTCTACGCATCACCAAGATCAATCTATGGAGTAATCTAGCAACGAGGGGAAGGAGAGTGCATCTACATACCCTTGTAGATCGCTAAGCGGAAGCGTTACAAGAACGGGGATGAAGGAGTCGTACTCGTAGCGATTCAGATCACGGTTGATTCCGATCTAAGCGCCGAACCACGGCGCCTCCGCGTTCAACACACGTGCAGCCCGGTGACGTCTCCTACGCCTTGATCCAGCAAGGGGAGAAGGAGAGGTTGGGGAAGACTCCATCCAGCAGCAGCACGACGGCGTGGTGGTGAAGGATGAGCGTGGCAATCCAGCAGGGCTTCGCCAAGCACCGCGGGAGAGGAGGAGGACTTGGGAGAGGGGGAGGGCTACGCCAGAACTTGGGTGCGGCTGCCCTCCCACCCCCCACATATATATAGGGGCAAGGGAGAGGGGGGCCAGCCCCCTCAGATCGAATCTGAGGAGGGGGGCGGCGGCCAGGGGGGGTTGCCTTGCCCCCCAAGGCAAGGGGGGCGCCCCCCCCCCCTTAGGGTTCCCCCAAACCCTAGGCGCATGGGCCCTAGGGGGGGAGGCGCCCAGCCCACTAAGGGGCTGGTCCCTCTCCACACACAGCCCATAGGGCCCTCTGGGGCAGATGGACCCTCCTGGTGGACCCCCGGAACCCCTCCAGTGGTCCCGGTACAATACTGGTAACCCCCGAATTATTCCGGTGACCGTATGATGACTTCCCATATATAAATCTTTACCTGCGGACCATTCCGGAACTCTTCGTGACGTCCGGGATCTCATCCGGGACTCCGAACAACATTCGGTAACCACGTATATCTATTCCGTATTACCCTAGCGTTATCGAACCTTAAGTGTGTAGACCCTACGGGCTCGAGAGTCATGCAGACATGGCCGAGACAACTCTCCGGTCAATAACCAACAGCGGGATCTGGATACCCATGTTGGCTCCCACATGCTCCACGATGATCTCATCGGATGAACCACGATGTCAAGGATTCAATCAATCCCGTATACAATTCCCTTTGTCTATCGGTACGATACTTGCCCGAGATTCGATCGTCGATATCCCGATACCTTGTTCAATCTCGTTACCGGCAAGTCTCTTTACTCGTTTCGTAACACATCATCCCGTGATCAACTCCTTGATCACATTGTGCACATTATGATGATGTCCTACTGAGTGGGCCCAGAGATACCTCTCCGTTACACGGAGTGACAAATCCGAGTCTCGATTCGGGCCAACCCAACAGACACTTTCGAAGATACCTGTAGTGTACCTTTATAGCCACCCAGTTACGTTGTGACGTTTGGCACACCCAAAGCACTCCTACGGTATCCGGGAGTTGCACAATCTCATGGTCTAAGGAAATGATACTTGACATTAGAAAAGCTTTAGCATACGAACTACATGATCTTGTGCTAGGCTTAGGATTGGGTCTTGTCCATCACATCATTCTCCTAATGATGTGATCCCGTTATCAACGACATCCAATGTCCATGGGCAGGAAACCATAACCATCTATTGATCAACGAGCTAGTCAACTAGAGGCTTACTAGGGACATGGTGTTGTCTATGTATCCACACATGTATCTGAGTTTCCTATCAATACAATTCTAGCATGGATAATAAACGATTATCACGAACAATGAAATATAATAATAATAACTAATTTATTATTGCCTCTAGGCCATATTTCCAACACCAATAACCAGGATGACCCTACTTATGAGAAATTGGACAGGGTGCTAATGTGCCCTGCATGGGAGGAAAAATATACATTAACCATTTTACAAGCTTTTGCTAGGGAAATATCTGAGCATACTCCTCTATATTTAGACACAGGGGAATCACAAACAAGCAGCTATACATTCAGATATGAAAATGCTTGGTATTTGAGAGAAGGGTTCAAGGAGTTGATATGTAAAACATGGAATGAAAGATATAGAGGGGATGTGTTAGAAAGATGGCAATTAAGAATGAGAAAATTGAGGAGAAAAGCCAAAGGTTGGAATAAAAACATGGATGCTTGGTATAGGAAAATCAAAGTTGAAATTATCAAAAAGCTGGATGATATAGATAAGAGAGCTGAAGTAATGGGCCTGACTGCTGCAGACAGATCTGAACAGAAAGAACTTGGGTTGCAACTTAAAAGAATTATGACACAAGAGGAAATGAAGTGGAGACAAAGATATAAAGATAATGAGATTAAAGATGGAGATGGGAACACTAGATACTACCATGCAAAAGTAAATGGGAGGAAAAGGAAAAACAGAATAATCTCTCTGGAACAAGAAGAAGGGACCACAGAAGGTGATAGTAACCTGATGGACTATATTACCAAATTTTACAAAAACCTCTTTGGCCATCCTGAAGAATCTAACATATCTTTGAGGGGTATGGAAATGGATAAAATAAAACCACATGATAAAGATGGGCTAATATCCCCTTTTTCCTTAGATGAAATACATCATGTAGTTTTTGGGATGAAGAGGAACAAAAGTCCATGGCCAGATGGGTTCCCTGCTGACTTTTATCAAGATTTTTGGGACCCGGTTAAATGGGATCTGAAAGCCTTAGTTGATGAGTTTGCCAAAGGGGAAATTAACATAGCTAGGCTCAATTATGGTATCATTACCCTGATACCTAAGACCAATGATGCCAAACAAATTCAAAAATTTAGGCCTATTTGCCTATTAAATGTGAGTTTCAAGATAATTACTAAGATCTTGATGAACAGACTGACCAAGTGTGTTCCCCCTGTAATTTCCAGAACACAAACTGCATTTATCAAAGGGAGATACATTATGGAAGGAGTTTTCATATTGCATGAAGCTTTGAATACATTTCATAGAGACAAAGAAGATGATCTGATTTTTAAAGTTGATTTTGAAAAAGCATATGAAAAAATTAAATGGCCCTTTGTTATACAAATGCTTGAGCTAAAAGGTTTTCCACATAAATGGTGTGATTGGGTAATGGAAACTATGAGAGGGGGACATGTAGGAATTAAGGTCAATGATGAAATTGGTCCTTACTTTAAAACTTTTAAAGGTTTAAGGCAGGGAGATGCTATGTCACCACTACTTTTTGATGTGGCTGCTGATGCTTTAGCTATATTAATGAATAATGCCCTAGAACATGATATTGTCAAGGGAGTCCTTTGTAAAAATGACAACAAAGGAGTTAACATGTTGCAATATGCTGATGACACCATTTTTCTGGTGAAAGATGATTTGGATAGTGTGAGAAACCTTAAATTCATACTAGGTGCCTTTGAACAAATGTCTGGTCTCAAAATAAATTTTCATAAAAGTGAACTGATGTTATTTGGGAAAGCTAAAGAAAAACAATTGCTATACCAGGAAATATTGACTTGTAAAATGGGAGAGCTGCCCATTAAGTACCTGGGCATGCCTGTGTCAGATAACAAGATTAGGAATACACACTAGAGCTGTGTAACTGATAAAATTGAAAAAAGATGTGGGTGTTGGCAGGGGAAACTGCTAGGATCAATTGCTGGTAGGATCACCCTGGTCCAAGCCTACCTGACTAATATTCCTATGTTTATGATGTGCTTTTATGCTATTCCAAAAGGAATCATTAAGAAGGCTGATTTCTTCAGGGCAAGGTTGGTTTGGCAAGAAGATGAAAATGTCAGGAAATATCATTTAGTCAAATGGAGAGAGTGTTGTCTACCAAGAGATGTGGGAGGCCTAGGGATTCTCAATCTGGAAGTGATGAATATAGCTTTGTTGGCTAAGTGGTGGTGGAAAATGGAGACAGAAAAGGGAATTTGACAAGATGTTCTGAAAAGAAAATATAAAAAAGGAAAATGTTTAGCATTAATAGAAAAGAAACCTGGTGACTCTCAGTTTTGGAGTAGCCTACTGAATATTAAAAATATCTTCTATAGATTTGTTAAGAAAGAACTAGGAGATGGGAAAAACACTAGATTCTGGGAAGATACTTGGGTAGATGATAAACCTTTAAAAGAGGCTTATCCTAGAATCTATGATATCTGTTTTGATCATAAGATCACTGTAGATGATGCCATCCAAAAAGGATGGAAGGGGTTCAAATTTAGGAGGACCCTGTATGGGGAAACTCTGGATTTGTGGAATGCTCTGAAAAGAAGATGTGAAAGAATAGAAATGAAAGGAGGGGAAGATAAGATTACCTGGACTCTCACTGCTGATAAAAAAATTTCTGTGAGATCCTTATATAAGAAAATGATTACAAATGGAATGAAATTTCCACAAAAATACTTGTGGAAAGTCAAAGTTCCTGCAAAAATCAAAGTCTTTTTATGGCTAATAAATAAGAAAAGCATTTTAACCAGGGATGTCCTACTCAAAAGGGGTGGAAGGGGGAGGAAGGCTGTGTGTTTTGTGGGCAGGATGAATCAATTGATCATCTGCTGTTCACCTGCTCTGCGGCATCTTTGCTGTGGAGCTTGGTCAGATGTGTTTGTGGTTTGAAGACCATTCCTGTGAATGTTAAAGATTTTTTTGGGGGGTGAATGAACAAATTTAACAAAGAAGATAAGAGATTAGTGTTGGTTGGGGTTTCTGCCTTATTCTGGGCAATCTGGAAAAGTAGAAATGCAATTATATTTGAGAATAAAAGGATAAATGATCCTTTTCATATAATCAAACTGATGAGTCGATGGTTGGTTGATTGGTCCATCTTGCAGATAAATGAGCCGCCAAGAAAAATGTTGGAGCTGGGAGCAAGAGTACTAGAGCGGGCAGCAAGTGAGGTGTATGCAGCTGGGCAAGGTTGGAGGTTCAACGTGGTGAGGCTTCCCGGATGAACGGCTGTGACATCTTCGTTGCTGCTGCTGCGGTTCTCAGTCTCTTGTTTCTGCTTGCTCTGTTTGGCAGCTGCTACTATGTTATTTTGTTGTCGCTTTAGTGGTTTGTGTAAGACCTATTTGCTCTGGATCTTGTTCAAGAGTTGTTGCGGCTTGTGCTGGCCGTTTAGTGGGATGTTGGTCTGGCTAAATGTTGGTTATGCTTCGTTATGTAGCCGTTAATACTCTATTACTCGAAGTTGGTTTTCAGTAATGAAAATCGGAAGGGGGCAAGCCCTTCTTTGATCAAAAAAAAGTGTGTATAGACCATCCCACCACACTTACTAAGAATAGCCAATCCAAAGCGGTTGTCAAAAAGAGTCACAACTCCAATACACATGAAATCAAACAAGCGAAGTTACAAAGAAACACGCATGCAAGACTAATAAAGTAGCTGCAGGCGGACCGAAAATGCTCTTTAGAGCTCGGGCTCCATGGAGCCCGAGTTTGACTTGATCAAAATTTAAATTTTCACATTTCAAAAAAATTTGAAAACAAATACACACATACTTAGAGACATAAAGCATATATGTGTAAATTTCCAGAACAAAACACCTTAAAATGAGTGCTACACAAAAAGAATAAATCTGAGGCTTTTTAGTAGATGCACTATTCATCCTAAAGGTCCATGAATTTGTCTTTTTTTGCACAGATCGTATTTTAGGGTATTTCGTCCTCAAATTTTACATACATACACATAACATCCTTGTTTACTTGTATGATTTTTTTCAGATATTTTTGAAACTGAAAAATGTGAATTTTGAATTTTTCAAAAAATCCGGCCTCCATGGAGGCCGATCGAGCTCCAAAACGCCCTACTCCGGGCGGACTCACTTCTGAAGAGATGATTCTCCAAGCTCCCCTTGGCCATGAACTCGTAGACAAGCAACAGCTCCCTCTCCTCCAAGCAGTACCCCAGCAGCCTCACCAGGACCAGGTTCGGATGCGACATCCTCCCGAGAAAGTTCACCTCACACTGCAAGAATATTAATTGTGTTCTTATCCTTGTCTATTCTCTAGATAGGAACTCCACTTCAACAGTTCAATGCTGATGTCAGCATGTGTATGTGTAAGCACCTGCCATTCTTCCAGGCCCTGGCTGCTCCCCGGTTTGAGCTTCTTGACGGCAATAGCCATGCCGCTGACAACGCTGCTGCTCGTGGGGTTCATCGTCTTCTTGTCGACCCAGCCCTTGTAAACCCGCCCGAACCCGCCCTCACCTAGGACGGTGTCGGACTTGAAGTTCCTGGTCGCGGCCTTGAGCTCCGCGAACGTGAAAATGCGCAGGTTGGGCACCTCCAGGATCATGCCCTCCCCCGGCTCCAAGAAAGCTGCTGATATGTTGCCAGCGCCATTAGTACTTCTGCTGGTGATAACGCTCATGGACGAGCCCTGGGATTGTCTGGCATTGGGTGCAGACATGGGTGGAAGACTGTGGCTTGCGGTTGCTGCGCAAACAAGAGATCGGTGAGACAGAGAAGAGAGAGCTGAATTAGCAAAAGGTGGCAAGCTGCTGCAACAACAAATAGGCTAGAAGTTCCATATGAATAATAATATACTACCCTTTCTCAAGACAATAAACAAACAGGTAAGCCTCTTCGGTTTATTGAAATTTCATAGGAATTTGGAAGGATTCAACTCCTTAAGTTCTGAATTACTCCCTCCGCCCCAGAATATAAGATCATTTATCAAACTTTTTTCAAACTAACATAGTTTGAGAAACGATCTTATATTATGGGATGGAGGGAGTAGTTAAGTAAGCAATAAATGCATGTTCTGATGAAGAAGTGGAAGTAACTACTACCTTGGAGTTGGAGTTGTCCATGGTGGCCCGGTGTGTTCACCCCATCTAATTCGGTTTCCTCGGAGCCGAGCAGTTCCCCATGAAATTACAGCAACGGCTGAAAGGGTAGTGGATCTGATCTCTACCCAGAAACCACGTATCTTCTGATCTCTGCCTGTAGAGACTGATGTCTTTGCTTCCACCTTTAATTAGCTGGTGCTCGTCCTCTCTACTTCGTCGTTCCTGGTAGTATATAAAAAGCCTCCGCTCTCCTCCTGTGGAAAGGCCAAGCCCCTACGCGTTATGGAAGACCTTGCCAACATTGGCGCCGCCGTCTTGGGGATCTTGTTTGTGCGTACTCCCTCCGGTCCTTTTTACTCTGCATATAAGAATTGTCTTAAGTCAAATATCGTAAAGTTTGACCATATTTATATAAAAAAATATTAACATCTACGATGCTAAATTTATATAATATGAAAACTAAAGTCATGACGCATCTAATGTTATCAATTTCACATTCTAAATGTTGCTACGTTGTTCTATAAATTTAGTCAAAGTTTACGAGGTTTGACTTCAGATAAATTTTATATGCGAACTAAAAAAACCGGAGGAAGTACTACGTAGCATGGGTTAGCTGCTGCATGTGTGCTACTGAGGTGCTCCTTTGACCGCCAAACGTACGGCACGTCAATCTCTCTCATGTGCTTCCTTCCAGGCAATCGCAGGGTGGAAGGGGAGCAGAGTGACTTTGGATTCGGTAAACAAAGGTGATTTTGGAGACGGTGGTAGAATCTCACCGTACAAGGATATGTTAGTACGGGCTCTGGCTGAGTTAGGTAAATAAACGAGACTGGAACCGGACGTCACAAAATCCGGCCCCAAACATCGGCGGAAGCACACGGGCGCTTCCACGGACATTGACCGGTTAGCACTCAAATGTTCCGTTCCATAGTTGAATATCTCATTGTAAATCATCAAATTCAGACAACTATATGCAATGTAAAATCTAGTCAAATCTTCGTCGTCTCCTTATTATTCCCTCATAGTGAAGGTCCCGATCGCCGACGAGATAGAGTAGGACATGTGACACAGACTGACCCACATACGACACTAGGCGCCGCCCTCTCCCATGTCCTACTCTTCCTCGTCGGAGCGTGTGGCCTCGGTGTCGCCGCTGGAGGTGAGATCGATGATGGACGTGGACACACGATTCTTGTGGTTGCGATGTTAGGGGGTGTCAGTCACATGCCTCGGGCCACCAACTCGGCGGATACAAGCGTCATTTGCGCAAACGCAATGGATTCCCGCTAGAACGAGTCCGTCCGCGGTCAAGCGCACTCCTCCCGGGAGTGGCAGAGAGACATGCAGACGTCCATATCCTCCTCGTGGCCGCAAGAACTATTTCCGACGTGCAGCTCGGCTAAAGCTCTTTCAACACTTATCAAAAACCGAGCTGGTGTTAGTCATCTCGGATGCAATGCGACGGGAAGATATCATGCTTACGTGATACCATGATACGGGCTCCTGGGAGTCGTTCGATCTCATATCCGACTCCCGGGAACTCTTGAACATTTTGCAAAAAAGCTATCCGAGGGTCTCAAAATTGTGCATAGGTACAATAGCTCCTCAAAGTCAGATCTCATATCCAACGGCCAAGAAGGTCGTATCACAGTATCGCATAAATCTCGGTATCACCTGACATTTCCCCGCAATGTGACGCCGAGACTTCATTGCAGAAGTGTGCTTTCGTTGAACTAGTTTCAAGACCGACGACCGAAGATAATGTGGACCTCAGATGAACTAGGTGTGTCCAGACTTGAAGACCGGTTTAGGGGCTACTGAGGATGTCCCGGCTAAGGGGTCTCTCCTCATGTCGAATCCCGAGTTGAGGACCCCTTGTCGGTTTTGACCCGGGGTACATCAGGCGGCCCATGGTCTATAATTAGAAGGGTCCAGAAGATTTCACATATACTCCAAGACTCTGGATTCGTGGAGGATTCTATCTATCCGTATGTAGCCAATTATGATCTTGTAAACCTATGACCCACGGTACCTAAATAAACTGAGCGGTCTGGCACGTAGAGAACATAAGAAATCTCTAGGTAGGTACATGTACTGTACTTACTTCATCACAATAAGACTGGTTTTTGTGCACCCACGGACTTTGCACCCCGGGTGCACCCACGATAATAAACTTAGCAAAACATTTCAAAAAAATATAAAATTTTGTGGACTGATTATGACAAAATGTCTTAGGTACGCACAAAATATTGGTTAGCCAAATGGCATCCGAGGAGTTCTGTACAAAAAAACAAAGTTTATGCTGAAACATGTGAACCGTAAACTTGGATGCAGAGCATATTTTGTATTTCATTTTGTATGGAGATCATTTGATGTTTCTTGGTGACCAAACTTTGCAAGCTCCTAAAACATTTTCTCATAATCACATCCACGAAGTTACAGAATTTTTTATTGTTTTTCCTATTTATTTCAAAATTATTGTTTACTATGTGGGTGCATCAAAGTTGGGTGCAGCCACTGTTTTCCCTCGCAATAAACATAAGCAGGACATAGGGTATTATCTCCTAGGAGAGCCCAAACCTGGGTAAAGTCTTGTGTCCCCATTACCATCGCTCCTAGACTCATAGCCTAGGATCCCCTACCTCGAGATCTACCAGTTTAGGTTCCGTCACAAGTGGCTTCTTTAGAAAAGGGAGAACCAACATTAGGTTTGAACCAGAGAAGATTAGGCTTGCAAGTATTATATCTGTGATCCAAAAGGATCAACCAGTTCTTATCACCACCAGCAAAATACCAACTAGCCCAAGAAGCAAGTAAAGACATGTTAAGCTCTCTCAAATTAGGAACACCTAAACCTCCATAAACTTTTTTCGGGGATACAAGCCCCCAATTGGCTAAATGAAATTTATGAACATAAGACCAGTGGCGTGATTTAGCCGATTATGATCTTGTAAACCTAGGACCCTCGGTACCTAAATAAACCGAGCGGCCTGGCATGTACTTACTCCATCGCAATAAACATAAGCATGACGTAGGGTATTATCTCCTCAGGGTGGGTAAAGTCCCGTGTCCTCGTTGCCATCGCTCCTAGACTATCCCCTACCCTGAGATCTGCTAATTTAGGTTCCGTCACAAGTGACCTCTTTAGAAAAGGGAGAACCAACATTAGGTTTGGACCAAAGAAGATTAGGCTTGCAAGTATTATATTTGTGATCCAAAAGGATCAACCAGTTCTTATCACCAGCAGCAAAATTCCTACTAGCCCAAGAAGCAAGTAAAGACATGTTAAGCTCTCTCAAATTATGAACACCTAAACCTCCATAAACTTTTTTCTGGGATACAAGCCCCCAATTGGCTAAGTGAAATTTATGAACATCTCCCACATTCCCTCAAAGGACTGACATCCATTTAGGAAGTAATAGTTGTAATGGACCATTTAGGAAACTTAATGGTAGACATCGGATATAAAGAAATACTAGCAATGCAAGTCCGAAGCAACACTACTTTGGCCTCGTAACTGAGAAATTTATCTCTCCACCCACAAATCCTCTTAATGATTTTATCAATAATAGGTTGAATATCTTTCCGCCTAAGCTTGAGATAGTGCATAGGCACTCCTAAGTTCTTAAGGGGAAAGTGATGATCTTACAACAAAAGATTTGAGCTAATAATTTAGTGGCATCATCCTCAACTTTAATTGTAAGAAAATCACATTTATTATTGTCAATCCTCATGCCAGAAAGTTGGTCAAAACAAGAAAGGGGCCACTTAACATTCCTAGCAGTGATAGGGTCGGGATTAAGAGAAAGGATGGTAACGCCGGCGTATTGGAGACTAACAACACCCCAGGTCGACACCGGGAAGAATCCCAGATATTATACCAGCTCGAGCAGCCTTGGCAAGCATTTTAGAGAAAACGTCAGCAATTAGATTGAACACAATAGGGGGCTGTTAAACTTTTTCCCCAAATAGGGACCAGTGGTGTCATTTAATCTAACACAAAAAGAACTCTGTTTTAGGATAGATATGATCCAAGTAATCCATTTGTTGCGAAACCCCTGAGGTGATCATTTCCACAAGGAACTCCCAGCTGCTCTTTTCCATAAGCACAAGGTTGGGGATCAAATAGGTTCTTGTGGCGGAAATTTGGAGGCTATGTTTGGTGCTGCTCTAACTACCGTGCGCAGGTTTACTGATCAATTCTTTCTGATCTGTGGATTTGCTACGAGAATTATATCCACCCGTTGACAGCCATCCGCACTTTTTAGCATGTTGTTTCCAGAGCCATCTGCCCACCTTGGACCGGCAGGCAGGCCGTCTCGTTACCATGTGATGCATGCACGCAAACGCAATCGACTGATCAAGGATTACACATTAGAATATACGAGTAGTGTAAAGGGTGCAGGAACACAAACCGTGTTCTTCACCATTGTAAATCAACGAACCTGTTAGCAAGTCCGTCCGTCGGCGCGGTCAATGATCATGGTAATATCCCGGCAAAAAGAATGGTTACAGTAGTGCTACTATAATCTGGCCACAGATATGGCAATCCTATCCGTATCCGGGCCTTTAACCAAGTAGTCAAATGTACAAGGGAGCTTTACCGCTTTTGCTAGTATTTGTCTTGCAACTCAATTTTTTCTATCCGTTCAGTCAAATGCTTGACCGGTTATTTCAAACGCTTTGTTTTTTTTTCAAACGGAGGCAAAAATATTTGCCTCATCGATTAATTAAGAAGAAGAGAATTGCCCAGTTAATTTACGAAAAACCGAGCAAAAACCGATACAGACTCCCAAATGCGGACTACTCGCAAAGTAGGAAACACCAAAACCGCTTAAGCAGCCCTCTAAACAAACAACACCCGCAACCCTCAACACTTGAAAAACACAATGAAACTCCTACTTTGCGACATGTGCGTCGAAGGTTATGCTGTCCTCTCTGCTACAGAAATATAAGAGCGTCTATCACTACTTTAGAAGGGAGTACCATATTTCATTAACAGGGTTATATAAATATAAGAGTAATGCTACATGCACGTGGTAATACAAGCGTTTTACGGAGTAGTTTTGACTTGGAACATTATGATTAGTTTAGAAGGGGAGGGAAGGGCCCCACCCACCTGAAAATCAAGGG
>NC_041382.1:19761534-19777199 GCF_002162155.2 Triticum dicoccoides
AGGGAAGGCTCTGTAATCACCCGTCATGCGGCCTTTGCTTTGGCCGCCACCTTCGTCCTGGCCTCGCGCTGCGACTGCTCGATGGCGAGCCGAAGGGCTTTGTGGTTTTGCGACGGAGCCGCCACGCGTCGGTCTCCACCGTGATGAGGGAACGACGGAGGACCGCGGCGCGTCCGTGCAGGCCCGACGGGCGGACAAAGCCTCCCTCGTTGCTGCCCTATCCATCGCCCGCTGCCTCTTGTGGCATGCGGCCCGCACCTCGGATTTGGGCATTCGCGTCCTCGTCAACGTTGGTGTGGGCACGACAAACGATCGATGGTCGGGGACTCTGTCTCGGGCAAGTAGAGAAGGCAAAGAGGGGCGTGAGAGGCATCACATTGGAAGGGGCCTGAAGCTGCGTTGACGCGACGGCCCGGTGCCGTCCTCCTCACTGTGCGCCGATCAACGGGGGACGACTCGTAGCCAGGCTTCTGTTGCCATCCCGCTTCAACCGTGATCGACGCAGCGCAATGCAGATGGCGAGCTCTGCCACGTCATCCAGCTCTGCACCGCGGCAGCAACGAGTCCCAGTCGTCGTCGGCGTCGGACGACCACCGAGCGTTGCGCTGCTGCCGTCACTCGCCATAGATCCGAAGGGGAGAGGCGAAGTGAGGAGGAGACACCGAGAAATGGAGCAGAGAGTACTTGACTCCGGTCAAGAATTCGTTTAGAGTGGAGATATATGTGGGGTGGGGTTGGTTGGTCCGACATGACGAACGGGCCCGGGTGTGTCCGGACCTCCCTTGTCCGCCCCAGATTTGAGATGGATTTGAGGGGTTTCCTGTTAGTACGGACGTCTGCGGCCAATTTGGGGAGGCTAACCGGGTCGTGCCCCGGCCAGTTTGGGAAGGCCTGTTGTAGATGCTCTTACCTAGGCTAAGATGCCACTTCCGGCTAGCACGGGCCTTCAATTTTGCTTCTGGGCCCAAGAAGAGCAACCCAGAAGGAAGGAACGCAAGGTGAGTCTCCGGGACCTCCTGCATTATAGGAGCCCGACACACAGGAGTCATATGACCTGGCCAACCCACTAGGGTGCACGAGAGAATTGTTTTTAATTGCGCGATCAGAAAATCCCCAAAATGCAGCGCACTTCTAAGAAATTGAACTCGCAACCTCATACTACCGAACACCCGAGTGACCAAAACTAATGGCTGCTGGTGAATGATAAGAAGCACGGAATATTTAAGAACACACCACAGCGTTGTGATTTGAAAACAGGTTTTAAAACTTTCAAAAAACATGAAATTTGTGAAAATTTTGAAATGACGAATATTTCAAAAACATGAAGAATTTTTAAAATTCCAAAAAATTCTAAAAAAAGGTGAATAAAATTTGGAATTTCAAACATGTTGGAAGCAAATCTATTTTTTGGAATTCTGATTCAAAAAAATCAAACATATTCGAAAAATATGAAAAAAATTATAAACCCTGAGGCGTAAAGTGCGAACACTTCTTTTAAAATTCTGAACATTTCTTGTGAAACCCAAGCAATTTATTAAAAACAATAATGTTTCCAAAACGCAAACATTTTTCGGATATGGGAACGAATTTGGAAACATGAACAAAATATTGAAATTCTAAACATTTTTGAAATTTTGAACATTTATTAAAAATTATAGGAAAAAATTGAAATTCCATACAATTGTTTTAAAATTGTATAACTTTCAAAAAATGTGAAAACATTGAATTATTAAGTTCTTCAAAAATTTGAAATTTTGTTTTCTTAGATTTTTTGAATTTAGTAAAATCAAAAGAGAAACACACAAATGAGAAGTAAAAGAAACAGAAAATTTGAAAGAAAAATAACGAAATTTGAAACAAGAAAGCTGATAAAAATGAATAAGAAACAAAACAAAAAATGGTGTCCCGCACGTACTGCAAGTGGGCTGGCCCATTCCGTCATCTCCTGTGCGTTTCACCAGCAATTTAACTTAGTGAGCGTCATATAGGGCTCAATCTCTCGGAGCTGCTCATAGGGTTAAGAGTTGCATACATGCGTTTATAGAGGTGAATGTATATGTGTATATATAAGTGTCTGCGTCTATACTATTATAAAAAAGTAATTGTATTTATTTAATCAGTTTTGCGGAGCAACTAGTTAATGGGTACCCTTTAGGCTGGTCGTAATGGTAGTATCCTAGCTAGTATCATGCATACCAACTAGGCAATTTCGATGATGTGTCATAGCATTAAATGAAGAAAAAGAGGATGGAGTATCATATCATGATACTGTATCATAATAAATGCTATGCTACTTTGTGTCATGCATGGCAATAAATAGAGTGCTATATGATACTAATATATGATACTATGCATTAGGGAGGTAGTATCATACACTACTCTCTCTGTCACGGTTTAGAAAGCACAGTTAGATTTACATGCGTTTTCAAAATAGACAAGATTTAAGGCGCCAATGCAATTACTCCTACTAGTACTGTATGCATGCGACCGTGTGAATCATACGCTGCTCACATCGGGGTGTAATTGATGCATGCATGGTGTGACGTGTGTGTAAAAGCTAGTTCTGCATGCAAGGGAAAAATACCCGCTGGAATCAGTCTTCACCAATGCATGCGTGAGGGCTGCTGCCATGAGGGTTACTGCGCATTGATTTTTTAAACAATTAGGCGCTGTGCTATTAACTACGCTGCTATTTTTCAGTCGCATGCAAAGAAAGCTAGAGCCAATCGTGAAACACCTTGGTCCAAGAGATTTCTGATATACGCCCTCTAAACCGTGATGGAGGGAGTAGTATCATATGCATGATACTACTATATGATACTCCCCATTACAGCCAGCCTTAGGAGGCCTCTCACAGATGTCACTTTTTGGGCCCCGAGAGCGTGCCAAGTGGTCTGCTCAGGCTCCGCCACGTGTCAAGCATTGGGCGCACCCACAGATTTAGAATTTTTTTTACAAATGTTTTTTTCGGCTTTGCGGTTTTTTAGTTTTCCCTAAGTTCTGAAAGATTTTTGTGAGGAAGCAATGCTTTTTTGCGAGTGGGGTGATAAGCACAATTCTCCTTCTTAAAAAAAAAGCACAATTGTGTTTCCCTAAAAACAGAAACCAAACCCAAAGCCTTGACACGATCTCAGTTCTCTCTATCTTTCAAAAAACTTTGAAACTTTACAGCCTACAGAAAAACAACAAGAGAGCACAGTTTGCAATTTGAGTGTTTTGCAACCACTAATCCATCAGTGTATGCACCTCCCGGGCACCCTCCACGAGAAGTGCTCCGTGTTCCCGGCGGCGACGCGCTTCTTATAGATCTTCCAGTCCTCCAGCACGTTCTTGAGATCGAACAGCTTGTTCTCCAGACCCACGCAGCAGTTGGCGTGCATGGTGACGATCTTGCCCAGGTCCTTGCCGTGCTGGCAGAACCCGCCGAAGCGGCCGGTGTCGAGGAACTGCACCTTGGTGCCGAGGCGGCCGGGCACGCCCTCCTTGACGATCTTGTCGAACACGTACTGCTCGTGCATCCCCGGGAACCGCACCCGCGACGCCTGCCAGTGCTCGTAGAACCCGATGCTGCCGGCGCAGGACCGGACGTAGAGGAGGCCGCCGTTCGGGTAGTTCCCCGGCGAGTCCGGGTCGCCCACGAAGAAGTCGGACGACATCACCACCTGCGCCGCCGGCGGTATGCGCGGGAACGGGTCCCTGAACCACAGGATGTCGACGTCGGTGAAGAGGAAGGTGTAGCCTAGCTCCAGGATGGTCTGCTGGAACCGGTTCCGCTTCCACATCATCTCCAGGTAGTCCC
This sequence comes from Triticum dicoccoides, assembly GCF_002162155.2. NCBI lineage: Eukaryota > Viridiplantae > Streptophyta > Magnoliopsida > Poales > Poaceae > Triticum > Triticum dicoccoides. The sequence continues at coordinate 19,765,334 of NC_041382.1, forward strand.
CCTTCATGTACTTCTGCTCCGCCGCGAAGTCCATGCCCTCCACCCTGAACCAGTAGCAGAAGGGGTGCACGGCGTTGCACCGGTCGAAGGCTTTCTTGTCCATGGCCACTATGAGCAGGTGCTTCACCAGGTACGCCGTGTTCTCGCCGTGCTTGAAGCTCTCCAGGAACAGGTCCAGGAACGACCCCGGTGCCGCCCATGCCTCGTTGAGCGCCGTCATCAGCACGGTACGGTCTGCGTTTGCGGCTCGTCGGAGCACGTCGGCGAGATCTTGGGGCTTGTCCTGCTGTTTCAGTGAAATCATTTAGAGCTGATAGATAATTACATAGTTTTTTTCGATATAATGATGTTGAGATTACACAAAAAAGAAACAACACATGTTCAAAGTTAAATCATCATCAACTCAACTTCAAGCATAATATAACCTCTCCTATAGTTTTGGCAACCAAGAAACAAACTGCTTTTTGTGGTGAACTATCAATATATCTTATACATATATAAACCCGACTGCTATTCAAAATTACACGCACACCTGAACAAAATTTCTTCTACACAAATATTTCAGCTCCACACAACAAAGATACTATTTTCTATTCTTAATTTTAAATATCCAATTTATTAACAATGATAGATGCATTTGCTAAAATGAAATCATAGTGCACACACGTCGATGCATTTGTGTTCAATTATAAGAGCTGCTCTAAAAAATCCGAAACTCATTCCCATGTATTCGATGTACTCATTTATCTCCGCAACAACACACAAGGGAAATGTCCAGTTTGACTAATTAACTAAACCAGGTATTCATAGCGTCTTTGTTTAGACTGATACAACATGCTAGTTGGTCATGTGAATTATTATGATTGTTTGATCTGTCTGTTTCTATTGGCATCTTGTTTTTTGGGTACCTTTCACGTGGTGCTTCACATTCTTGTCAAAGCCAGAATTTTGTCACCGGTAGAACAATAATAACTCTTAAAACATTGGTGAAGGAGGTGCTAACTACTTTTGTATTAAAAAAGATTCTAGTTTTAGGAATACTTTTCTTTGCATTTTCAACAAATACTCTTACGAGGACATTACTACCATGGATACAACCACACCTGCCACTACTTGGGCTACATTTGATCAAGACATGATGGCTAAGCAATGGGGGACATATGTCGATGTTGTACAAGAAGTTCTCTCACGTCGCTTCAAAGGTAAGAGGTAGCGATGAAGTCTTCTATGTACTGTATTCTTTTTTTTAGGATCTATGTACTGTATTCTAGTTTAGACTACTATCATAGTCTTGAGTTCAAACAATGATAACTTCTGCATTCAACAATGAATTAGGTCTCCAACGGTCCCAACCAGGTCTCCAAATTCCATCCGGGCGTGACACAATTGCCAAAGCAGTTCAAGTTGTAACAGAAACCAAGTCAAAAGGTGACGTGTCACCTCCACATGGACCCATGTGCCTTATATAAACCAGGCTTGTGTTCCCCTACTTGGGCATGTGCGATTGCTAGCATGGACTAGACTTTCGTGATCACCTTATGATGCTCCGACGCGATTAATAACCTTTTAGATTTGGTTTAGCGATTTCTTTGTCGCACCTCGGACCGTCCAAGCCATCTCCACCCAATCAACAAAGTATTTCACATTGAAAAACCGGGACACCCATAGTGCTATATATGTCTCTCTTTTTGAAGTACAAATCAGAAAAATTGTAAAAAAAATTAAGGGTGCGGTGTGATATCAGTTCTAGATCCGCAAGTGGGATTAAGAGTGCTCCATTTATGTATACAAGTGGGAAGAACGAAAGGGTTGATTCTTTTTGGTAACATGATGCTAGTGGCACTAGACGGACCGTCAACATCGGCAAGTGGCAATTAGGAGAACCGGAGATAAGTAAAGCGAAAATAATTCATCTGTCTTACGTGAAAAAGTTGCACTCCCTGTCTAGAAGCAGCCAGAGCCATGTGTTTGGTAAGATGCTCTCCTAATGCTAGGTGTGGGTTATCTAATTACTAAGAAATGGCCAAATGGGTGTGCTAATTAAGTTTCTTAGCGCAAAGCACGGAATGACACTTGATTAGTCAAAGTTCACTCTGACCAAGCACAAAACAAGCTATGCAGAATATAAACCAGAGATAAAAAAGTTTATGTTTCCTAATTACGTAACACTTTATTGATATAATTGTGTGATATAGCTAAAGCAAAGACGAACCTGTTGCTTGTTCGCACGCATCACGATCTGCCGCTGCTGATGCTGCCTTTTCTGCTCCGACGATGAACCATCTCTGCCGCCGCCGTCGTTGCTGGCAACCACGCCCTTAATCACCATCTCCTCTTTCACGACGACCTCTTGCTTGGGCCGAGCGACCCCGCCTCCCGCCTTCTCCGGCGCCCACCGTGGCGCCGGCGGCGTCCTCGCGCCGAGGTCGCGGCCCACGGACGTGTAGAGGAGGAAGCAGGCAGTGGCGAGCGCGGCGCCGAGGAGGAGGGAGGTGGCCGACTTCATCGACGACGAAGCGCGCACGCGACGCAGCAGCGAGGTAGCCAGGCTGCCAGACCAGGAAGAGAGACGGATGGTGCTCTATGGCGGCTACGGCTGTGCATAAGGCGCTGGCCGTGGCAGCGTGGGCATGTGCAGGGAGAGGTTCAAGCGCGGCGGCGAGCGAGTTGTCGGGGTCGTGGCGTGGGGTTGTTGGGATCGGGATCGGTCAAGACAATTGGCGCGAGGAGAGGGAGGGAAGCAACGGCAGGCTGCGTGTGGGAGTGGTCGAGTTGGGTTTGTGTGTGGGTGGGTGCAGCTGTCCATACCCGTAGAAAATTCCAGGGTTGGTGAGTGCGCGCTGGCGTCTAGCACGGCATCAGGTTATTATTTGTTTTGAAATACATTTAAGATGCACTTTGGGTGTCTTTATTAAGAAAACGCAAGGAAGTCTCACAATATTATAGTTTAGGTGTTTGCAATAAAAAAGTTATCATTTAGGAAATATATTTCATATTTGAAAAATTCAAATTCAAATAGCCGAGGCAGGAAAGCTGGAAAATAAATTGTATGGCTATTACATTGGGCTCTATGTTAACAAATGAACTATGCTTAGTGTTCATTTATTGGAGGACTTGCAAAAACCATTGGGGTCAGTCGCCCGGTCCTATAGAACCAAATCCACCCGTGCAAATGCCCCTGTAAAAGCACCAAAATTGCATATCTGAATCACCATCTCAGACGTCTAACCATGAAATCTAATTATTTAAAATCGCCCAATGTTGAGCAACAACCGCGTTGAGTGCCTCTAATAAGCCACCGGTTATGACCGTTGTATCTCTCTAATACTCTCCTACCCGACCCCAACACCATGTAGAAACGACCTAATACTCTCCTACCCGACCCCAACACCATGTAGAAACGACAACACTATGCGACTCTGCGCTTTCGCATTGCCATAAAAAGGTCTAACTATGTCTTCTCATTTACTCTCGAGAATACATCTCACTCAATAAATCTCATTGGGCAATGGTCCAAGAGATCATCACCCATACTATTTCTCAACTTCAATTCCACTAGACTCATCGCCGAAAATATTCTCACAAGATTCTCGATCGGCACTGGTAAGATCAATACCTATTTGACATGCAAGTAGATCAAATAATAAAGAACACACTTTTCTGTTTCAACATGCATAATAGAGAGCTCACCAATAAACGTCATCGATAAAGTTGGCAAGTTGGAACTTGAGCCTTACCAAGCGCTCAAAGTACTGTACCGACTCAGTCGAGTTGGTTAACGCCTCATTTTTTTTTCGTTGGTTGTTTTTTTATCGATTTTTTGTTTTCACCTGGTTCCTTCAATCATTTCGTAAAATTTGGGAACATTTTATGACCATTTAATGGAAGTGAACTTTTAAAATAGTTCGAGTTCATTTTTTTTAGAAAATGAACATTCATTAAAATTGTAAGAATTTTTCTAAACCATTTCGTAAAATTCGGGAACATTTTTTAAGATGTGTTTGAACTTTTCTTTTGCAAAACATGAAATTTCTTAGAACTTTTATGACCATTTAATAAAAAATCTGAAAATTTACTTAAAAATGGTTTTCTAGTTTATTTAAACATTTCGTAAAATTTGTGAATATGTTTCATTGATGTGAATCTTTTTTCAAAACTTTGGGAACCTTTTTTGAAACATGAATATTTTCAAAATTTTGTGAACATTTTTTGGAAATACAAATGTGAGAATAAATAATAAGATAAAACAGAAAAGGCAGTAATGAAAAAAATTGAACTGGGACGTTAGAGAAAAAAACAGCAACATTGTTTTTTTTAGAATTAAAAACAGGAACATTGTGGTACATGCTATCGCTAAATGGGCTGGCCCAATATATTTACTCGCGCGCTCTCCCATCTCAACGACCTGACCTGAAGCAGGATCCTAAAAAAAACACATCCTGGCCTGACGCAGATTACTCAAAATAAAAACTGACCGCAAGTTGAGGATCGAATTCAATAAAAAGACTGATACCATAAAGCGTTGATGTGCACGAGATTGATCGAGAGAATCCAGCGTACCTGTTCTTCAGAGAGCCACCAACGGCAACTAGCAGGTTCAGTATCATTCCATTGCAGTTTCGATCATTTCATAAGTGTCTCTCAAAAAACTAGCAGGTTCAGTATCATCATTCCATTACAGGTGGATGCCGCCGAGAAGGGGCATCCAAGAACTGATCTCGCAACTTAAAATGGGATAATATGGCCCTTTCCCACTGTTGTATTTCAACAGAAATGAAACAAACAATTAATCCTAGCTGCAGTGTTAAAAGGGTGATAGGTTACATAGATACATCACATGCTGGTCAGCAAAGCAGTACAAACAGTATAGCACCTCAAAACTACCTACTTGAGGGGGAAATAAAACAATTCTTGTAAATACATATCTGTCACAACACATGGCATGGATTTCATCCCTAAACATATCTACATATACATATAGATGCGGGAAAAAAAATATGAAAAGCCACCAAATACAAGTACCACATCCGATCCAAATTAATTGACGCTGACTTGGTATAACTTTAGTACAAAGTTGTACCGACTTAGCGTCAATAATTAATTCGGACTGGAGGGAGTATGACAAGTCACCAATAAGCCTCGGCAAGAGCACTTGGTACAAGCTAAATCATGATATTTGAATTTTACTAGTCAAGCACTCGGTACAAGCTAAATCATGATATTAGCTGGGCATGTGCAGCAGGAACAACCAAACTTGAAGAAACTCATGCTAAAGAATTCAAGAGCTTCTGCAATACAAAGATGACAATTCACAATTCTTGCTAGTAAATGGTATATTTAGAATTCCTGTTAGAAGCACGGATACATGTTTAGAATTCCATTTAACTCAATTTTTGCTATAACTTCCAAGATAGCTTGATATCTATTCCACCAATGCGTCAATCAACTGCTGAAATGAAAATTAGAACTAGTCACAACAAAAGCCACCAGAAATACAAGTATAAGAAGTCACAAGGAAGTTGTTGCCTCAAGTTAGCAGATCTTGCTAGTAAAACAATAATATGTGTGAAGGGATTCTTGTTAAAAAGCACACATGCATGTTCAAAGATTCTTGTTAAAAGCACACATGAATGTTCAAAGATTCAATGAGCCATAGCTGCCAATGCAACATAGCAGTGTTCCACACAAAGTATGCAGCAGATGGAAATAAAAAATATGCAAACCTCCATAAAACTCATTAAACTCCTGTATCGCGCCAATAAGTTCGACGTATCTGAATATCACAGATTCATAGGTGAGAATTCCCTCAAATTCACATCTCTGCAAGTGAAATCACTATTCCCCTGAACCCGTCTGTGTACCATTCTGAAATCTTTGCCAAAAAATGTTCTATTTGAAAACAACATACTGAAGCTTGAACTTGCTATATAACCGAATGTTCTGAAACGACAGTAGATTACACGATTCATGATATTTGGCAAAGCAGCAGGCTCACTATATCATCTAAGCATTGACCACTCACTACCTGAGACAATCTGGCAATACATTCTTCATACAAACCAATCAAATCAAATGCATGATTTGATTCCCAACTTTCCATGATCAGTCAACATGAATGCGTTCGACACCGAGCACGACAACCTTGCAGCTTACACGTAAATCTCCCATGCTGCTGCTGCTGCTGCTGTTGCTGTCACAAAAGCAGTGTGTTAGTCTACACCAAAGCGACATGTTAATCTTGTGCAAATCCTACCCTTTTGGTGCAATGCTTTAGGATGCAACTTGTGCGATTCTACTCTTCTAAACAACCAATTGAAAAACGCAACAAATTTCTTGCAATAAGGTGATTTATACTCTGAAGAAACTGGAACATAGTTGACACTTGACATTTTCAAATTCAGTTTTCTTGCAACAATGTGATCTCTTATACGACCATTTTAAGAACTGGACGTAAATTGCAGGTAAGAGCAAGACAGTACCGCCGAGCTACACCAGATGCAGAATTAAGGCAAATAACTATTTTTCTAAACTCGTCGATGTCCAGTCAAGCAAGGGACCAACTGCCTAACATTGTGAACTGGAATACAACTATATTTCCTTACAGAGGGAGTAGCAAGTAACTATATCACCACTAAAGTTAGGTCGGGAACATACTAAAAAATAATTAAGCACTTAAAAGCTGATTTATATTATTAGCTGTGCACGCAACAAAGAACAACAAAGGTTGAAATAAAATAAAATTTGCAACCTAAAAGACAAAGAGATTTTACAGCGAAAAGAACAAGTTTATGACGGGATCCTTGTTAGAATCACATATGCATGTCCGAAAGTTCATTTCATTCAGAGTTTATTATGATTACTTCCCAGAACTAGCAGTCCTGTGTTTTTCTCTCTGTAAATAAAGAACACAAACGGTAGACACAAATTAAGCAATGGGACTTAGAAGCAAAGATACCATAGCAGTATTCCATAGAAAGTTACAACAGATGAAAATCCAATCTACAACAAGATTCATTATCTCCAGATTTGTAGCAATAGTCTTAAAGCACCTAAAGGTTTGTATGAGCATAACCGTTACTTAATATACAAAGGCACTATCTTCCAGATTTCAATGCCAACTAGATACTTATTTTGCATCAACAAAGTAACTAATAATTGTAAATTCATACCGACAACTTTACATTCATTTCCGCATACGACGAACAGCTGCAGATTTCAGTGAGAACCTTCAACTTCATGCCCAGTGCCCTCATCATCACCAATCAAACACGGAGGCCAGGCCATAATATACGGATAGGCACGGTCATGAAATGTCCCATGGATCAGTAACTCAACCTCCGTGGTCCCCAATGAATGGTAGAATAACCAGCTGCGTTGTCTGCCAGCAGGGGTTATGCATGTCATGTACAAGTACACACATCCAGACCTAGCTTGCACAACTCTGAGTTTGCCCTCCGATTCCCCGGTCGTCCGCTCAATCTGTGCGCTCAAAGAGGGTATGAGCTGCTGCACCCAAACCCCAATTCCATCACCGTCCACACCACGGATCCAAACATGGAGGTGAAAATCATCAGATGCATATAGCATGCAGAGCTCTCCATCCTTAGTGTCCCCAACGATGAAATCGACCTGCCCGTAATCAATTATCCATGAGGGTAATGAGGGCAGATCCAGAGAGGAGACATCCATGGTGGCTGTGTTTATCCTAATCACACGTCTGTCCTCATAGAAAGGGCAGTAAACAGAGCCATTCACCAGCGCCCCAGCACCGTAATTTAGGCCGTACTCACCGCCGATTTCCACCCACGGGTGGACGACCCAATCCCTCGTCGCCGACGAGAAGACGGCGGCGCGAACCCTAGACACGTCGGCGCCGACGCAGACCACGCCGAACGACCTGGAGCTCCCCTCGGGACACAGCAGATGGAAGCCAAGGAAAACGAAGCCGGTGAGGCTCCCGACCGCGACATCGTCGGGCAGCGAGATGATGTCCGCAGCCCAGGTCATGGGATTCACCGCGGCCACGGCCCAGAGCGAGTTCCACATGAGGATGTAGCCGTCGCGGCAGTCCGTGACGGTCCAGCACGTGCGCGCGCCGTCGTCCGGCGGGAGGGAGGTGAGGAAGAAGTCGCCGCGGTGGAGGGCGGCGGAGACGTCCGGATCTGAGCGGCGCAGGGGGGCGAAGGAGGGGGCGGTGGTGTTGTCGACCTCGAGAAAGATCCCGAGGAGGGGCGCCGGGTGGAGGGCGCGGAAGAGGCGGCGGAAGCGCCGGGAGGAGCGGACGGCGCCGAGCCACGAGCGGCAGGTGAGCGCGGCGCGGACGAGGGCCGGCAGGTTCGGCAGCCGGAGGAAGATCTCGAGGAGCTGGTCTTGGCCGAGCGAGGATATGGTTGTGGTTCCGTCGCCAGCGGTGGCGAGGGTGGTGGTGGTGGTGGCGGCGGCAGCGGGGATCAACGGAGGTTTCGCTGGCGCAGTCGCCGCCGCCGGCGGCAGTTCGCTGCTCATTGCTCGTGAGTGGAGTGAGCGGAGATTCTGGATCTGCAGTTGTTTATAGTAAGAATGGACAAGCCCATTATAGACTTCATGCTTTCAGCCCATGTACGCAATGGTCCAAGTAGTCCATATAAATTTATTTCGGGAGCCCTATCCTATGAGCACTCCATCTCGAGATAGTGAGTCGGCACAACATGTTAAGTTTGAAGAACTCATCATAGACATCCCATAGTTGACTAGAATGTCCTCTACCACTGAATGAATATCATCGGAAAGTTTGAAATAAATTCAGAAAAATACGAACAGTAGACTTGAAGCTTGGTGGGTTGGTTTCATCACAAGAAACCTGATCATCTGAGCTACACTTAGTTCGCACTTGCACATGCATCTTAGAACCATAACTCAGATAAGGATCTACTCCCTCCGTCCGAAAAAACTTGTCATCAAAATGGACAAAAAAGGGTGTATCTAGAACTAAAATACATCTAGATACATCCCGTTTTATTCATTTTGATGACAAGTATTTCCGGACGGTGGGAGTATAAAGCAATTATTCTTCGTTAGCACTGCTACATGATGAGATGGTATAAATGTTGATTGATCTTTCTTGAGTGAATCTGTATTTTGTTCCTTACAAGTGCTCAACTGGTTGACGGTAAAACTATGTGGCATATTTCACCATTCAAGGAGGGAAAAATCATATAATAATTTAAAATAAAGTTAATCTATATTTTTATTCCCAACATTCCAAACTACCCTAGTATAAAATTCTTATATGAACCCGACACGTTATTCAAACTCCATTTATTAGAATCTTTATGTCAATGTCAACTGATTTGGGTACACAATTGCAACTCATGGTTTCCGACCATCCTTTGTTAGCACGTTTTAAATGTCGACCTTAGCAACCTCTGTGTACTAAAGATATTTCTGCATTCCAAATTTTGGGTTACTATAAATATATCATTAAATACTACTAGTATACATAAATATTTGACATACAATTAACACATGTAAAAAAAATTCACTCTATCTTCAAGAAGGAAATAAAATGCATCCTCATCCATTTGCATTGATAGGATTTGATAGTCTACAAATTAATATTGCACATCAGATTCGTCTCATTTGAAGGAATATTATCATCACTATTTATTTGAGAACATTAAGAATTACCTCATTAGGAACAATACTCATAAAATACTACTAGCCGATGAGGCCTGTATATATGATAAGGAGACGTCCTTCACCGAATACAAGCAATCAATTGAGGAATCGACTACTGTTTCATTTTGTTGTTCTTGTGATCTGCGGTAACGAGAACAAGTCGAGGGAAACACCATTGATGGCACGAGGAACCATGGTACCCACCCTTCTGGTGCTGCTTCTGGCTATTTTTTGCGCGACCACCGTCGTCCACAGCAAGGAATGGATCGTCGGTCGCCAGAACGGATGGTTCTTCAGCATCTCCAATTGGGGGGACGACAAGCCAATCAAGGTCGGCGATGTGCTTGGTGAGAACTCTAAATCAAGTGATTAGCTATTTTTAATTCTGATATGTAATCTTGTGTTTGTAACTAATACTAATGCATGCAGTGTTCAAGTACAAGGCAATTGCACACAACGTGGTGCAGGTCTCAGAAGAAGACTACAACGCATGCACGGTCTCTCGCCCATCGCCGACCTACCGCTCCGGCAATGACCACATTAAGGTCACCAGCAGTGGCAGATTCTTCTTCATATGTTATGTGAAAACTCCTTTACACTGTGAGAATGGCATGAAGATAGCCATCACTGTCCAATAGATATACATGATCCCTCTTATGATACGTACATATGCGTGTCTTTGTACTAAGTCTTTAAGGTGCGATCTCATGACAGGATGATGGCAGAAGAAATAAATTGATGCTTGGCTCAAGTCTCCTACGTGTCTTGTATCCTCAAGATGTTTATTTCAAGACTGATTCATTGTGTATTCATGACACCTTGCTACAGCAACATCTATTGTTTATTTTTTAGGGGACCAATATCTATTCGGAAGAGCCAGTGGAACCATACCACTAGTTGAAGTATAGTTGGTTTTCACTTTAAGTGAAACGACGATGAATTCAAGTAATTTTAGTGGACACCGAAATGACAATATTTTATCAATTTTAGCAATACACAGGAATTCAGATATTTTTAAAGTTTCCAAATATTTTGTTGAATTTCAGGTGAATGTTTCAGCCCTCTCGGCAAAATGCAAACTAAAAACACTAAAACTCCAGTGTTTCTGTGATTTCGGTTGTGGTGGTAATATTTCTGAAACTGAAAGTAAAAAAAAACACTAGATACAAGTTTCTTTCAATCTACTGACCATACCTTGCGAGGACATCGTCGATCCGTCCAGGACAAACAATCACACAAGCACGAGCAATGACACCTAGATTTGTTAACGAGACTCACCAACATGGCTACATCTTCGCAGCATGACTACAGGCACACCTCCCCATGTACCAAATCACATGATACAATCTACGATTAGCCTCCAAGGCCACGAGACAGTGCTCCGACCGCCACAGCGGGTCCGGCCATCCCTGTCACGGATGCCTGGACTATCCCTCTTGTGATTTTTGTCTTAGCCTATAACTTATGTCTAGTCTATTTGGCTACCCATGGTGACTATATATATATATATAATAGTCTCGGGTTACACATGTCCGACTCAAAGAACTAACCTACTGCTAATTACAACTGGCATAAAAGGCATGTAAAATGGGGTGAGAGATGTTAGAGACGTATAAAAATAATATAAAATGACATAGAAAGCATATAAAGTGATAATATAATAGCATTTAACAATCAAAAACTATAGACACGTTAGAGACGTATCCGTGATTTATCTATAAAACAGGCGAGAGCCTATTTCGTTAAAGAACCACTGAAATTACCGCAAAAAAGATCAGAAATACATGAGCACCTTTTGCAGAAGAAAACATTCAAATTTATCAAAAAAGTTCACAAGAAGTATAAAGCACCCAAAATATAATTAAAATTGCATCGATGCCTCTGGATCACCGAACAACCACTACCATCGTCAGAACAAGCCGCCGGCACGCCACTATTGCCACTCCCCTGTTGGAGTCAGCATGACATTGTCAATGACAATCGGCAAGTCTTCGTGCACTACCCCTAAGGAGTAGCGCCCTGGGGCCGTTGTCATCGTCGTTGAACCCTTGAATCGATCTGAAGTATCTGACATCGTATCTCGCCGTCGCACACGCGAGGAACCCTAACCTCACCGTGCCATAGAGGAAGGGAATTTACACTAGAGCTCTGTCGGTTCTGTAAAGGCAGGCGAACTCAAGGAGGATCGGAACCCGAAAGACTAACTCAT